>NC_134689.1:425708071-426023045 GCF_050947455.1 Rhinoderma darwinii
CTCCAATCCGGACACCCCTTCTGTCCTGAGATGACCCGACGGGGGAGGCGGGTGTCAGAGCCACCCACCGCCATCACCGCAGACAGAACCACACAACTATGGCATGAGGGCAGGGCTTGTCCTGAGTGCACTGTCTCTTGTTATGGACAGAGTTATAGTCACATGAACCCCGTCTGATGAACCGGTAACCTAGGTCCGATCACATGACAGAGGGGGTCACCAAAAACCCTGTGCACCCTCAGCCCGTCCATCCAGCCCTTTCCTGGTTATATCTGCATCTGGGAAAGCTGGGTGACCACCATTACCCCTCATACTGGAGTGTTTAGGGATGTGACTAATGAACCTCTCACACTCCAGTAGGAGGGGTAATGGTGGTCACCCAGCTTTCCCAGACCCCTGAACGGTAAATTTCTCTAGTTGTCCTGAGACTGTTTGGGGATGTGACTAATGAACATCTCAGTCTCAGCACTAGAGAGATTTATCATTCAGGATTCTGGGAAAGCTGGGTGACCACCATTACCCCTCCTAGTGGAGTGTGTTTGGGGATGTGACTAATGAACCTCTCACACTCCAGTAGGAGGGGTAATGGTGGTCACCCAGCTTTCCCAGACCCCTGAACGGTAAATCTCTCTAATTGTGCTGAGACTGAGAGGTTCATTAGTCACATCCCCAAACAGTCTCAGCACAATAGAGAGATTTACCGTTCAGTGCTTTCCCAGTACAGTTTCATCGTGTGTCCTTCACACAAGGGAGGGAGGGGAGGGGGGGGGTGTTTCGGGGGGGGCCGTCGGGGGGGGGGGCGTCGGGGGGGGCCGTTTCGGGGGGGGGGGGCATCGGGGGGGGGGCGTTTCGGGGGGGGGGGCATTTCGGGGGGGGCGTCGGGGGAGGGGGGGCATCGGGTGGGGGGCCCGTCGGGGTTCACGTGAGTGGGGGTCTGTGAGGTAGAGAGTGGAACATGCAGAGACACACATCTTACCTGCAGAGCAGCTGGTCTTCAAGATGGCGCCTGCTCTCTCCCTGCAAACAGCTGCTCTGCTCTGTCTGACTCTGACCTGCGTCTGCGCAGGACAGAGCCATAGTGCAAAGTCAATGGGATGGGTCCCGTTCATTGACTCCTATGGACTGGAGCTGCCGTATTCCATGTCTGTATGTGTCGTTAATAGGGAAGAAAAAGTGTAAAAATAAAAAAAAGTAACACACAAACACACAAATTAATACAAACGTTTTTAATAAAACACTAACATCAAACTGATATTAAAAAAAAAAATTTGGTGACACTGTTCCTTTAAGGACAAGCACTATCTCCAGAACCGTGGTACAGCTATGGGGGCTACCTGCGCCCCGTCGTATGCAAACCTTTTTATGGGTTTCTGGGAACGACAAATGATTTTGGATGAACAGAACCCATATGAACTCTCTGTTATTTCATGGAGGCGGTTTATAGATGATGTGCTGTTCGTATGGCAGGGCTGTGAACAGGACTTGATATAATTTCTTGATTATTTAAATAATAATGACATGAATGTCAAACTTATCAGCAAATATAGTCAATCTGAGATAGAATTATTGGATCTTAAAATCTCTATTGCATCAGATGGTCGGGTGGTTACTGATATTTTTAGGAAAGATACCTCAGTAAATTCCTATTTGAAGGCTGACTCCTCACATCCTAGACATGTGATCAAGGCTATTCCGCGGGGATAATTTATACGTGCAAGACGTATTTGTTCCTCAGATACTTGCTTTGAAAATAGATCCAAAGACTTAACTGAAAGATTTATTAGGAGGGGCTATGACAATCTCCATTTAAAAAAGGAATATCAGTATGTAAGGACCCTGAAAAGAAATGATCTTCTTAAACCCCAAATAAAAAAAACAACATTGGTCTGTGTTACATACAGACAAACGATTGAACAAAATATTGACCGATACTCCAGCTATGACTCCGCGTCGTAGTCCAAATCTACGGGACATGCTAGTTCGGAGTCATTATGTTCCTCCAATGAACAGGTACATATTTGGCTCCAGGGGGCCCAGATGGGGCAATGTACCCTGTGGATCCTGTGGTGCCTGTCCAGTAATGGAAAGAACTAAGTCCTTTTTGGGGTCAGACTTGGCTAGATCGTACAATATAGTACACTTTGTAAATTGCAATGTCCGAAATGTGATCTATCACGCACAATGTCCCTGCAATAAGATCTATGTGGGAATGACCACAAGGGATCTTGGACACTATGTCTCCAAGAGGTTTGACTGAATCTCAAAGCTTTGCATCCTTCTTGTAAGTATTGTTCTATGTTTTTAATAACTTTTTATATTTTGCTACTACTTTAATTAAATCCAATATGACTACCTCTGACCTGAATTGAGCCTTTGATGATTTGAATGACCAAGCGACTATACGTCCAAGGACATTGGAGATGATGAGAAGAACTACCATTATGAATTTATATGTGTATGATATTTGTTGATATGTGGGGTTGATACCCGCTTTTGTAACGTCTTCTAATTGTTGTATAATATGATAAATTGTATACTGTGATGGTTATGTAATTATAACTTTGATTTATGTATGTCCTAATTTTAGTGTTGATATTTTATTTAGACTATGTGTATATATGGATGTGTATGTATGTATACATGTGTATATTTTTCTGGTTTTGGCATTATTTACATTTTTTATAATTATTTTTATGTTTTTTATGTTTATTTCATGGTTGGAACACATTTAATAACACAATAGATACAGTATAATTTTATTCTACTGATCCTTATATATATTATTAATTATTTTTCACTATATTTATAACACATAATACACTAAACATATTATTTTTGCGATTGCGGGTGACTGTTTTGGCGATTGCATGGTTGGTCTGGCGTGTGGGTTGGACCCGGTGTACTTTCTTGAGTGGAGGGCCCCCGCTCATGTGGTGCACCTGGTGTCCGCCCTGTGCTAGGCTTTCGCTTGCTCTGGCCTTGACATCTACTAGTTTATCATATAATTTTCATATTTATTATTCTTGTAGTTATGAGAAATGAATAATAAAAAATTTGTACACATATTCATATATATTTTTTTATATATTTTTTTACACATAATTATATTTATGTAACTTGATTTTATACATCACATTATGAGATTGTGTAATGAGTATATGTATCAATTTATTCCCGATTTTTCCTTATGCTTATGTATTTCACATGTGTTTTTGATTGTTGTTTTTTTCTGTGTACATATGTATTCCTATTTGAGTGAATAATGCTATTCTTTATAATATAATAACCTTCGTATGGTGTATACATGACTTAAATTTTGTGATATATATGTGAATGTTATATGTGGAGTGAGTGATGCTACTGGATGTTATATATCTTTATTTATATTTATTCTTATTGAATTACCCTTTGATGTATCTTATAGGACGTATAGGGTATTCACTATAACCATGTACTTGGGGTGAGTCTCTTTAAATTTATGTATAACATGGAGGTTTCCGGTCTGGTCTAAGGATTTGTCTTATTGATTAAATCTGTATACTGGTCGACTCCGGCGATGATGTGTTTGGGCGTTGTTATGCCCACTCGTCCGTGGCCAGGATGGTTTGCATGGTCACTTGTATGATTGATGGGCGTGACACGCATTATTCTCATGGTTGACACGCATTACTCCCACGGCTGACACGCATCGTTGCGTGTCATCATTTTGACGGCGCGACGCTGGTGACTTTGGTGGGAGTGGTTGACTTGCTGCACATCATTGGCCATTTGCTTCTGTGCACATAGTATTTAAACTCGGGTTGTTAGAGTAGTTAGCACATCTCCTGACGAAGGTTGCGAAACGCGCGTCGAGGTGCTCAGTGTCCAGGTGTACATTCTACTTTCACCATGTCCTCTGCAGGTATAGTCCTTTTCTATCACCTTTGGTAGTCTATCTCTTCTTATTGACTTAGTGCTCCATGTTTTACCTATATCATTATACATTTGTGACTGGAGTTACCTGTCAGTGTAGCGCTATTTACATCAGTTCTCTAGTGTTCTGATGTTGCTATTGCATGTATATACATATACATGTTTTCCTATCTATCTTTAGGGTGCATGCTTTGCTATATGAGGACCTAACATTGATATCATCATATCTACTATCTTTTTGAAACCTATCATATAACGCCTGGCATATATATTTTATGATATTTTAATTGTCTATAGTATATACTTGGGAGGGGGGTTATTTTTGTATCTGTATTTTTGTATTTATGTGTAATAAATGACTAATAATAAAAATATTTTGATAAAATAATATTATATCAAGATTTTTCTTTTTTGGTTTAATGAATATGGATATGTGATATCTTGAGTATGATAAATTGGCTAAGTAAATATATATATACCGTGAAGGAAATAAGTATTTGATCCCTTGCTGATTTTGTAAGTTTGCCCACTGTCAAAGACATGAACAGTCTAGAAGTTTTAGGCTAGGTTAATTTTACCAGTGATAGATAGATTATAAAAAAAAAACAAATAGAAAATCACATTGTCAAAATCATATATATTTATTTGCATTGTGCACAGAGAAATAAGTATTTGATCCCTTTGGCAAACAAGACTTAATACTTGGTGGCAAAACCCTTGTTGGCAAGCACAGCAGTCAGACGTTTTTTGTAGTTGATGATGAGGTTTGCACACATGTTAGATGGAATTTTGGCCCACTCCTCTTTGCAGATCATCTGTAAATCATTAAGATTTTGAGGCTGTCGCTTGGCAACTCGGATCTTCAGCTCCCTCCATAAGTTTTCGATGGGATTAAGGTCTGGAGACTGGCTAGGCCACTCCATGACCTTAATGTGCTTCTTTTTGAGCTACTCCTTTGTTGCCTTGGCTGTATGTTTCGGGTCATTGTCGTGCTGGAAGACCCAGCCACGAGCCATTTTTAATGTCCTGGTGGAGGGAAGGAGGTTGTCACTCAGGATTTGACGGTACATGGCTCCATCCATTCTCCCATTGATGCGGTGAAGTAGTCCTGTGCCCTTAGCAGAGAAACACCACCAAAACATAATGTTTCCACCTCCATGCTTGACAGTGGGGACGGTGTTCTTTGGGTCATAGGCAGCATTTCTCTTCCTCCAAACACGGCGAGTTGAGTTAATGCCAAAGAGCTCAATTTTAGTCTCATCTGACCACAGCACCTTCTCCCAATCACTCTCAGAATCATCCAGATGTTCATTTGCAAACTTCAGACAGGCCTGTACATGTGCCTTCTTGAGCAGGGGGACCTCGTGGGCATTGCAGGATTTTAATCCATTACGGCGTAATGTGTTACCAATGGTTTTCTTGGTGACTAAGGTCCCAGCTGCCTTGAGATCATTAACAAGTCCCGTCCCCCCCGTGTAGTTTTCGGCTGAGCTCTCACCTTCCTCAGGATCAAGGATACCCCACGAGGTGAGATTTTGCATGGAGCCCCAGATCGATGTCGATTGACAGTCATTTTGTATGTCTTCCATTTTCTTACTATTGCACCAACAGTTGTCTCCTTCTCACCCAGCGTCTTACTTATGGTTTTGTAGCCCATTCCAGCCTTGTGCAGGTCTATGATCTTGTCCCTGACATCCTTAGAAAGCTCTTTGGTCTTGCCCATGTTGTAGAGGTTAGAGTCAGACTGATTAATGGAGTCTGTGGACAGGAGTCTTTTATACAGGTGACCATGTAAGACAGCTGTCTTTAATGCAGGCACCAAGTTGATTTGGAGCGTGTAACTGGTCTGGAGGAGGCTGAACTCTTAATGGTTGGTAGGGGATCAAATACTTATTTCTCTGTGCACAATGCAAATAAATAATTATAATTTTGACAATGTGATTTTCTGTTTTTTTAAAATATAATCTATCTCTCACTGGTAAAATTAACCTAGCCTAAAAATTCTAGACTGTTCATGTCTTTGACAGTGGGCAAACTTACAAAATCAGCAAGGGATCAAATACTTATTTCCTTCACTGTAGGTTATAATAGGCTCGTATTTACGTAGTGTATTGTGGAATCACCCACTCATGTATGGCCTTGATATTATCTGGGTCAGGTGCAATCCCCGCTTCATTCACGACATGGCCTAGGTACTTTATCTGCTGGCGGCCCAGTCGGCACTTACTGGGTTTCACTTTGAGTCCATACTTTCCCAATCATTCCAACACGACCTGTAGATGCCCCAAGTGCTCTGGGAAGGTCTTTGAGAAAATGACAATGTTATCTAAGTAGATCAAGACTGACTCGTAGTTTAGATCTCCCAGACAATGCTCTATTAGTCCCTGGAAAGTACTGGGCGCATTAGTTAGCCCGAACGGCATCCAGTTTAACTCGAACAAGCCTGACGGAGTGATGAACACAGTCTTCTCCTTATCCCCTTCCTTCATGGGTACCTGCCAATACCCACTGGCTAAATAGTGTGTCATATAGTATCGAGCCTCCTGATTGGCTGTCAATGATTCCTCCACTCGGGGAAGTGGATAGGTGTCACGATGAGTACAGGCGTTCAATTTGCGGTAATCTACACAAAACCGGAGCACCGCATCCTTATTCCTTACCAGGACAAACGGAGCTGCCTATGGACTCTGACTCTCTCTGATCACCTGCCCATCTAACATCTTCTGTAGAAGCTCCTTTACCTCCTGATACAGAGGGACCACGTAACCATGTAACCCCGGCAATGGAAAGTATCAGACTATTAGCCGCCGTAAATTCAATCCAGGGTGCTTCTAGAGTCGGTTTTAAAGGCATCTTTGTAGATGACAGGTTGATCTTTTGGCATCTACAGTGATGCTGGCTACATCTTTTTGCATCACCAGAGATGCTAGATCCTGTTTTGTGGATCACCAGAGATGCGTTGATGGCCCAGATGGCACTTTACACACACTGTGTGGTTAAAAATAAAAACACTGATGCAGTACTGATGTGGCACACTCACAGCAGTGTTCTGAGCCTTCACATGGAATTTGGGGGGCATATTCACATTTTGGGGTGACCACTCCAAAATGTCAAAATTGCACTCTGGGTGCTATGTAAGCACTATGGCTTTACAGTGAGGGGTAGAGAAAGTACATTGATGTTTGATGGTTACAGGATGAAAGGTCTGAAGCACTGAAACCAGCAGTTCTATTATTAACTGCCAGGTTCACTCATGGATCTCAGGTGATTGACATAGATATCACAGTAAAATAGCACATAAAGGTACTTACTGGTGAGGTACTCACAACAGTGTTCTGAGCCCTCGCAGGAAACTTGTACTGTGGGTGCTATATGTGCCCAGGGACTTTAAATATCTTTCTCGTGTAATTATACCATATCAAATCTGTTTTCAGATGGATCTGTGAAAAAACACATAAATGTATCTTGCTGTAGGACTATGTTTATCTAGTTGTAGGTCTGTAGGACATTGTGTATCTAGTTGTAGGTCTGTAGGACTATATGTCTCTAGCTGTAGGACTTTGTGTATCTATATGCAGGTCTGTAGGACTTTGTGTATCTAGCTGTAGGTCTGCAGGACCATGTGTATCTAGCTGTAGGTCTGTGGGACTATGTGTATCTAGCTGTAGGTCTGTAGGACTATGTGTATCTAGCTGTAGGTCTGTAAGACTATGTGTATCTAGCTTTACTTCTGTAGGCTATTTTTATCTAGCTGTATGTCTGTAGGACTATGTGTATCTAGTTGTAGGTCTGTAGAACTATGTGTATCTAGCTGTAGGTCTTTAGGACTATGTTTATCTAGCTGTAGGTCTGTAGGTTATTTTGATCTAGCTGTAGGTCTGTAGGACTATGTGTATCTAGCTGTAGGTCTGTAGAACTATGTATATCTAGCTGTAGGTCTGTAGGACTATGTGTATCTAGCTGTAGGTCTGTAGGACTATGTGTCTCTACCAGTAGGTCTGTAGGACTATGTGTATCTAGCTGTAGGTCTGTAGGACTATGTTTATCGAGTCGTAGGTCTGTAGGACTACGTGTATCTAGCTGTAGGTCTGTGGGACTATGTGTATCTAGTAGTAGGTCTGCAGGACTATGTGTATCTATTTGTAGGTCTATGGGACTTTGTGTAAATAGATGTAGGTCTGTAGATCACTGTGTATTAGTAGTATGGATGTAGCCCGTACTACTAATGTAGTAGCCCGTACTATTAAAAAAAAGGTTCAACCTGCAGAGGCGACAAGACTTCTTTACTGTGAGAACTGTGAATCTATGGAATATTCACCGCAGGAGCCGTCTCAGCAGGGACAGTAGATGGCTTTAAAAAAGGCTTAGATCATTTCCTAGAACAAAAAAATGTAAGCTCTTATGTGTAGAAATTTTTCCCTTCCCTTTTCCCGTCACTTGTTTGAACTTGATGGAAATGTGTCTTTTTTCAGACGTACTAACTATGTAAATTACTATGTAAATATATGACATTTTAGAACCCGGGAGAACCCGCTCAACATTGTATGAGGTATTTGTCTTCAGTAGCACAAACTGGGCTAATGGCAGATCAGTGGAAAATGTTAATTTTCACTTTGCACCATCAACTGCGCATTAACCCCTTCATGCACCACGACTTAATAGCATGTCGTGGTGCGGGGGTTATCTATGGAGTGGGCTCACGCGCTGAGCCCGCTCCATATGCTGCAGGTGTCAGCTGCGTATTACAGCTGACACCCGGGACTAACGGACAGGAACAGTGATCGCGGTGTTACAGGAGCCTGTAAAAATGACATTATACTGCAATGCATTAGTATTGCAGTGTATTGCAGTGTATTGCAGTGTATTGTACCAGCGATCTAATGATCGCTGGTTCAATTCCCCTAGGGGGGACTAATTAAAGGTGTAAAAAATTAATAAAAAATAAGTAAATAGTTATTATTAGTGAAAAAAAAACAAATAGATATATATTTGAAGTAAAAACAAAAACCCCATTTCCCACTTTTCCTCTAAAGTAATCTAAAAAAATTGTTATCGCTGCATCCGTAAAAGTCCGAACTAATCCAATATACCATTATTTAACTCGCGAGGTGAATGCCGTAAAAAGTAAAGGACCTAAAACGCAAAAAATCGCTGTTTTTTGTTCCTTAGGTTTTCTTTTAAAAAATGTAATAAAAAGTGATCAAAGAGTTGTATGTACCAATAAAACCTACAGCTCGTCCCGAAAAAAATAAGCACTCACACAACTCAATCGACCCCAAAAAAATAAAAAAGTTATGGCTCTCGGAATGTGGTGAAACAAAACGTTTGTTTTTTTAACAAATAGTTTTTACTTTATAAAAGTAGTAAAATATAAAAAAAAAGAAGAAAAAACACTGTATAAGTTTGGTATCAAATTAAGTTGTCGTTTTTACCGCATGGTGAAAGCCATAATAACGAAACTCAAAAAACAATTGAGGAATCGCAGCTTTTTCCAATTTCAGCCTGCAAAGAATTTTATTTTCAGTTTCCCAGTACATTAAATGTTACTTTAAATGGTGTCACTAGAAACTCCAACTCCTCATGCAAAAAATAAGCCCTCACACCACCCTACTGCAAGAAAATATTTTTCTTTTATGGCACTTGGAAAGCAGGAGGGGAAAAAGTCCTGAAAGGGTTTATTGATTTCTAATGAAAAACCATTCATGACCATGTGGGGTATTGCTGTACTAATTGCTTTACAAATGTTGGGTGGCTTTTTCTCCTTTATCCTTTGTGAAAATGCAAAAATTAAAATTTTTGGTGGAAAAATATTGATATTCGGTTTCATGACCTAATTCTAATAAATTCTGCAAAAGACCTGTGGGGTCTAAATATAACTATAAATATATCACTTCACCCCTAGATAGATTCCTTAGGGATGTAGTTTTCCAAATGGGGTCACTTTTGGGGTGTTTTCACTGTTTTGGTCCCTCCGGAGCGTTGCAAATGCGACATAGCACTGAAAACCATTCCAGCAAAATCTGAGCTCCAAAATCCAAACAGCGCTCCTGCCCTTCTGAGCTCTGCCGTGGGTCAAACAGCAGTTTATTACCAGATATGGGGTATTGCCGTATGTAGCAGTGCTGACTGTGTGTGTCTGTGTAGTAGAGCTGAGTGTGTGTGTCTGTGTAGCAATGCTGACTGTGTGTATGTATGTAGCATTGCTGACTGTGTGTGTGTCTGTGTAGTAGAGCTGAGTGTGTGTCTGTGTAGCAATGCTGACAGTGTTTTTATGTAGCAGTGCTTAGTGTGTGTATGTATGTAGCAGTGCTGACTGCGTATGTATGTAGCAGTGCTGACTATGTGTGTCCGTGTAGTAGAAATGAGTGTGTGTGTGTGTCTGTGTAGCAGTGCTGACTGTGTGTATGTATGTATGTATGTATGTATGTATGTATGTATGTATCTCCCAGGAGTCAAAGTGGCTCGTTACATAGTAATCCGCTCATCGTTGCAGGGGCTTCAGTCTGAGAAGATCTCCATCGGCTTTAGATAGCTGGATGTTTATATATCCGGTGGGAGAGAGGTGCACCTAGCCTTTCTGCTGCCTAAGGTGAGCAGTGAAACTATGCCCTGTAGATTGCACCGAATAGTGCACCATAAAAGAAGATAAACCTCACCTAGGAATGTTCCCACAATGAACAGAGCTGCACCTCAGGCCTCCTCAGCCATGTTAGGCTTGCAGCCTATGAGAGGCCGAAGCCCTTGCGTAAATCGGGGCGATGCAGTGATGTGATTGTGCAGAATTACTACCCCAGCATCTTATAGCCTGCAGGCCTAATGTGGGCTATAGCATAGTCAATGACAGAGCAGGGAGCAGATGCCTCCCTGCTCCGCCATAGTCTTCAATTGTCTGCATCTTGAGGATGCCGATACAATTAAATGTGGCTTACGCCCAGAATGCTTGGTGCCAGCAACACCACTTGGTTGTATGTGCAGTTTTTAACTTCTCACTAAGCATTCCCTTTAATTTTTCAGCTTAGACGGGGATGCTTGTGGGGGTGGCACCAAGCAGTGCATGCCACTAGTGCAGGATATTTGTAGGTTGCCCGGCACCGCTCCCAGCCCTGCATTAAGCAGTGGCCAGCCCCACAGTCAGACCAGGACATGTCACCATCAGCGGTCTTGGAGCTGTACGTCCGGGTCTGGTTCTTTATTTCACAGTATGTCAGTGTTGTCGCCCTCCACACCCTTCTTATTAGGAGTTACAGCCGAGACAAGAGTCTTTAACTCGCCTCATGGTAGGTGTGCTCCTGGTGGTAGAGGGCTCGTACTACACGCAGACTACTTTTTTTGGGGTGCAGATGATGCAGTCATGTAATAATACAATGGTCTTGTTAAGCTGTATCGCACATTAGACTGGTCATTCACTCATGGGTATTCACTTTATATTTGTGGTCATTACATTGGGTGACATTTGGCCTAACCAATGTTTTTTTTTTTAGGGCTGGCTGAGTAGCTCATGTTTAAGGGGGTGTTCCGAATTTACCCTGACCGCAGATGTCGGGGGAGAAGTATTGGACATGTTGAATTTCAATATGCCCCTTTTGAGCCCTCAGGACAAAAGCGAACGACAGCGGCTCGGTCATCTTTCCCTATTAAATACATATCGGTTTGCCGACCTGAGTATGCGGGCATTAGGAGGAATCGCTTTCTTAAAGGGGTTGTCCAACGAAAAAGAACAACTTGTTATTTTGCTGTTCTAAAATGAAGAAACTTTGTAAATTATATATATTTTTTCCAGACCTGCATCTATCATCGGCTTTTAGCCCTTGGTGTGTGAATCTGGGAGTAGGAGCTGCAGTTCTTACGTTGACACAGGCTCTCAGTTGAAGGAGCTCCCCCCCCTCCTCTCTGTGCGTTAATGACTGGAATAAAAGGGGCTAGGTTCTGGGTCAATTCATCAGCTTAGCTTGAGCCAGGCCCTTCATCCATCTCATCAACGCGCAGAGGAGGGGGGAGCTCCTAACGATCGGAGCCTGTGTTGACGCGTCACTGCAGCTACGGACTTCTGAGTCTACGTGACAATGGCTAAAAACCTGTGGTCTTTGCAGGTATGAAAAATAAAGCATATTACAAAGTTTTTTATTTCATAAAAGCAAAATAATTGTTTTTATTGGACAATCCCTTTAAGTGCATGAGCAGCTTTAAGCCCTAAACAACCCCCTTCAATATTGGAACCCCATTAGCTTTACTTTTCTCTTGATGTATAGACCCAGGTAGCGGGGAACACTTTTTTCAGATTTAGGCCTCATTCACACAGAAGTATTAGATCAGTATTTTTCAAAAGTATAACTCGTCCTGCAAAAAACAAGTCGATGGAAAAATAAAAAAATTGTGGCTTTGGGAGGGTGGAGGGGAAAAAACAAAAGTTGAAAATCTTTATGTGAAATATTTGCCATTGTACTTACGATTCATAGACAAGGTTTTCATTGTCTGATCCAGAAATGTCAATTCTCAGGTTTTATAAAATACAATATAACGAAATTAATAATTAATTCACAAGCAAATTTGGTGGACATAAAATTGTTGACGTCCTGGTTACTATTGACGGAGGGGACCTAAAAACAGAGGGCGATCGAAAACCCACAGCTACAAATGCTCTGCTAAGATACGATAGCGATCACCCGGGTCATGGAAAAAGGACTTCACCTTCTGGTCAATTATTGAGATTAAAAAGGATAAAGAGCTACATGTATTCCGACCACAAGCAATAGATTAACCCCTTCCTGCCTCATTTTTCGGATTTTACCTTTTGTTTTTTCCTCCCCCACCTTCCAAAAGCCATAATTTCTTTATTTTTCCGTCGACCGCCATACGAGGGCTTGTATTTTGCGGTACAAGTTGTAGTTTTTCATGGCACCATTTATTGTACTGCATAATGTATTGGGAAGCTGAACAAAAAATATATGTGCGGTGAAATGGGCAAAAAACAGTGATTACGCCATATTTTGGGGGGGTTTTGTTTTTACGGCGTTCCATCACGCGGTAAAAACGACATATTCATCTTCATTTTATGTTTTACCACTTCTAAAAAAAACAACTATTTGCTAATTTAAAAAAATTGTTTGTGTCGCCGTATTCTGAGCGCCATAACTTTTTTCATTTTTCCATCAATTTAGCGATTTGAGGGCTTAAACTTTGCGAGGCGAGATGTAGTTTTCACCGATACCATTTTGGGGTATATGTGACTTTTTGATCACTTTTTATTTAATTTGTTTGGAGCGCAAAAGGTGACCAAAAAACTGCAAATTGCGTGTTGTATATATATATATATATATATATATATATATATATATATATATATATATATATATTTATATATACAGTGAAGGAAATAAGTATTTGATCCCTTGCTGATTTTGTAAGTTTGCCCACTGTCAAAGACATGAACAGTCTAGAATTTTTAGGCTAGGTTAATTTTACCAGTGAGAGATAGATTATATATAAAAAACAACAGAAAATCACATTGTCAAAATTATATATATTTATTTGCATTGTGCACAGAGAAATAAGTATTTGATCCCTTTGGCAAACAAGACTTAATACTGGGTGGCAAAACCCTTGTTGGCAAGCACAGTAGTCAGACGTTATTGGTAGTTGATGATGAGGTTTGCACACATGTTAGATGGAATTTTGGCCCACTCCTCTTTGCAGATCATCTGTAAATCATTAAGATTTCGAGGCTGTCGCTTGGCAACTCGGATCTTCAGCTCCCTCCATAAGTTTTCGATGGGATTAAGGTCTGGAGACTGGCTAGGCCACTCCATGAACTTAATGTGCTTCTTTTTGAGCCACTCTTTTGTTGCCTTGGCTGTATGTTTTGGGTCATTGTCGTGCTGGAAGACCCAGCCACGAGCCATTTTTAATGTCCTGGTGGAGGGAAAGAGGTTGTCACTCAGGATTTGACAGTACATGGCTCCATCCATTCTCCCATTGATGCGGTGAAGTAGTCCTGTGTCCTTAGCAGAGAAACACCCCCAAAACATAATGTTTCCACCTCCATGCTTGACAGTTTTCTTTGGGTCATAGGCAGCATTTCTCTTCCTCCAAACGGCGAGTTGAGTTAATGCCAAAGAGCTCAATTTTAGTCTCATCTGACCACAGCACCTTCTCCCAATCACTCTCAGAATCATCCAGATGTTCATTTGCAAACTTCAGACGGGCCTGTACATGTGCCTTCTTGAGCAGGGGGACCTTGCGGGCACTGCAGGATTTTAATCCATTACGGCATAATGTGTTACCAATGGTTTTCTTGGTGACTGTGGTCCCAGCTGCCTTGAGATCATTAACAAGTTCCCCCGTGTAGTTTTCGGCTGAACTCTCACCTTCCTGAGGATCAAGGATAACCCACGAGGTGAGATTTTGCATGGAGCCCCAGATCGATGTCGATTGACAGTCATTTTGTATGTCTTCCATTTTCTTACTATTGCACCAACAGTTGTCTCCTTCTCATCCAGCGTTTTACTTATGGTTTTGTAGCCCATTCCAGCCTTGTGCAGGTCTATGATCTTGTCCCTGACATCCTTAGAAAGCTCTTTGGTCTTGCCCAAGTTATAGAGGTTAGAATCAGACTGATTAATTGAGTCTGTGGACTGGAGTCTTTTATACAGGTGACCATTTAAGACAGCTGTCTTTAATGCAGGCACCAAGTTGATTTGGAGCGTGTAACTGCTCTGGAGGAGGCTGAACTCTTAATGGTTGGTAGGGGATCAAATACTTATTTCTCTGTGCACAATGCAAATAAATATATATAATTTTTACTATGTGATTTTCTTTTTTTTTTTTATATAATCTATCTCTCACTGGTAAAATTAACCTAGCCTAAAAATTCTAGACTGTTCATGTCTTTGACAGTGGGCAAACTTACAAAATCAGCAAGGGATCAAATACTTATTTCCTTCACTGTATATATATATATTATTTTACGGCATTCAGTGAGCGGGTTAAACAATGCTACATTGTGATAGTTTGGACTTTTATGGACGCGGTGATACCAGTTATGTCAACTTTTTATTTATTTTTTAAAATTGATTTAGGGAAAAAATGTGAAAAGGTTTTTTTTTTTTGAACTTTTAATACTTTTATACATAACAAAATAACTTTTATTTAACTGTTTTTTACTTTTTTTATTAGTCCCCCTAGGAGACTTGAAGCAGCGATTGTTGGATCGCTTGCATGATATATAGCAATACTAATGTTTTGCAGTATATCGTGATTCTGCCGGAGGCAGAGCTTCAAAGGTGTACAAAGATGGCGGCACAGGGGTCCTTTGTTAGGCCCCCAGGCTTCCATAGCAACCGTTGTTACTCGCCGATCGTGCCGCTTGGGAGCGCGATGGTGTGTTTGAGGTGGCACCCCCTGATAACACTTTAAATGCCATGGTCGCGACTGACTGCAGAATTTAAGGGGTTAATCAGGCGGAATCAAAGTGAACTTTGATTCCGCCCGTTGCAGTGAGGTTTCTGCTGTGTGTAACAGATAATAACAAACTGGTTTATGAATGAAAATGACTCCATGTGGGGGCGTGGCTTGGCTGCTGGACTGGATGGTCGTGTGAGGACCTAGCTCCGTGCTGCCCAACCGCTGATAGCGACGTGCAAAGCAACTACGACCTCTCCTGCAACCCGCAGTTGATTTACCGGAGGGGGATACCCGCCAAGCATGCCCAGACAAAAGAAGTCGGTGAGTAGACCAGCGAAAATGCTGGATTTCTACTTTCCCCACGACCGCCAAACGGCACAAAATGGCGCCGGCCCCGACACGCACACAGGCTCACTGACCTTAATGCCGGGATCCCTGCAGATTAGATCACCGCTTCGCCGAAGCAGCTCTGTCCCGGCGTTGTCACCTAGAACTCAGTCAGCCTATCCACACTCACAGAGTGCAGCTCTAATGCCGACGAGGGAGACAAAGGGGATGACGGCACCCAGGGGACGCCATTTTAATGACCGCGCACGTGGTCCCTCTCCTTCTTCACCTCCTTCACCAGGACATGGGAGCCCTGCTAATGGGTCTAAACAGGACTTCCACAATGCCCCAACTCCGCAGGAGATAGAGCACATTGAGGGAGATATGGGGACCTCCTCAGACCTTTTTGCTGATATGCCATCGACAACCAACACTGTCACGGAAATCACTCTCAAAAATATGCTACAGGCGCTTCAAAATTCTCTTTACTCTGGGTTTGCTCAACTAATCAAACCAATGTCTGCCGCATTACATGCAGTGGAGGATCGTGTACAACATGTGGAATCTAACATGGGGGACTTTGCAGCTTCTCATAACGAGCTTATAGATGCTCATTTCGACTTAGAAGCTGATCTCTCACAAGTAAAAGCAAAAATTGCTGACCTAGAAGATCGTTCCCGAAGGAACAACATCAAATTTCGGGGCATACCTGAAGACATAGCCCCAAAAGATTTAACCCAGTTTCTCCAAAGCTTCGTTAACACCTTACTACCTGATTGCACTTCTAGAGATCTGATCTTAGATAGAGCGCACAGGGTCCCCAGACCGAAACACCTGTCAACGGATATAGCCAGAGATGTACTAGCTCGGTTTCATTTCTTCCACGTCAAGGAACTCTTTATGGCAGCCGTCAGAAATAAAGAAAAAATCCCGGCACAATACAATATGATATCTGTCTACACTGATCTTTCTGCCGTCACTCTGCAGCTAAGGAGAGACCTTGCGCCTATCACTACCACTCTGAGGAACAACAAAATCTTATATAAATGGGGCTTTCCTGTTCGGCTATTGATCCATCGAAATGGCTCTATGCACGTGGTCAGAACTGTCCAAGATGGTGCGTACTTCTACAGCAATGGGGTATTTCCATTCCTGACATCCCCCTGGGAGCTAAGAAAAAACCTTCACCTCAACCGGTTAAAGATGACTGGCAAGGGCCCAACCTTCGACATCGTCCACGACGCTGAGGTACATTCTTTTTTTGGCGGAGGCGCAGCTGGGTTTTTTTTTCTCAAGACCTAAAAGTCCGGCTCACAAGTTGACTGTTTTCTCCCCTCATTTTAGCTGAACTCATTGCTGTTCAGTTTTCTATTCAAACGTATTTGAATGCTTTTGTATTGTTGTCCTATGTTCTCTTTTAGTTCAGTGCAGATTAATTTGTTCCACTTGTACTCACTTTACAGTCAATTCACACACATTCCTTTGGATTACACCAAGTATGGTCTAAACCTTGATATGATATGGTCAGATATTCGAAAGCACTCTCCCTTATGCGATGGCTCTTAAAATTGGTTCTCTAAATGTAAATGGCCTCAATAGCCCACATAAAAGGGCACATATGTGGAAAGAAGCACAACAGCTGGCCTGTGAGGTTCTGTGTATTCAAGAAACTCACCTCTTGGAAAAAGATGCTCACCGCATTAAGCATCCCCAATTTCCCCATGTACACCTGGCACATCACTCTACCAAGGCTAGAGGAGTCCTGATAGCAGTAAAAAATACAGTTGCTTTTCAGCTGATTGAGATGCTTGCGGACCCGAATGGGAGATACATATTATTAATTTGTTTTATTAACAATGTAAAATATTCTCTGTTAACGTTGTATGCGCCTAATAACCACCAATTGAGATTCCTTCACAAAATCCGTGGTCTAATTGCTAAACATAAACAGGGAAAACTATTATAAGATTATATGTGGGGATTTTAACTTTGTTATGGATCCTGGGATGGACACTACGTCACAGCCTAGACAGTCACGGGTTGCCTATGGGGATTGGTTCTGGGGGGAGGAGCTATACGATATCTGGCGTATGCAACACGGATCGAAGCGTGACTACTCGTTCCATTCTCAGGTCCATAATAGTTATTCTAGGATTGATATGTTCATTATAGATAAAGCGACTCTCCTTTTATCCCAGTCTACGACAATTGGGAGCATACAGTGGTCAGATCATGCCCCGATCATCCTGACGATCGCGGAAACATACGACACCAGCCCAGATTATCTCTGGAGATGCAATTCATATCTTTTATCTCATCCTACGTATAAATCAGATATAGAAAGAGACCTTCATGAATATTTCCAGTGCAATGATACGCCAGATGTTGGAATCTCCTCCCTCTGGAATGCTCACAAGGCATACATAAGAGGCACCTTTATAAGGCTGGGGCACACGGTCCGAAAAAAGCGTCTAGAAGAGGTATCTCTGTTAACCAACTAAATACATCTAGTAGACACAAAAAATAAATTATCTCCATCTTCAGAATGGGCTGCACAATTACTCCTACTTCGACAACGATTACGTCTTTGCTTAGTATCGGAGTATGAGAAAAATGTAAGGAAAACTAAGGCCCGTTACTATTCCCAGAATAATAAGGCAGGGAAACTACTAGCTGGTCGGCTCAAAGCGCAATATCAGAAGACCAGAATACCCTATCTGAAAGACCCCCTCACTCAAGAGAAACGCATGGACCCTAGAGATATAGTGGAACAATTTGTAAAATACTACTCCTCTCTTTATAACCTAAAGGACGACCCCTTTACCAATTGTCCTACTCACCACGAGATAATGGATTTCCTTAGGAAAGCATCACTGCCTAAATTGTCAGCAGAACAATTAGGATCTTTAAATGCCCCAATGACAGAACTGTAAATTTTGAATAGTATACGTTCCCTTCCCCAGGGTAAATCTCCAGGTCCAGACAGTCTTTCCAACTCTTATTATAAAAACCTATCCAATGTACTGGCCCCTCACCTGGCAAAATTTTTCCAACAGGCTATGGATCATGGCTTCTTTCCAAAGGAAAACCAAGCGGCTATTATTGTCACTCTCCCTAAACCGAGCAAGACTCCCGATACTCCCCAAAATTTCAGACCCATCTCGCTACTAAATTCGGACCTCAAACTTTATGCCAAGATTCTGGTTGCAAGGCTCACTCCTCTACTAACCACTCTGGTGAGCATAGATCAGGTGGGGTTTGTTAAGGGGCGGCAGGCATCAGATAACACCAAGAGGATTGTAAATTTACTTCATCTCATTGAAACAAGAGGCACACCAGCATTAATGCTGGCCCTAGATGCGGAAAAGGCGTTCGACCGAATTAATTGGGAATACGCCTTCGCGACCCTGGGAGAAATGGGATTCGAGGGCAACATTCTGACATCCATTAGAGCACTTTACTCAGCACCCACAGCAAAAATTTATACTAATGGTATCCTGTCCACAGAGTTCCATATAACGAATGGTACCAGACAAGGATGCCCATTATCTCCATTAATTTTTATACTCTCCATGGAACCTTTAGCTCAACACATTAAACGCTGTTCGGACATTAAAGGGGTTAAATGTCGAGAGGTTTCACATACTATCTCATTATATGCAGATGACATCATTCTATCTTTAACAAACCCAGAATCATCACTAGAAGCTTCCATGGACATTATTAAAACTTTTGGCACCATATCGTATTATAAGTTAAACGCGCAGAAATCGCAAATACTTCCCTTTTGCTTAGACCCTTCCACACTACATTTTCTTAAAACAAAATACCCCTTTGATTGGCAAATGAAAGGTATCCAATATCTGGGGATAACGCTAACTGCCTCATACAAGGACCTATACGCAGCTAACTATGAACCTCTATTAAAAGCTATTCAGATAGACACGGATCGCCTACTTAAATTCGAAACTTCATGGCTAGGTCGGATTGCGGCCTATAAAATGCTTCTACTGGCAAAACTATTATACCTATTCCGAACCTTACCGATTACTCTCCCTAAAAGATTTTTTCAGATAGCACAAGGGAATCTCTCCCAATTTGTCTGGTCAAAAACGCATCCTCGAATTGCCATGCATTTATTGGTCAGAGATAGGAAAATTGGTGGCTTGGGCATACCGGACATCCATAGCTACTATGTCGCCACCCAGGTAGCACAAATTTCTAGTTGGTGGAATATGGACCCAGGAAAGCAGTGGTTACAAATTGAAACTTCATATATTTCACCTATACCTTTAAAAGCCACTCTTTTCTGGACGTTCTGGGATATAGCATCTTCGCGAATATTGTCCCCTCTGACAAAGACGACTCTGGGATGCTGGTCCTACATACAGAATAACACTCTCAACAGTATTCCGTTACCCAAAAGCTACATTCCTTTAGAATTCTTTGTGTTGTTAATTCCAAATCTTAGGTTGTCGTCATGGATTGCTGGTGGCATCACAGATGTATCTTTGTTGCTTGACAGTCATCATTTGGTGACTTTTGAGCGGCTAAAGTCAAAGTTCTCTCTACCCAATTCAGATTTCTTTAAATATCTTCAAATAAAACATTGCATGGAGACCACCAATAATCTCGACACCTTATGTAATTTTAAGTTATTTGCCCATTTCTCCAGACGCATGGGAAGTTTAAAACCCATATATAACACGATTAGAAACCACTATTCTTTCACCAAAACTCACTTAATTAAGTCATGGGAAAGAGACCTGGGGAAATCGTTCAATGACACCACATGGCTAGCTTCATTTAAACTTATACATAGAGCGCTCCCGTGCATTCAACATATTGAAGCAGCTTTAAAAACATCCCTGAGATGGTACTTCACCCCAGATCGTCTACATAGGATATATCCTGAGTCCTCCCCGCTATGCTGGAGAGGGTGTGGAAATACAGGTTCCCTATTTCATATGCTATGACAATGCCATAAATTAGACAGGTTTTGGGCTCAAGTGTTTGAACTCTTGGTGATCATTATGCAAAAAACAATCATGATGTCCCCTCAGGTAGCGTTATTATTTCTAGAATTAGAGGGATACCCTTTCCTGGAGAGATGCCTTATGTGTAAGATCCTGGTAATGGCAAAACTAATCATCACAAGATATTGAAAGAAAGTAGAAACCCCAGCATTAGAGGAACTTTTAGCGTTAATCAACATGACATATGCTTATGAAAGAATAATGGCCCTAGGGAATTCCGCGCTCGATAGATTCAACCTTTTATGGGCCCCGTGGCGCAACAGCACCTTCTACAAATCTCTATAAAGAGGTTTATCTTATAAGCGGTAAGAGGTCATAATAACAATAATATTAAAGTCAACTCTCATTTCAAAAGTAGGCCATGAACATATGAGTACAAATATACTTAGATATTGACTGTACAAAATACAATCTTATTGCACTATATGAATGGTTTTGTTATGTATAGTTTTTTGTTTATGTTATGTTCTTTACTGTCACGTCATCGGGACGGAACGATACGGCATATCTCTGCTCCAGGGCAAACCTTCGATGTATCGCTCTGTATCTCCTGTATACTTGAATTACTTGCAATATGTAAATGTTTTTGTGTTCAAAAAATTCTCAATAAAAACTATTGAAACGAAAATGACTCCATGTTATCAGAAGTTGCAGTTCAAAAACCTACTGCCTTGTTAAGATGTAAGAATTGGAGAGACGTTCCCATATAGGGAAGTTTTATTCAGCTGGTATCTCCAAATATTTAGTTGGGAGATCTAATGCCGAAAGGCAACTATAGTTGGGGGTCACTGTAGATTTTGCAGCCAGCTTTATCATACAGGGTACCTGAAGTTCGGAGGCTTGGCGACAGAGGTGAATAGCATCGTCACCTGTAGAACTAAATATGTGGTGGTGCATGTTGTTAGGTGTCCCTGTAATCTCTCCAACAGAGGATGGTGGAGAGATTACCCATATTTGATGAGGGGCTCTACTAAAGAGCGGCATTGAAGGGATCCTCAAGTATTGGCCGTGGGTAGTAGGGATCCCCAGGTTGCTTCCCCAGAGTAGTTTCCGATGGCAATGGCTGACATGAACAGACTTATGTAACAAAAACAGCCGTCAAAACTGGCAAATGCCAGGGCAGGCGGCAGATGGTCACTCACAGTAAGACGAGCCGGAGGTCAAGGCAGAATTTAGTCACAGCAGCAATGGGACATAGCAAAGTGTGTGTGTGTGTGTGGGAAGGGGTGACAAAATAATAGACAAATGTTATGCAGAATGAAGAACGGGATGTCCTATTTCAGCTTCTCAGTCTGACCCAATGTGCAAATGATACAGCGTAACGAAAGTTTGTTGGGTAGATCGTGAGGCCACCCTGAAAATTTGGATGATAGAGACCGCAATCCTCTCAGCCCACAATGCAGACATGGATCTTGTGGAATAGGCCTGGTAGTTGAAGGCCTTCCTACGTGTAACAAATTGAAATCATCTCTCTGATTTACCTGCCTAAGGTGGGTTTCTGTGCCCACAGTGGGGGAGGTCAGAAGAAGCCATTTATATGAAGATTAAGTGTTTATTTAATTGCCACCTGTCCGTTTAGGGAAACAAAATATCGTTCGTGTTGCTGGAGGATGGTCAGGAGGTGCTAAAGAGCCGAAGGTCTGGTCAGCAGAGGGGTATCGGCTGCCTAAATCACCTGACCCTGGAGAGTTCACTGAGAACTGTGAAGAAGGAGATACCAACTGACACATCAGGCTTGGTGAGCAATGAGCTGAAAAGGGTGTGGGAAAGTTTGTCCCTGGGGTAATGCCCAGAGGCTGTTACTAACCCCAAGGCTCGCTACAACCTTCCCTTTATCCAACCATTAGCAAGGGAACCGGAAGTGATTTTTTTAATATTATACGGTGGCCTCCAGTAGTAATATTTAAAGGTACAGAGCTCCTCGCAGGGACCACTGTTTCCTGCCACACTCCTTGCTGGGACAGTTATTTTGGCAAAGTGTGTAGCAGATCCAAGTAAGATCCAAATGGGCCTACACTGGCCTTACTTCCCTAGTGTAGATCCATTTGGACATCCAGAGGTAATGCTTTGTTCCCTGACGCTATTTGCCCAACTCCAAGTGAAGACCCCAAAACTTTGTCCTAAAAGACTGTGTCCTGTGGATTAAAATGAATCCCAATGGATGCCAGGCCTTGAGGATTACAAAGTACTATATAGAGGCTGTCTGTTCTGGATTACAATTGGTTAAGGTTCACACTAGACCTTGTGAATTACACATTTCAACCTGTTACCTAGAGAATAAGTTCTGATAATTGCAATTTCTCAAGTCCTTATCTATGTTTTGTGGAAACCAGAAGTAATTTCTTCCATCTCCTTGGTCTTGGTTATTCAACGTGGTCTCCTCTTGAAATGCATAATACAAGCTCAATTTACACATACACATTTTATAAGTAGCCTTTGGGCTCTTGGTATGATGGTAAAGTCATAAGTCAGAATTGCATATTTTTTCTACAAACTTTCCTCATAGCACATTTGATCTCATGATTTTGCAAACTGTATATAATAGGGTTAAACAATGGGGTCACCACAATGTACAGTAGGGATCGTAACTTATTAACAGATGTACCTTCTGATGGAACCACGTAGACAGCAATAAGAGTCCCATAATAGGTGCAAACAATGCTAAGGTGGGAACTACAGGTGGAAAAAGTCTTCTTCCTCCCAGATTTGGAGGCCATCTTTAGGATTGTGATAATAATGAAGACGTATGTCACAAGAATAAAAATGAAGGGTGAGATAATGACCGGGATGGAGAAGATAAAATCTTCAAGGACAACTGTGGTGATGTCTGATGAGGAAAGTTCTAGCAGAGGTGCAAAGTCACAGAAGAAAAAGTCAATGGTGTTGAATCCACAAAACTGCAAATCCCATATGAAGAACATCTCGAAGACCATAACAAGGAACCCCAGAAACCAAGACCATGTGGCCAGTTGTAATTGAAGTCTAAAATTCATAATGGCAAAGTAGCGTAGGGGAAAACAGATTGCCAAATATCGATAGGACATGTCGGTGAGGAGGAAACACTCAACAATCCCAGCAACACTGTGAAAGTAGAACTGAGCGATGCATTCACAGAATGGGATGAACACCCCATCGAAAAGGATGACCTGTAACATCTTCGGAATGACATTGGTGGTGAGAAAGATATCAGCCAAGGCTAAATTTTGTAGAAAGAAGTACATAGGGAGTTGTAACTGAAGACTTATTTTCACCAGTATGATGAGCAGGATATTTACAGTTATGATGACAACGTAAGGGTATGTTCACACGGCCAAATTTCAGACGTATACGAGGCGTATTATGCCTCGTTTTACGTCTGAAAATAGGGCTACAATACGTTGGCAAACATCTGCCCATTCATTTGAATGGGTTTGCCGACGTACTGTGCAGACGACCTGTTATTTACGCGTCGTCGTTTGACAGCTGTCAAACGACGACGCGTAAAAATACAGCCTCGTCAAAAGAAGTGCAGGACACTTCTTTGGACGTTTTTGGAGCTGTTTTCTCATAGACTCCAATGAAAACAGCTCCAAAAACGGACCTAAAAAAACGCTGCGAAAACGGCGCGAAAACGCAGCGAAAAATGTGAGTTGGTAAAAAAACGTCTGAAAAGCAGGGTCTGTTTTCCCTTGAAAACAGCTCTGGATTTTCAGACGTTTTTGTTGACTACGTGTGAACATACCCTAAATGAAAAGGACCAAGGAGAACAAATGAATTTTTACATTGTGCAATGAGGGAAAACCCAGCAGCAAAAATTCCTTCACTTCTCTTTGGTTCTCATTGCACATTTTTCAGGCGATCAGGTCTAGAGAAGATCTAGAGTCGGCCAAAAGGAAGAAAAAGACCTTAGTACCAGGTTTAGGTTTTTGTCAACCTTTAGGTATAGAACGTTTGACGCCTTAGACTCGGTCAAGATCAATCTTCACATTCAGTCCTGCATAGCTATAAATCCTCTAAAAATCTGAGCATTAATCCTCCATACTCAATACACAGCTGTGAATCTCTGGTCCTTACCGTGAACTGATGATTTCCCCCTTTGCTTCCACTCTCCACTGCTTTCCACATATGTGGTCGGGACGCATGTTGCCATATACTCATATCTACCAGAATATCAATCTCCAAGATGGCTCACAATTATTGAGGAATGCAACAAAGCTGCTGAACTGAAAAGTGGTGGAAAACTCTTGTAAAGCAGTTACACTTAGTGTGAGAGCCATGCCAACTCAAATATGTCATCGGTTTCTGGGTGTGCTTTTTACCTCATACATATTGATGGCCATTGCACTTTCCCTTCCATTGTGGGGCACCTGTGCAGTAGAGGATTGTGTGGAAGTAGAATCCACCTTGACTAGGTGTCTTCGTTCCCTCCAACTCAATTCTCCTGCCCGATCTGACATTGGGAGTGGGGAGATCCAGGATGCACTGGGATACTGCATGTTGACAGGAGACTCTTGTGCACGGGTCCTAATAATTAGAAGAAGAGCCATATATGAGAGTATCTGGGGGTTATACTATCACCTGTGATGTGGAGAGGTGCTGGGTGCTCGCTGGGCAGTACATTGTCAGATTGGGCAGTAGAATTAAATTGAAAGGGCACTTCAACATATAAACACACTTCATTTCTATTTAAATATACAATGCCTGGATGTGTATTCATATGGATAATGTCCCTCTATCATTAGTCCATCGCCAACGTTGCCTAAATGTATAACTGTCCCTGCCCTTGTGGTTAAATTTCTGTCCATATTGAAACGTCTGATCCAATGTGGTTCATCAATGTCTCTGTTCACAAATGTCAAAGAAAATTGCCACAAACCCGACTGAATATATATATTATAAACTATATATTATACCATTAAAAAAATGTATAAACACATCTTAGAGTCCATGACATATTGTAAGTTGCAACTCAAAGGGTCTTCCAGTCTTTCCACAATTAAAATAAAATTCACTTGGTTTGTATCAAAAATCCTAATTAAATGCAGTCTAGAGCAGGAGAAGACCAGATAAGTACCCACAACACAATATATAATAGATAAGGGGTCTCCTGTGCTTACCAAACCCTAGAATATTGTGTGTCCCCTTATCTTGTTGGACGGCTCCAAAGGTGATCTGGGCACCTGGTTACTTCTAGATAATGCAGCCGCTGGGTTCACTGAGATCCTACACCAGTGATGGAAATGAAGATCTTGCAGAACAAGACAGAGACTTTATAGGCCTTGTCAGTAGGGTGAAGGGAACCTGTTAGTCACTGTGGAATATGGAAGAAACAAATCCCAGAGATTATTTTTCTAGGACGTTACACGGCTTAGAACTTTAGCAGAAATTTCCCACATTTTCAATAAAATTTCAAAAGGCTATTTTTACAGGGGCCAGTTCAGTTGTGAAGTGGCTTTGAGGGCCTTATATATTAGAAACCACCAATGTCACCCCATTTTAAAATCTTCACTTGGAAAACTACACCCCTCAAGGAAATTATCTAGGGGTATAGTGAGCGTTTTGACCCCACAGTTGTATTGCATAAATTATAGGAAGTAGGCCGTGAAAATTAAAATCTAAATTTTTTTCAAAGAAAATGTAGGTTTAGCTAATTTTTTTTAATTTCATAAACGGCTGTTTGAAAACACGGCAGGGCTGAGAAGGGAAGGTGCACCATTTGGCTGGATTGGAAGACAGAAATCTCATATTTGAAAGATTAAACATAAACAAGCAACTAAACATCTTCAAACTTTGTAGGAAAATACAAAAAAAAAGAGAATGCACCCTAAAGCCTCATGCACACTTAGTATGGAGCCACAGGGCCTCCATGCCCCGATCTACAGTCTCTGCCAGGCACCGTATGTATGGGAGATATTCTCCCCTATAAGCAATTTTTTCTTACATCTCCATACCATGTCCGACAGAAGAAAAACCTATGCATGCCTCTATGAAATTGGTATTAGAGGCCCCAAGCAGCTCTATGGAAGCTCTACGAAGAGTCCATACCAAACAGAACAGTAGCATGGTCATGGCAGCTCACAAAGACCAAAGACAGAATGTATGATGTCATGCCACCGAAAAAGAGCTAAAAAACACATTGGAAATAGTCTCTTTTAATGTGAAGAATTTTCGCTCCTCTTGAAGCGTCAAGAGAAAATTGTAACTGGGAGCGGACAGTTCAGGTGTCCTTGTGCGCATCCCTAGGGTGCCATTTTTTTCTTCACTTTGCTGGATGACCTGATATGGATACCCTATGGCCTTGGTGTGGTTTTGTCACATGTACTATAAGATGGAAGTGAACGGCCAGTAGGATTTGGTTCTCAAACTTCTAATTCAACTGAGAAAAATTCTGCAGATTGATAGAGAGAACCTGAACCTTGTTTAGGGCGTAAAATGATTGAACCAGTATCTCTATAGGAGATAATTTATCCTTGATACTGATCAAACCCTTGTCTCCATATTTAACCACTAAAGGACATCCCAGTATCAGTGGCTGCAGATATTCCCAGATGGGCATTGCTGCTTGGAGGACACAAAGGATATATCTTCATGTCAATGCTGAATGTTATCAAGGCTTCCATCGCCTGACACATCTCCAGAAAAACTCTCAAATAATGTGGCATCTTATATTTGCTTTTGCACAGTTTGAGAATCTTCCAGTGACTGCAGAACAGACTTAGAGGGAGACGGAGAAAGACCAAATTCTTTCCCAGGTTTATTATACTGGTGGATGCAGTTTCAAGCCCAGGTCCCAGTAAGCTACATTTTAGTACCGCATCATAGAGATTACATTGGACAGTGGTTGTATAATATGGGGCATCAGAGTCAGTCTTCCATCTAGTCTGAGAGTAATAAAATAGCTACATGTAAGCCACAGAGACGTAGCTAGTTTCTCCTGTACCCCGGGCAAAGATTCAGTTTGGCGTACCGCCCCCAACCTCTTTCCCGACATCACCTTCCTCCTCGTCATGTTTGCTTTCTCTATCAATCAATGAGGTGATTTGTTTTTTTTTTCACTTTTTTTTATGTAACTCGAGCATAAAACCATTTGTACATTTTACATGGCAAATAGTTATATAAGGGAATACCATAACAATACATTAAAATAAAATGAATAAAAAGGTCAGTGCCGGACTAAAACAGATTGTATAAATGAGGCTGCTGAAACTATATGGTGACATAATGAACATCCTCCTCTTGTATGTAGTATCACATCCCCTGTAGATATTGCCACACAGCCCCCCGTAGATAGAATTGCACCCCCCTCCCTGTAGATAACGCTATTGAGGATCCCTCTATGAGTGGAATCCCCAGCTGGAGCATTGTCAATATTCTAGATGGGAATTCCTCTCCTAGAGGAGCCCCTGACGCCCCTGTCCATATATGGAAAGGGACATCAGGGGCTCCCCCTAGGAAAAGAATACCCTGCCAGAGTGTCGGCAAAGCTCTGGCCGGGGATTCCAGTCCAGGAGCAGTAAATTGTAGAGCAGGGAGAATATAGTTTCCTGCTCTACCATAATGATCAATTGTATCTACTTCCTGAGGATATGGATAGTATTGAATATGGCAGTTGGCGGGACACATCCTGTACAGTCATTTGCCGGGACTGTCACTGTACATTCTGGACAGTCCCAGCAATTTCACGACGGTTGGCAACTCTGCCTGTGCCGCGCCCCCCCTTCCTACTCTCCTAGTTGCGCTTGGGGCACATGCTCCGCCTGCCGATCCCCTAGCTACTCCCCTTGTAAGCCATATTGGAGTGGTAAAGATGAAAGCTCTAGATACGACTTTGTATAGTGTCCTTAACTCGACCAACAAATTGAACAACTAGCTCAGCACTGTCTTTAGTTTCAACAGGTAGAAAGCATCAACTATAATGTAATGAGCCAGATTGTGATATGCTAACAATAAGTCCTAATATTACTCCAATGCTGCCCCCATTTAGATGATTTACCAAAACACACGCTTATGAATTACGTGTCGCTATGAAAAACACCTTGAGATCCTGATTCTCTTAGAGTTTTCCTAAGTTCTCCTCGTTCCATATGTTTTGTTCTTATATTATGTTTTGATAACTTGCTTGGTGTACCCTCTTTCATTGAACCATTATTGAAGGTCCTGTGGCTGATTTTCGACGGTCTTCTTCTCTGTGCAGATTCTTTTTATACAAAATGTTGTCCTACTGGATTGTTTTCAATTAAATGTTTCAGATAGCAAGACTTTGTGTGTAAAATGAAATTTCCAGACATACTTTTTCTAAATATGTCTGAATGGATACATCCTTGTTCAGCGACGTGTAAAAGAACATCTAAAAAATGTATGTTAGTTTTACCTGCTTTATGTGTGACTTTAATATTTCAGTAGTTCATATTCAAAGACTCCATAAAGATGATCAACTCCTGTCTCTTGCGCTGCCATATCATCAGGATGTCATCTATATACCGGACCCAAAATATAACTTTTTCAATCAATAAGACCGGATTGATTAGGGAGATCCTCCCCTCCCACAGCCCCAGGATAACATTTGCATATGAGGGTGCATATGCCACCTACATTAAGGTGCCATTGAGTGGCCTCCTATCCATACAATAAATGCACTTACTATATTTATTTTAAATAAATAGAAACCGCTGTGCAAAGACTAAACCTTCATTCAATTTGGTAATTAAGTACTAACTCTGTCCTACTCCCAATGTCGTACACTTTCTTAGCATTTCAAGTATCGGCGAAATATCACCAATTAAACTGCTATCTTCAATATCTGCAGGCAGTGTCAGAATAAGATTCCCAGGGCCACCAGAGGAGATGATTTTGGGGCTCACACTCCATCTATACAGAACATATACATATATATCTACAGATGTAGCCGTCTTTATCTTGACTTCTTTTTTTTTTTTTTTAGTTAAACAGTTAGTGTATAAATGATTAAACATTGTTCTAATTTTTTAAATTTTTTCACGAGTCAGGAAATATTATAAATTAGATTCTAATTTATAAGATTTCCCAGTGCTGGTCATTAGATGGGGCAATTCCCAAAATTGCAGCATTGGCATGTGGTAAAGCAACCACATGCTTTATGCTGCAAAATTTGAGAAGGCACACTCGCTCTAGCGTCCTCAAACAATCCCAACTCCCTTACCCTGGCTAGTGCCAGGAGAAAGGAGGGGATTGAATGTTCAAACCTCCTACACTGTGTGCCGCCATTTTTTGAGCTAACACACAGTGTAGTAGGTTTACATACAGTAGTAATCACACACTAAAACACATACATACACAGAAATAACTTACCTGCTCCTGCCGCCGCCGCTCCCTCCGGTCCGTCCGCTCCGTCTGCTCCCTTCGCTCCTAGTGCTTGCATTAGAACACATGTCCGGAAGCCGCGACCAGAAATAGTAATCTTACTGTCTGCTCGGCCGAAGACCTTCCATTTGGACTGTGTGGAAGCGACGCATGCGCCGTTCCCACACAGACGGCGTACAGCATAGTGAATGGAACGGGTCCCGGTCGCATGCACTATGGGGCTGTATGTGCCGTATTCCATGTCTGTATGTGTCGTTAATCGACACATACAGAGATGAAAAAAAAAATGGCAGCCCCCATAGACAAGAAAAAGTTCAAAAATAAAAAAAAGTAAAAAACAAACACACAAATAAATAAAACATTTTTAAATAAAACACTAAAAGCAAATTGATATAAAAAAAAAAAAATCCGCGACACCCGTCCTTTAAATGGATTTTGCTGTGTGATATCACACTGCAGCAAGTTATCAGAGTCAAGATAAAGATGGCTACATCCGTACTCTGAATTGAATCGTGATTGCATCTAGGGTGCCATTTTTTTCTTCACTTTGCTGGATGACCTGATATGGATACCCTATGGCCTTGGTGTGGTTTTGTCACATGTACTATAAGATGGAAGTGAACGGCCAGTATGAATTGGTTCTCAAACTTCTAATTCAACTGAGAAAAATTCTGCAGATTGATAGAGAGAACCTGAACCTTGTTTAGGGCGTAAAACGATTGAATCAGTATCTCTATAGGAGATAATTTATCCTTGATACTGATCAAACCCTTGTCTCCATATTTAACCACTAAAGGACATCCCAGTATCAGTGGCTGCAGATATTCCCAGATGGGCATTGCTGCTTGGAGGACACAAAGGATATATCTTCATGTCAATGCTGAATGTTATCAAGGCTTCCATCGCCTGACACATCTCCAGAAAAACTCTCAAATAATGTGGCATCTTATATTTGCTTTTGCACAGTTTGAGAATCTTCCAGTGACTGTAGAACAGATTTAGAGGGAGATGGAGAAGGACCAAATACTTTCCCAGGTTTATTATATTGGTGGATGCAGTTTCAAGCCCAGGTCCCAGTAAGCTACATTTTAGTACCGCAACATAGAGATTACATTGGACAGTGGTTGTATAATATGGGGCATCAGAGTCAGTCTTCCGTCTAGTCTGAGAGTAATAAAATAGCTACATGTAAGCCACAGAGACGTAGCTAGTTTCTCCTGTACCCCGGGCAAAGATTCAGTTTGGCGTACCGCCCCCAACCTCTTTCCCGACATCACCTTCCTCCTCGTCATGTTTGCTTTCTCTATCAATCAAAGAGGTGATTTGGTTTTTTTTTCACTTTTTTTTATGTAACTCGAGCATAAAACCATTTGTACATTTTACATGGCAAATAGTTATATAAGGGAATACCATAACAATACATTAAAATAAAATGAATTAAAAGGTCAGTGCCGGACTAAAACAGATTGTATAAATGAGGCTGCTGAGACTATATGGTGACATAATGAACATCCTCCTCTTGTATGTAGTATCACATCCCCTGTAGATATTGCCACACAGCCCCCCGTAGATAGAATTGCACCCCCTCCCTGTAGATAACGCTATTGAGGATCCCTCTATGAGTGGAATCCCCAGCTGGAGCATTGTCAATATTCTAGATGGGAATTCCTTTCCTAGAGGAGCCCCTGACGCCCCTGTTCATATATGGAAAAGGACATCAGGGGCTCCCCCTAGGAACAGAATACCCTGCCAGAGTGTCGGCAAAGCTCTGGCCGGGGATTCCAGTCCAGGAGGAGTAAATTGTAGAGCAGGGAGAATATAGTTTCCTGCTCTACCATAATGATCAATTGTATCTACTTCCTGAGGATATGGATAGTATTGAATATGGCAGTTGGCGGGACACATCCTGTACAGTCATTTGCCGGGACTGTCACTGTAAATTCTGGACAGTCCCAGCAATTTCACGACGGTTGGCAACTCTGCATGTGCCGCGCCCCCCTCTTCCTACTCTCCTAGTTGCGCTTGGGGCACATGCTCCGCCTGCCGACCCCCTAGCTACTCCCCTTGTAAGCCATATTAGAGTGGTAAAGATGAAAGCTCTAGATACGACTTTGTATAGTGTCCTTAACTCGACCAACAAATTGAACAACTAGCTCAGCACTGTCTTTAGTTTCAACAGGTAGAAAGCATCAACTATAATGTAATGACCCAGATTTTGATATGCTAACAATAAGTCCTAATATTACTCCAATGCTGCCACCATTTAGATGATTTACCAAAACACACGCTTATGAATTGTGTGTCGCTATGAAAAACACCTTGAATTCCTGATTCTCTTAGAGTTTTCCTAAGTTCTCCTCGTTCCGTATGTTTTGTTCTTATATTATGTTTTGATAACTTGCTTGGTGTACCCTCTTTCATTGAACCATTATTGAAGGTCCTGTGGCTGTTTTTCGACGGTCTTCTTCTCTGTGCAGATTATTTTTATACAAAATGTTGTCCTACTGGATTGTTTTCAATTAAATGTTTCAGATAGCAAGACTTTGTGTGTAAAATGAAATTTCCAGACATACTTTTTCTAAATATGTCTGAATGGATACATCCTTGTTCAGCGACGTGTAAAAGAACATCTAAAAAATGTATGTTAGTTTTACCTGCTTTATGTGTGACTTTAATATTTCAGTAGTTCTTATTCAAAGACTCCATAAAGATGATCAACTCCTGTCTCTTGCGCTGCCATATCATGAGGATGTCATCTATATACCGGACCCAAAATATAACTTTTTCAATCAATAAGACCGGATTGATTAGGGAGATCCTCCCCTCCCACAGCCCCAGGATAGCATTTGCATATGAGGGTGCATATGCCACCTTCATTGAGGTGCCATTGAGTGGCCTCCTATCCATACAATAAATGCACTTACTATATTTATTTTAAATAAATAGAAACCGCTGTGCAAAGACTAAACCTTCATTCAATTTGGTAAATAAGTACTAACTCTGTCCTACTCCCAATGTCGTACACTTTCTTAGCATTTCAAGTATCGGCGAAATGTCACAAATTAAACTGCTATCTTCAATATCTGCAGGCAGTGTCAGAATAAGATTCCTAGGGCCACCAGAGGAGATGATTTTGGGGCTCACACTCCATCTATACAGAACATATACATATATATCTACAGATGTAGCCGTCTTTATTTTGACTTCTTTTTTTTTTTTTTTTTAGTTAAACAGTTAGTGTATAAATGATTAAACATTGTTCTAATTTTTTACATTTTTTCACGAGTCAGGAAATATTATAAATTAGATTCTAATTTATAACATTTCCCAGTGCTAGTCATTAGATGGGGCAATTCCCAAAATTGCAGCATTGGCATGTGGTAAAGCAACCACATGCTTTATGCTGCAAAATTTGAGAAGGCACACTCGCTCTAGCGTCCTCAAACAATCCCAACTCCCTTACCCTGGCTAGTGCCAGAAGAAAGGAGGGGATTGAATGTTCAAACCTCCTACACTGTGTGCCGCCATTTTTTGAGCTAACACACAGTGTAGTAGGTTTACATACAGTAGTAATCACACACTAAAACACGTACATACACAGAAATAACTTACCTGCTCCTGCCGCCGCCGCTCCCTCCGGTCCGTCCGGTCCGTCTGCTCCCTTCGCTCCTAGTGCTTGCATTAGAACACATGTCCGGAAGCCGCGACCAGAAATAGTAATCTTACTGTCTGCTCGGCCGAAGACCTTCCATTTGGACTGTGTAGGAGCGGCGCATGCGCCGTTCCCACACAGACGGTGTACAGCATAGTGAATGGAACGGGTCCCGTTCGCATTCACTATGGGGCTGTATGTGTCGTATTCCATGTCTGTATGGCAGCCCCCATAGACAAGAAAAAGTTCAAAAATAAAAAAAAGTAAAAAACAAACACAAAAATAAATAAAACATTGCACACTGCAGCAAGTTATCAGAGTCAAGATAAAGATGGCAACATCCGTACTCTGAATTGCATCGTGATCAATGTCATTCGTTGCACACAGGACAGATCATCAATAAGGTGTAATTTGTGCCAAGGGCAGCACATAGACTCAGTGGTTAGCACTGTTACCCTGCAGCTCGGGTTTTAATCCAACCAAGGGCAACATCTGCATGGAGTTTGTATGTTCTCACCATTTTTGTGTCTGTTTCCTCCGGGATCTCTGGTTTTTCCTACACTCCAAAAACATACTTTTAGATTAATTGACTTGTGATGAAACCGGCCCTAGTGTGCGTCTGAGACAGATAAATAAACTTGTGAGCTCCAGACAAGGACTAATGTGAATGGTGACAATCTTCATATAGTTCTTCAAAAAAATGTTGGTTCTATCTAAGCAATTGGAAATACATTAGTTAATAAACCCATAAGAAATAGACCTTAGTGGCATGTGACAAAGTCATTTCCAAATGAGGTTGTCTTCTGCTGGACCTTTGGGGCCAATATTTGTTTCAGAGCCTGGTCCCACCGGAGAATCCTCTGATACGCTGATGGGACAGTCCAACCCTGTCTTCAGGTACAACCTCAGTGATGTAGAAATTATTATAGATGATTTACCAGAACACACGCTTATGAATAGTTTCTTGTATGGCTTTTCTAATATCTTTTTTCCGTAAACTGTATATTATAGGGTTAACCAAAGGAGTAAACACAGTGTAGAGCAGGGAAAGGATCTTACTCATGGTGACTGTTAGACCTTTTGTTGGGACAACATAAACACTGAATATAGTCCAGTAGAATATGGAGACCACAATGAGACGGGAGCTACAGGTGGAGAAGGCTTTTTGTCTACTCATACTGGAGGGAATTCTTAAGATTGCGGAAATAATATAAGTATAAGATATTACAATGATTGTGGTTGGAATTATTACAATGGGAATGCTGAGTAAATAAATCTCTAAATCAACAACGAAGGTATCAGAACAGGCAAGTTCTAGTAAGGGGACAATGTCACAGAATAAATGGTCAATGATATTCGATCCGCAAAAGTTTAGTTTTGCTGTTTTTATAATATAAATCAAAATAATGGAAAATCCAAACAACCAAGAGATGGCGGCCAATGTCACAGAATAATCACTTGTCATGATAGAGGTGTAACGGAGGGGGTTACAGATGGCCACATATCTGTCATAGGACATCACTGTGAGGAGAAAACATTCAAATGTTTCTGAGTCACCAAAAAAATACAACTGAGTCATACAGCCAATAAATGTAATGGTCCCCCCGTTATTTAGTAGAATGTAGAGCATGTTGGGGACAATGTCTGCCGGTAACAAGATGTCATTAATAGACAGTTGTGAGATGAAGAAATACATTGGAGTGTGGAGGTTCTTACTGATGGACACCAGGGTGATGATCAGGAGATTCCCACATAATATCAGGTAATAAACCACAAGGAACAGACAGAACAGTAAGGCTGGGTTCACACGAGCATGTTCAGTCCGTAATGGACGGACGTATTTCGGCCGGAAGTCCCGGACCGAACTCAGTGCAGGGAGCCGGGCTCCTAGCATCATAGTTATGTACGATGCTAGGAGTCCCTGCCTCTCCGTGGAACTACTGTCCCGTACTGAAAACATGATTACAGTACGGGACAGTTGTCCTGCAGAGAGGCAGGGACTCCTAGCGTCGTACATCACTATGATGCTAGGAGCCCGGCTCCCTGCACTGAGTTCGGTCCGGGACTTCCGGCCGAAATACGTCCGTCCATTACGGACGTTAATGTGCTCGTGTGAACCCAGCCTAATAGTCTTGAACCTTGACTGACTTGAAATCCTCTGAGGAAAAACATTGTGACCTCCGTCTTGTTGTTTTCCTGCATCTGGACCAAGAATGAAGTTATATCTGTGTTAAGCGCTATTTTATTCTTTTTCTGGGACTCCCTCGTTTCATAGATATGGCCCACTATTTTGTTGGTTCCCTATATGCTAATTTGTTGTAGTTAGCCAATCGAGTAGAGCTAGTTTCCCTGCCTCTGATGCTGACCAATCAGCACCAGGCAGCTTGAGGTTAGTTCACACGCTTTTGACTAACTACAGAAAATTAGCATATAGGGAGTTAACACGACAGTGGGCCATATCTCCGGAACAGGGACAGCTCTGGAAACAGGGAGACAGCGCCATGCAGATCAGATAACCAGTTAAACTTATACGACTTAATGAAGGGTCCTCTTTAAAAACGAAAAAGAAATGACATCATAAAACACACGACTTTAAGAGGCCTTACTATATGACCTATAGAAAATTCTAAATACACTGTATTAAATGATGTATATAATTGTGCTCCCACAATATAGAAAATTGATAAATTCACTGAAGTGACAATTGAGTAAAATATACCTTTTATTATAGTAACTCGCTAAAAACAGGGGTAACTCACCACTGTGAAAAAAGCCCCACCGTGTATATTAAAAAATGTATTAAACAATAAACACTGAGTAATTTAGATAAATATATCTCAGTGTTTGTATAGATATTCATCCGGAATCAGCATTTAAACTGGGCAAAACAATAGTACGAAACCCAAAAGCACACCAGGGTCCGTGATCAAAACACCGGAGTCTCCTAGTGCTGGGTACACTGCAATGCTATTGTCCCCTATGCAACAATCCCACATACAAAACGACCCTACGCATTTCAAATACTCATCCTCAGGGGTCTGTATCTTGGTCACTCTGGCCAAATTGCCAGCGATATATGTTCAGCAGCAGGTATTCTGCTGTGCATCACGGAAGGATGCTCGCGTCGATGTCAGCGGCATACTTCATTTCGGGACTCTAAGTTGCTATAAGCACCAAGCTCCACCCCCCGTTCACGGCGGCGCTATCCGAACTAGCCAATCACAAGCGCCCCCTGAATTCGTGACGCCTGTCCATGTGACTCCCGGCCGTCAGCTGACAGCCCGGAACCATCATCGACCGCATCAAAACGAACACGCAGGCGCAGTGGAAGCCACGGACGCATCGCCCATGCTGCCAAGAACAAGCGAGGTAAGAGTAAAACGATATAGAATATAGGATATATATTGCGGATCAGTTCCATACCGCAAATGGACTACCTTTAGACAAACTCTTTTACTGTAAGTACATATTGAATGGATAAATGTGGTGTCCATCACATAGTGAAGTGTTGATTAAAAACCTGTTGCACACGACCTAGCCGGTTGGCTATACCAATCACAGTGCACTGCGCAAACACCTCCACCTATCCATGCAACCATATTGACCTGGTTGCCTGAAGATGGACGATACAATTACATGTTATATAAAGCACGTATAATTAGTCTGCTCGTTTAGACCCGCTGGTTGTATATATGCCAGTCTGTAGATCCACTGGGCTTCTTTGCGCAGAATAAGGTTGTCCCAGTCGCCTCCCCTTTTCGGAGGTCTTATAAGTTCAATTGCTTGAAACTTTAAACATTCTGCACGACCCTGGTGTTTAGCATGTACATGTTTAGATATCGGGGTATCCCTAGCATGGACAATATCTCCAACATGCTCCCTTATTCGGCGCCGAAGTTGTCGCACCGTTTTACCCACATAATTTAGGGGGCATGGACATGTGATCAGGTAAACCACCCCCGCTGTTTTGCAGTTAACAAAATCACGAATGTCGTACTCCTCTTTTGTTGCGACACTCATAAACTTGTTCCCCTTAAGGATGAAATCACAGGCCTTACAGCTACCACATCTATATGTACCTGGTATTTGTCTATCCAGCCATGTGCCCTTCGGTGTAATGGGGTCAAAACAGCTATGCATGACTCTATCCCTAATGTTTTTCCCTCTACGGAACGTGACTGAGGACCATTGTGTGATCTGGTCTGTTAAATCTGCATCAGCACTAAGAATACGCCAGTACCTTTTAAGAATTTGCATAATGTCATTTTGTTTTGAATCGTAAGTGCCTATGAGTCTCGTAACTCTTTCTTCTTTTCGTTTTTTAGGAACAAGAAGACTCTGCCTGTCTGCGTCCCTCGCTCCCTCATAGGCCTTTCTGATTACACCCATGGGGAAACCTCTATCCTTCAATCTAATTTTGAGCTCCTGTGCCTGATTCTCAAAATCGTCCATGGAGCTGCAATTTCGGCGTACTCTCATAAATTGGCCTTTAGGAATGCCACGCTTAAGGGGATAGGGATGGCAACTGTTCCATTGTAAGAAACTATTGGTTGCTGTTTCCTTTCGGTGTACTTTGGTGCGAATTGTGCCTTCCATTGTTTTTATAATTTTAAGATCTAGAAAGGACAATTCTTGATCACTGATTTCGCACATGAACCTTAGCCCTAGATCATTTGTATTGAGGGCTGCTACGAATCTATTGAACTCCTCAACTGTTGAGTTCCAAAACAACAGCACGTCATCAATATATCTCATCCATATCCCTATTGACGAGGTCCATTTGGCAAATTTATCCCCAAAGACAATTGTCTCCTCCCACCAGCCAAGAAATAGATTTGCATAGGTGGGAGCAGTAGGACTCCCCATTGCTGTACCACATTGTTGGTGAAAAATCTTATCTTCAAAGATAAATACATTTTTTTCCAAAACAAAGTGTAATAACTGCAAAACAAACTGGTTATGGGCCACAAACTGAGTGCCCCTAGATCTAAGGAAGTACTCTACCGCCTCACAACCAAGTCTGTGTGGAATGGATGAATACAACGCCTCTACATCCAGGCTAGCCAACAATGTATTGTGTTCCAAAGTAAAACCTTCAATTTGTTTCAGAACATCCATGGTGTCACGTACATATGATGTGAGACCCAGTACAAACGGACGTAACACCTGATCTATATATGTACTCACGTTCTGGGTTAGATTGTTAATGCCTGAAACAATAGGTCTGCCACGTAAGGGGGATACCCTTTGTGGATTTTGGGCAGGCTATAAAAACATGCCATGATGGGAAACTGTGGGAACAAAAAACCAAACTCACTAGCACTGATCAAGGATCTGCTTTTCGCATCACATAAAATGCCCAAAAGCTCCTTTTTGAACAGTGCTGTGGGATTGTCCTTTAAAATGGTGTAACAGTCAGGATTGAGTAAAATGTCCTCACACATTTTCTTGTAATCATCCCTGCTCATAACCACAATGTTCCCACCCTTGTCGGATGCTTTTAGAACAATGTTTTGTTTTTTCTCCAGAGTGGTCAGAGCTAATCGTTCGGACCAAGACAAATTATTGTCTATGCCCCTCATATCCTGACTTAAACTTTTGATCTCGTCTCCCACCATGTCTACAAACAAATCCACGTTGGTAAAGTCTCCTATTGGTGGCAGCTTCCTGCTCTTCATCTTAAGATTGGTGAATGGGCCTAAACCTGGGGTTCTATCAGATTCCTCCAGTAACCCCTATAGCAACTTAGAGTCCCGAAATGAAGTATGCCGCTGACATCGACGCGAGCATCCTTCCGTGATGCACAGCAGAATACCTGCTGCTGAACATATATCGCTGGCAATTTGGCCAGAGTGACCAAGATACAGACCCCTGAGGATGAGTATTTGAAACGCGTAGGGTCGTTTTGTATGTGGGATTGTTGCATAGGAGACAATAGCATTGCAGTGTACCCAGCACTAGGAGACTCCGGTGTTTTGATCACGGACCCTGGTGTGCTTTTGGGTTTCGTACTATTGTTATGCCCAGTTTAAATGCTGATTCCGGATGAATATCTATACAAACACTGAGATATATTTATCTAAATTACTCAGTGTTTATTGTTTAATACATTTTTTAATATACACGGTGGGGCTTTTTTCACAGTGGTGAGTTACCCCTGTTTTTAGCGAGTTACTATAATAAAAGGTATATTTTACTCAATTGTCACTTGAGTGAATTTATCAATTTTCTATATTGTGGGAGCACAATTATATACATCATTTAATACAGTGAATTTATGTTAAGCTACACGGTTCATTATAATTTACATGATATCTGGGTATGGCAGCCTTTGCACTCTCTGAGTTAAATACAGAAGGGTGGATAAGTGAAGCAAAAAGTGTCTTTTCTGAATGTGAACTGGTGTATACAGCACAGTGTGCGTCCCTTAAATCCACTTTTAAGAACCTGACTAGACTACACAAGGATTACACAAGGAGCTGGTGGGAGATTCTGGAGTCTGGAGAACTATCTGAAAAACAAAATGGTTCCCAGAGGTCTGAGAGTCCCTATTGTCCCAGCCTCAAGATTAAAAACAACCAACATAAGAGAGAGGTGGGAACAGGAGATTACTGGGAGTTCACTGAGGCTTATGCAAATTTTAGTTGAGGAAGAAAAAGTCCAGTTTGACCATATTAGTGTTGAGCTTAAAAAAGAAATTGAGACAGTTAAGTCTTTGGTTGATACCCCTGGCTTTGATAAAAAAGATAAAATCCTACAACAAACTCTAGAAAGGTTCACTAATCATCTAAAAGAGCGCAAGCACTTCCAGTTTCAGAGAGACCTACAGGAATTTAGGGAGAAAAAAGCTTACGATTTTGTTAACACTCAACAACAGCAATACCAACAGCTAAATAGGGTACCAAGGGAATCTGACCCATCTACATCAGAGAGTGAAACAACAGACTCTGAAAGAGTGGGCCCTTTCCTTGGTACTGGTGGTGGGAGACAGAAATTTAGGGGGGGAGCCAGAGGTAGAAATAGAGGCCGTGTTAGAGCTTCATCCAATAGTGGCAATAATTTTTTATCCAACAATCCCCCCATTTCCCGCTACATGCTGAGGGGACAAAAGGATTAGTGAAGGGAAAAGTTACGGACAGGTTACAAATTATAAACCTATCTGAACACAATCTGAGCGCATCTGAGACTATGTTACTAGAGAAGGGGCTTTCATTTGTCCCCACAGTGAAGTTTGATTCATTTACCTGGATTAAAGACTTGAATTTGTTTGCTCGCAAGCTTAAATGGATTAAATTCTTTAAACATCATAATAGAAAAAAATGCATGGAAATGGGGTTGGAAGAATCAGATCTGGAAGGCCTTGAGGCCTTTGAGGGGTTACTGGAGGAATCTGATAGAACCCCAGGTTTAGGCCCATTCACCAATCTTAAGATGAAGAGCAGGAAGCTGCCACCAATAGGAGACTTTACCAACGTGGATTTGTTTGTAGACATGGTGGGAGACGAGATCAAAAGTTTAAGTCAGGATATGAGGGGCATAGACAATAATTTGTCTTGGTCCGAACGATTAGCTCTGACCACTCTGGAGAAAAAACAAAACATTGTTCTAAAAGCATCCGACAAGGGTGGGAACATTGTGGTTATGAGCAGGGATGATTACAAGAAAATGTGTGAGGACATTTTACTCAATCCTGACTGTTACACCATTTTAAAGGACAATCCCACAGCACTGTTCAAAAAGGAGCTTTTGGGCATTTTATGTGATGTGAAAAGCAGATCCTTGATCAGTGCTAGTGAGTTTGGTTTTTTGTTCCCACAGTTTCCCATCATGGCATGTTTTTATAGCCTGCCCAAAATCCACAAAGGGTATCCCCCTTACGTGGCAGACCTATTGTTTCAGGCATTAACAATCTAACCCAGAACGTGAGTACATATATAGATCAGGTGTTACGTCCGTTTGTACTGGGTCTCACATCATATGTACGTGACACCATGGATGTTCTGAAACAAATTGAAGGTTTTACTTTGGAACACAATACATTGTTGGCTAGCCTGGATGTAGAGGCGTTGTATTCATCCATTCCACACAGACTTGGTTGTGAGGCGGTAGAGTACTTCCTTAGATCTAGGGGCACTCAGTTTGTGGCCCATAACCAGTTTGTTTTGCAGTTATTACACTTTGTTTTGGAAAAAAATGTATTTATCTTTGAAGATAAGATTTTTCACCAACAATGTGGTACAGCAATGGGGAGTCCTACTGCTCCCACCTATGCAAATCTATTTCTTGGCTGGTGGGAGGAGACAATTGTCTTTGGGGATAAATTTGCCAAATGGACCTCGTCAATAGGGATATGGATGAGATATATTGATGACGTGCTGTTGTTTTGGAACTCAACAGTTGAGGAGTTCAATAGATTCGTAGCAGCCCTCAATACAAATGATCTAGGGCTAAGGTTCACGTGCGAAATCAGTGATCAAGAATTGTCCTTTCTAGATCTTAAAATTATAAAAACAATGGAAGGCACAATTCGCACCAAAGTACACCGAAAGGAAACAGCAACCAATAGTTTCTTACAATGGAACAGTTGCCATCCCTATCCCCTTAAGCGTGGCATTCCTAAAGGCCAATTTATGAGAGTAGGCCGAAATTGCAGCTCCATGGACGATTTTGAGAATCAGGCACAGGAGCTCAAAATTAGATTGAAGGATAGAGGTTTCCCCATGGGTGTAATCAGAAAGGCCTATGAGGGAGCGAGGGACGCAGACAGGCAGAGTCTTCTTGTTCCTAAAAAACGAAAAGAAGAAAGAGTTACGAGACTCATAGGCACTTACGATTCAAAACAAAATGACATTATGCAAATTCTTAAAAGGTACTGGCGTATTCTTAGTGCACAATGGCCCTCAGTCACGTTCCGTAGAGGGAAAAACATTAGGGATAGAGTCATGCATAGCTGTTTTGACCCCATTACACCGAAGGGCACATGGCTGGATAGACAAATACCATGTACATATAGATGTGGTAGCTGTAAGGCCTGTGATTTCATCCTTAAGGGGAACAAGTTTATGAGTGTCGCAACAAAAGAGGAGTACGACATTCGTGATTTTGTTAACTGCAAAACAGCGGGGGTGGTTTACCTGATCACATGTCCATGCCCCCTAAATTATGTGGGTAAAACGGTGCGACAACTTCGGCGCCGAATAAGGGAGCATGTTGGAGATATTGTCCATGCTAGGGATACCCCGATATCTAAACATGTACATGCTAAACACCAGGGTCGTGCAGAATGTTTAAAGTTTCAAGCAATTGAACTTATAAGACCTCCGAAAAGGGGAGGCGACTGGGACAACCTTATTCTGCGCAAAGAAGCCCAGTGGATCTACAGACTGGCATATATACAACCAGCGGGTCTAAACGAGCAGACTAATTATACGTGCTTTATATAACATGTAATTGTATCGTCCATCTTCAGGCAACCAGGTCAATATGGTTGCATGGATAGGTGGAGGTGTTTGCGCAGTGCACTGTGATTGGTATAGCCAACCGGCTAGGTCGTGTGCAACAGGTTTTTAATCAACACTTCACTATGTGATGGACACCACATTTATCCATTCAATATGTACTTACAGTAAAAGAGTTTGTCTAAAGGTAGTCCATTTGCGGTATGGAACTGATCCGCAATATATATCCTATATTCTATATCGTTTTACTCTTACCTCGCTTGTTCTTGGCAGCATGGGCGATGCGTCCGTGGCTTCCACTGCGCCTGCGTGTTCGTTTTGATGCGGTCGATGATGGTTACGGGCTGTCAGCTGACGGCCGGGAGTCACATGGACAGGCGTCACGAATTCAGGGGGCGCTTGTGATTGGCTAGTTCGGATAGCGCCGCCGTGAACGGGGGGTGGAGCTTGGTGCTTATAGCAACTTAGAGTCCCGAAATGAAGTATGCCGCTGACATCGACGCGAGCATCCTTCCGTGATGCACAGCAGAATACCTGCTGCTGAACATATATCGCTGGCAATTTGGCCAGAGTGACCAAGATACAGACCCCTGAGGATGAGTATTTGAAACGCGTAGGGTCGTTTTGTATGTGGGATTGTTGCATAGGGGACAATAGCATTGCAGTGTACCCAGCACTAGGAGACTCCGGTGTTTTGATCACGGACCCTGGTGTGCTTTTGGGTTTCGTACTATTGTTATGCCCAGTTTAAATGCTGATTCCGGATGAATATCTATACAAACACTGAGATATATTTATTTAAATTACTCAGTGTTTATTGTTTAATACATTTTTTAATATACACGGTGGGGCTTTTTTCACAGTGGTGAGTTACCCCTGTTTTTAGCGAGTTACTATAATAAAAGGTATATTTTACTCAATTGTCACTTCAGTGAATCTATAGAAAATTCTAAAACACATATTGCATTATATAGTATAGCTCTATATCATGACCTTTAACTCCTTACAGTAACTTTATATCATTACATTATTCCATATTACTATCACTACCTGTACAGCACTGTGGAAAACGTTGGCTCTATATAAGCAATAAGAAACCGATATTAGGAGTACATTTCCCATGATGTGAAGATATAATATTATGTATATACTGAGTAGTCATGAGTTTATGGCTTGTCATTTTTATTTAAAAAAATATACACTGAAAATATATTCAAAGAAATTTAAAATTGGAAGAATATTTTCCTGACAAACAGAGTCGACTGTTTCACGTCCTTCAGACGCTTTATCAAGACATTGATAAAGCGTCTGAAGGACGTGAAACAATCGGCTCTGTTGTCTTTTGAATCCCGTGTTGCCTGCCTCAATCTTGGAATAAAGAGAAACCTTTTGCAAATAGTGAGTGCCGTGCTGTCTTCTTTTTTACATGTTGTCATTTGCTGAAACTAACTTCAACATGCACTGAGCACTGCCAGACAAAGGCTGTCGAACTACAGGTCCCAGCGAGCTTAAGCACATAGTCTGTGACATTGCAAGCTAAGGCAGTGCCAACCATTTTTCATTCCTACATGTTGCACAACATATGATGGTGTATGTTTGTATGTGAGACGTGATATGAAGGTAGTGTATTTCTTTATGTCAGAAGCGATATGAAGGTGGTGTATGTATGTGAAAATTGATATGAAGTTGGTGATGTATGTATGCTAGAAGTGATATGAAGGTGGTGTATGTATGTATGTATGTATGTGAGAAGTGATATGAAGGTGGTGATGTATGTCTGTATGTGAGAAGTGAAACGAACGTGATGATTTATGTCTGTATGTGAGAAGTGATATGAAGGTGGGGATGTATGTATGCTAGAAGTGATATGAAGTTGGTGTATGTCTGTATGTGAAAAGTGATATGAAGGTGATGATGTATGTCTGTATGTGAGAAGTGATATGAAGGTGATGATGTATGTCTGTATGTGAGAAGTGATATGAAGGTGGTGATGGATGTATGTCTGTATGTGAGAAGTGATATGAAGGTGATGATGTATGTTTGTATGTGAGAAGTGATATGAAGGTGTTGATGTATGTCTGTATGTGAAATTGTTATTAATGTAAAGTTATGCACCTGGGTACCGACAACCTGCATGCATCATATGTCCTAGTGGGAGCTACGCTGGGTGAGTCACTTGTTGAGAAGGATCTGGGTTTACTTGTAAATCATAAACTAAATAACAGCATGCAATGTCAATCAGCTGCTTCTAATGCCAGCAGGATATTGTCGTGTATTAAAAGAGGCTTGGACTCGCGAGACAGGGATGTAGTATTACCACTTTACAAAGCATTATTGAGGCCTCATCTAGAATATGCAGTTCAGTTCTGGGCTCCAGTTCATAGAAAGGGTGCCCTGGAGTCAGAAAATATACAAAGTAGAGCAACGAAGCTAATAAGGGGCATGGAGAATTTAAATTATGAGGAAAAATTAAAAGAATTAAACCTATTTAGCCTTGAAAAGAGACGACCAAGGGGGGACATGATTAACTTATATAAATATATTAATGGCACATACAAAAAATATGGTGAAATCCTGTTCCATGTAAAACCCCCTCAAAAAACAAGGGGGCACTCCCTCCGTCTGGAGAAAAAAAGGTTCAACCTGCAGAGGTGACAAGTTTTCTTCACTGTGACAACTGTGAATCTATGGAATAGTCACCGCAGGAGCCATCACAGCAGGGACAGGAGATGCTGCAAAAAAGGCAAAGATCATTTCCTAGAACAAAAAAAATATCAGCTCCTACAGTGAAGGAAATAAGTATTTGATCCCTTACTGATTTTGTAAGTTTGCCCACTGTCAAAGACATGAACAGTCTAGAATTTTTAGGCTAGGTTAATTTTACCAGTGAGAGATAGATTATATAAAAAACAAAACAGAAATCACATTGTCAAAATTATATATATTTATTTGCATTGTGCACAGAGAAATAAGTATTTGATCCCTTTGACAAACAGGACTTAATACTTGGTGGCAAAACCCTTGTTGGCAAGCACAGCAGTCAGACGTTTATTGTAGTTGATGATGAGGTTTGCACGCATGTTAGATGGAATTTTGGCCAACTCCTCTTTGCAGATCATCTGTAAATCATTAAGATTTTCGAGGCTGTCGCTTGGCAACTCGGATCTTCAGCTCCCTCCATAAGTTTTCGATGGGATTAAGGTCTGGAGACTGGCTAGGCCACTCCATGACCTTAATGTGCTTCTTTTTGAGCCACTCCTTTGTTGCCTTGGCTGTATGTTTCGGGTCATTGTCGTGCTGGAAGACCCAGACACGAGCCATTTTTAATGTCCTGGTGGAGGGAAGGAGGTTGTCACTCAGGATTTGACGGTACATGGCTCCATCCATTCTCCCATTGATGCGGTGAAGTAGTCCTGTGCCCTTAGCAGAGAGACACCCCCAAAACATAGTGTTTCCACCTCCATGCTTGACAGTGGGGACGGTGTTATTTGGGTCATAGGCAGCATTTCTCTTCCTCCAAACACGGCGAGTTTAGTTAATGCCAAAGAGCTCAATTTTAGTCTCATCTGACCACAGCACCTTCTCCCAATCACTCTCAGAATCATTCAGATGTTCATTTGCAAACTTCAGACGGGCCTGTACATGTGCCTTCTTGAGCAGGGGGACCTTGCGGGCACTGCAGGATTTTAATCCATTACGGCGTAATGTGTTACCAATGGTTTTCTTGGTGACTGTGGTCCCAGCTGCCTTGAGATCATTAACAAGTTCCCCCCGTGTAGTTTTCGGCTGAGCTCTCACCTTCCTCAGGATCAAGGATACCTCACGAGGTGAGATTTTGCATGGAGCTCCAGATCGATGTCGATTGACAGTCATTTTGTATGTCTTCCATTTTTCTTACTATTGTACCAACAGTTGTCTCCTTCTCACCCAGCGTCTTACTTATGGTTTTGTAGCCCATTCCAGACTTGTGCAGGTCTATGATCTTGTTCCTGACATCCTTAGAAAGCTCTTTGGTCTTGCCCATGTTGTAGAGTTTAGAGTCAGACTGAGTAATTGAGTCTGTGGACAGGAGTCTTTTATACAGGTGACCATGTAAGACAGCTGTCTTTAATGCAGGCACCAAGTTGATTTGGAACGTGTAACTAGTCTGGAGGAGGCTGAACTCTTAATGGTTGGTAGGGGATCAAATACTTATTTCGCTGTGCACAATGCAAATAAATATATATAATTTTGACTATGTGATTTTGTTTTTTTTTAATATAATATATCTCTCACTGGTAAAATTAACCTAGCCTACAAATTCTAGACTGTTCATGTCTTTGACAGTGGGCAAACTTACAAAATCAGTAAGGGATCAAATACTTATTTCCTTCACTGTATGTGTAGAAATTTGTCCCTTCCCTTTCCCATTTCTAGGTTGAACTTGATGGACATGTGTTTTTTTTCAACCATACTAAATATGTAATTATATATATATAAAACATTACCATTGGACTTAATTCTTGCTCAAACCTGCATAGATCTGGGGAAAAAATAGGTCAACACAGTTGAAATTCAAATCGAACATATGCACAAGTATCATATATCATCAATACCTGCTCAGGATCTGTACCTATAGAACATCAAATATCAACACTAACATCAATGCATATTAAAGAAAAAGCGGCATATCATGCAGGAGAAGCTGCTCCACCAGCTAACAGCAGCACCTAGGGGGACACAGTGAAACAAAAAAAACAAAAATATGAAAAAAGCATTTTTATATGCTAGAAAAACGGCAAATTACTATAAAACAGCTACTAACATAATTTCTAGGCTTTTAGAACATATTTGTCTAATATATATATATATATATATATATATATATATATATATATATATATGTATATATATATTGCATAGATATATTTAGTGTTCTGTTAAGAAGTCTTTATTATTGCTTGTGTCATAGAGGTTACCGCACAATACTTACATCTTGTTCTTTGTTTTTCACATTTATTTTATAGTTGTCTTTTCTATGAATCTTAATTTTATTCCAGAGGCAAATAAATGGAGTTTAGAAAACATCTAAATCATGTTGTGTGGCCGGTCAGACACAAGAATATGACCTGTAGATATTTATATAGAAAATAAAGACAAGGTGCCGGGTAGAATAAGTCTGGGGAGAATGTTTGACAAAGTCTCATGAGTCTCCTTTGTTTAAGGTAATTGAAGAATATAAATTATACTGTAATTACCAGCTGGATCTTAAGAATATCAAAATTAATTTGCACATAAATAGTTTTACACACATATATATATATATATTTATATATATATATATATATATATATATATATATATATATATACATAATTTCTGGGAGTTAAAGGTACAGAACTTTTAAAAACTATTTGAGTTTATTTGACAGAACTGTGATTTTTTTAAACTATTAAATTAACCATTTAATTTGAACTTATTTTGTATTCTGCTTTGTTTACTTTCCAGAGATAGTGCTCAATGGAACTACCCCCTCATCTCTTCACAACAGTAGTGAGATACTTTACTGTCAAGCTATTAGAGTCTTCTATCATGTATTGGGGGCTGCCTCCCCAATCCACAACCTCACTTGATGTTTCTAGATCTCCACCTAATTGACATTCCACACAAATTTATAGTATAACACTTTTTTTAAGGCTCCTGGCAAACACCCAAATCAATATTGAACACTGTATTAACTCATTTAATACATTCCAATATAAACAGTTTAATAAATAAAGACCCAATCTTGTCCCCAATTAAAATACATCCGTCATACCCATCCGCATCTCACCACTGACATTGTACATCACTAATTCAGACTCTAATCATTTCTGGTCTAGACCCCTGTAACTCACTACTGACTGATATTGCACTAAACAGACTCCACTTCACCGCATCATGTGCACAGCAGCCAGGATGATCTTCTCATCTATTACATTACACCCTCATTACACTGGTTACCTGTTTCTTGTAGAATTATATTCATAGCTCTCCTCCAAGTCTGCAAATCTGTCCACAATGCTGCACCATCATACATCTCTGCTCTCATCTCCATTTAACAACAAGCTCATGCTCCTCGCACTACAACTCTCATTCTTGGACTGGTCTACCAAAAGGAGAAAAGATTCCTAGTGGGCCCTGAGCCTCTAGTGGGCATCCAGGCTCCAGCAACGCTTTACATTTATCAGTGTCGGCATTCACTGAAGAGGGTGGGGGGCACTGTTGATCTGCATTGACGTCCGGTCTAGTTTCTCTCACACAGAACAGTAGGAAAAACTACATAGCATGCTGATGCATTTTTACATGCTATGCTCAGGGGCATAGCTGTAGGGGATGCGGAGGTAGCAGTCACACCTGGGCCCTGAGCCTGAGAGGGCCCAAAATCCCCTGAGCTGAATGGAAAAACACTATTATTATCAATGATATATGCAGGGGCGTAGCTAAAGGCTCATGGGCCCCGATGCAAAAGTTCTTATTGGGCCCCCCCACAAACTTCTCATGGCCGACGGTCTGCAGCTTTCAGCTGCATCGCTGGGTCTCCTAAGTGACCCAACAATGCAGCACTAGCAGCCAGGGGCGTCACTAAGGACTTAACATGTCAGGGGAAATAGCCCCAATACATATGTGTCCTCCCCAAAAAAATGTGTGTATAGGAGACAGCATAGCATATCTATAGCACTATGACCCTATAAACTATGGATAGGATTAGATACATTGGCTCAGCAGACAGTATCACACGTGATAGGATTAAATACAGTGGCCCAGCAGACAGTATCACACATGATAGGATTAGATACAGTGGCTGAGCAGACAGTATCACACATGATAGGATTAGATACAGGGCCCAGCAGACAGTATCACACATGATCGGATTAGATACAGGGGCTCAGCAGACAGTATCACACATGATAGGATTAGAGATAGGGACCAGCAGACAGTATCACACATGATAGGATTAGATACAGTGGCTCAGCAGACAGTATCACACATGATAGGATTAGATACAGTGGCTCAGCAGACAGTATCACACATGATAGGATTAGATACAGTGGCCCAGCAGACAGTATCACACATGGTAGGATTAGATACAGGACTCAGCTCGCTGACATTGCGGCTCCAGCGCTGGACCCAGGAAAGGTAAGAATAATAATTTTGCTTCTTTATGTGTTACTGATTATTTTTGTGTGTTTGTGTTTTTTTACAGGTTCGGTTGTTGGACTTCGGATACGAGGACTTCAATGACGGCGTTTTTTTATTCTCAATAAAATGGTTAATGGGGGTTGTGTTTTTTTATTACAATAAAATATTTTTTCTATGTGCTTGTATCTTTTTAAACTTTATTATCACCGCCTTAGTAATGGCCGCTGGCTGATTGACAACCTCCATTACTAAGGCGGGGCTTAATGTTAGCAGGTGCAGAGGCTAACACTAACCCCCATTATTACCCAGGCTGATAGAAATTCTCATTCGTTGCCATTTGCCAAGCCAGTGTGTGAATACGCTTTTAGAAGGGGCTCATCCCCGTTGCATGGGTTAACATAACAATCCAACTTGCAATACAGGCAGCCTTTGTAGTACTACAACGCCCAGCATTCCCTGAGTGCACCGCGGCTGATAGAAATTCTCATTCATTGCCATTTGCCAAGCCAGTGTGTGAATAAGCTTTTAGAAGGGGCTCATCCCCGTTGCATCCAACTTGCAATACAGGCAGCTGAGGCAACCTTTGTAGTACTACAACACCCAGCATTCCCTGAGTCAGTGCACAGTGGCTGATAGAAATTCTCATTCATTGCCATTTGCCAAGCCAGTGTGTGAGTACGCTTTTAGAAGGGGCTCATCCCCGGGGTTTTGATTCAACTTGCTGCACTCCAGCACAGCAGTGAAATGTATGGTAAAAAAAAGGTTGTGAAAGGACGGGGTAGAGGAAAAAACACCCATGCCATGTCCTCTTCCAGTCCAAATGTTAGATCTGTTGGTGCCAGACCCAGTACCAGCATTTTTGGCACAAGACATGTGCCCAGTTCCACTAGTAGCAGCAGCCATGTGCCTGCTGGTAGTAGTAGCAGTATCAGCAAGCCCGACTTGTCCATCTCCTCCGGTGGGCGGGTTACTTTAGACAATACGCCCATTGTGGACTGGTTGGTTGGCTCGCGGTCATCTCAGCAGGAAGACTCTGACGATCTGGCTTCAAGCCAGGTTTCGTCGTTGGATTCCAGATCCCCTACAGTTCCTTGGCACAGTTACAGTAGTAATATGGGTATTTCTAGCGTTTCCATGCCATCATCTATGTCTTCACTCCCCCTTCCTAGCAGGAAGCCATCATTCCTGAAAGTCCTAAGAGACATCTCCTCGGGTGGGAAGGAAGATACTGAACAAGATAGTGATGATGATTTGTTTTCCGCGAGTCAGCCAACGGAGTGTGTTGCGGCGGTGGTGGAGGTGGAAGCGGTGTCCGAGATGCATAGCTGTGTTAGTGGGGGTCTTGGTGGTGGTAGCCGTGGTGGCAGACGCAGTAATAAGGGGGGGCATGGAACCCGCCATGATGTCACATCACATTCACAACACAGTGACAGAAGTGGCGGGGGTGATGAGGAGGGCTATGATGATGTTGTTTTAGACAGGACGTGGGAACCAGGTGACGAGGTGATGATGGCGTCAGAGGAGGAGGGTAGTAGTGGCGGCACTGGCAGTGATAAACAGCCAAGCCGAGGTAGGGGCAGAAGTCAATCTGCAAAACAATGCAGCGGTAGGGTCAGCTCAGGAGCCGGTGACGGCGACACTGCTGCTACTGGTGTAGGCTCCCGAAACAAGCCTGCCAGACAAGGGGCAAGCTCGGGTGGTGGTGGTGGTGGTGGTGGACGTGGTACTACCTCTTTACGGTACTCTGCCATGTGGCAATTTTTCTGTACCTTCCTGGAGGACGAAAACATGGCACAGTGCCGTATCTGCAAGCAGAAAGTAAGGCGTGGGCAGGGCAGCAATGTAGGAACTACCGCTCTACGTAAACACATGGAGCGGCATCACAAGCCCATGTGGGACAATCGACATGCCCCACCATCATGTACATCTAATGCTGCTGCTCCGAGTTCCTGTCATCTAAGTAGTAGCCAGGCATTATCCACCATGTCGTTGTCATCAGCATCATCACTGTCATCTAGTGCTCCTCCTACGTCCCGTCAGTTATCCATTACGGAATCGTTGTCCAATAAGCAACAATATATACCCAGTCATCCACTTGTCGTGCGGCTTAATTCACACCTGGCTAAGTTGTTGGTGGTGCTGTCGCTGCCGTACCACCTGGTCGACTCCACCGGCTTCAAGCAATTGATGGCGTGCGCTCAGCCTAGGTGGCGAATACCTAGCCGACATTACTTCTCCAAAACAGCTGTCCCTGCCTTGCACAAGCACGTGGAGGAAAAGGTGGGCCAGTCCTTGCAATTATCCGTGTGCAGCAGGGTACATGCCACCGTCGACACGTGGAGCAGCAACTATGGGCAGGGACAGTACATGTTTTTCACGGCCCACTGGGTCAATATTTTGCAGTCCGATGCACCACCGCAGCAATGCCAGGCATTACCACCTCCACGCTTGTATCTTTCTGGTTCAACTTGGACACCAGGCGCCTACCTCCTACTCCTCCTCCTCCTCCTTGCCCTCCTCAATGGAGGTCTTCCCGTCCCCGACAGGACACAGCGTATCTTCCACTCCTCCTCCCTCCTCTTTTCATAGATGCAAGGTGAAGCGCCACAACGCTGTCTTACACCTGCTGAGCCTGGGCGAGAAAAGCCACACAGGGCAGGAGCTGCTGCTGTGCATCAAGGAGGAAATCGCACGCTGGCTGTCTACTCTGAAACTCACACTGGGCAATGTTGTCTCTGATAACGGGAAGAACGTTGTGGCTGCACTGCATCTAGGTCACCTGACACACGCTCCTTGCATGGCACATGTGATCAATCTGGTCATAACACGCTTCTTAAAGTCATATGTTGGTTTGAAGGGTGTGCTGGCCATGTCTAGGAGGGTTTGCGTTCGCTTTAGACGTTTGTATGCATTTAAGCACGCCCTCCTGGACTTGCAGCGTCAAAACAATCTCCCAGAACACAGCCTGATTTGCGACGTTCCAACACGCTGGAATTCCACCCTGCACATGTTGGACCGTCTGTACGAACAGCGGAAAGCCTTGAATGATTTCCTGATGCAGCAGACGGGCAGCGTTTGGAGCCAGTGTAATTTCGAGCTCAGGCACTGGCAGTTGGTTAGAGACGCATGTCGTGTTTTGAGGCCCTTTGAAGAGGCCACACGATTTGTGAGCCGTGACGCTAGCGGAATGAGCGATGTTATGCCGCTGATATTCATTATGGAGCAAACACTCACAGCGATGATTCAGCAAAGGATGGAGGAAGGATCACATCTGGCTATGGATGTTGAGGAGTAGGAGGAGGAGGATGAGGATGAGGAAACAGGACCTGAAGAGGAGCTGGATTTGGAGATGGAATCACAGGAAGGGATAGGGGATGAGGCAGCCGCACAACATGACAGTGATGGTGGTGATGACGAGTCTGACGACGACCTTGATGATGGACAACCATGGCAGTATGGGGCGGAGATGGAACCAACCGGGCCCTCTGAAACGCTGGCCAGGATGGCGAGCTGTATGCTTCGTTACTTGTGCGCTGACTGTCGTATTGTTAGCGTGAAGCAAAGAGATGAGTACTGGATAGCCACACTTTTAGACCCTCGGTATAAAGCCAGAATGGGGGAGTTTTTTGCGCCTTCCGAGAGGGAGGCAAAATTGGCTTATTATCGAGAGAAGCTATGCAGCCAGCTTGTCACGGCTTTCAAACGGCAAACACCTGCTGCAAGCATGTCTGACCGGGGGGCCACTCTCCACTCCCCACTGTCTCATCGTTCCACCGACTTTGGCAGAGCTACCTCTGCAATAGGCGGCAGCTGCGGCAGCAGCGGCAGCAGCAGCAGCAGGAGCAGCCAATTCAGTTTGGAAAATATGATGACAACATTTTTACATCCAATACCCCGACCTGACACACATCGTAGTCACCAAAGGGATGTTAACCATCACCAGGTCCAGCACCTAAACAACCAGGTTCACTCGTACCTGGACTGTGCCCTTTCTCCGTCAGAAATCCTGATCCCAGACCCCATGGACTTCTGGGTCAGCAGATTGGATCATTGGCAAGAACTGGCCCAGTTTGCCATGATGTACTGTCTTGTCCACGCTCCAGTGTAGCGTCAGAGAGGGTATTCAGCGCGGCAGGGGGCTTCGTCACCCCTAAGCGAACAAGATTGTCCGCCAACAGCTTGGAAAATCTCACGTTTCTGAAAATGAATCAAGCGTGGATCGGTGAGGATTTTAAAACCCCTGTGCCTGATGCCACTGATTAGATCTGACATTGCTGCTGCTGCTGCCGCCTATTACTGCCGCCTGCTACTACGGGATTCTGTCCTGCCCACTCTTTTTTTAATGTGCCGCTGTTGGTGCTGCTACTACTTCTACCACCAATCCACCCCCAGTGCCGTCTGCTACAAGCAGGCCTGCCCCACCACAGGGCTTTGTCCTGTGACTGTCCAGTGTCTTTTAATGTGCTGCTACTACTACTACCACCACCCCTGCTGTCCGTTGGCTACCTCTACTACCACCAATACACCTCCTCTGCCGTCTGCTACAAGCAGGCCTGAGGCCTGCCCCACCACAGGGCTTTTTCCTGTGACTGTCCAGTGTCTTTTAATGTGCTGCTACTACTACTACCACCACCCCTGCTGTCCGTTGACTACCTCTACTACCACCAATACACCTCCACTGCCGTCTGCTACAAGCAGGCCTGCCCCACCACAGGGCTTTGTCCTGTGACTGTCCAGTCTGTTTTAATGTGCTGCTACTACTACTACCACCACCCTTGCTGTCCGTTGACTACCTCTAATACCACCAATACACCTCCACTGCCGTCTGCTACAAGCAGGCCTGCCGCACCACTGGGCTTTGTCCTGTGACTGTCCAGTGTCTTTTAATGTGCTGCTACTACTACTACCACCACCCTTGCTGTCTGTTGGCTACCTCTACTACCACCAATACACCTCCACTGCCGTCTGCTACAAGCAGGCCTGCCCCACCACAGGGCTTTGTCCTGTGACTGTCCAGTCTCTTTTAATATACTGCTACTACTACTACTACCACCGCCCTTGCTGTCGTTGGCTACCTCTACTATCACCAATACACCTCCACTGCCGTCTTCTACAAGCAGGCCTGCCCCACCACAGGGCTTGGTCTGTGACTGTCCAGTGTCTTTTAATGTGCTGCTACTACTACTACTACCACCACCCGTGCTGTCTGTTGGCTACCTCTAATACCACCAATACACCTCCACTGCCGTCTGCTACAAGCAGGCCTGCCCCACCACAGGGCTTTGTCTGTGACTGTCCAGTGTCTTTTAATGTGCTGCTACTACTACTACTACCACCACCCGTGCTGTCTGTTGGCTACCTCTAATACCACCAATACACCTCCACTGCCGTCTGCTACAAGCAGGCCTGCCCCACCACAGGGCTTTGTCCTGTGACTGTCCAGTATCTTTTAATGTACTGCTACTACTACTACCACCACCCTTGCTGTCCGTTGGCTACCTCTACTACCACCAATAAACCTCCACTGCCGTCTTCTACAAGCAGGCCTGCCCCACCACAGGGCTTTGTCTGTGACTGTCCAGTGTCTTTTAATGTGCTGCTACTACTACTACTACCACCACCCGTGCTGTCTGTTGGCTACCTCTACTACCACCAATACACCTCCACTGCCGTCTGCTACAAGCAGGCCTGAGGCCAGCCCCACCACAGGTCTTTGTCCTGTGACTGTCCAGTCTGTTTGAATGTGCTGCTGCTACTACTACTACCACCACCCTTGCTGTCCGTTGACTACCTCTACTACCACCAATACACCTCCACTGCCGTCTGCTACAAGCAGGCCTGCCCCACCACTGGGCTTTGTCCTGTGACTGTCCAGTGTCTTTTAATGTGCTGCTACTACTACTACCACCACCCTTGCTGTCCGTTGGCTACCTCTACTACCATCAATACACCTCCACTGCCGTCTGCTACAAGCAGGCCTGAGGCCAGCCCCACCACAGGGCTTTGTCCTGTGACTGTCCAGTCTCTTTTAATGTGCTGCTACTACTACTACTACTACTACTACTACTACTACCACCCTTGCTGTCCGTTGGCTACCTCTACTACCACCAATACACCTCCACTGCCGTCTGCTACAAGCAGGCCTGCCCCACCACAGGGCTTTGTCTGTGACTGTCCAGTGTCTTTTAATGTGCTGCTACTACTACTACCACCCTTGCTGTCCGTTGGCTACCTCTACTACCACCAATACACCTCCACTGCCGTCTGCTACAAGCAGGCCTGAGGCCAGCCCCACCATAGGGCTTTGTCCTGTGACTGTCCGGTCTGTTTTATTGTGCTGCTACTACTACTACTACTACTACTACCACCACCCGTGCTGTCTGTTGGCTACCTCTACTACCACCCATACACCTCCACTGCCGTCTGCTACAAGCAGGCCTGAGGCCAGCCCCACCACAGGGCTTTGTCCTGTGACTGTCCAGTCTGTTTTAATGTGCTGCTACTACTACTACTACCACCACCCGTGCTGTCTGTTGGCTACCTCTACTACCACCAATACACCTCCACTGCCGTCTGTTACAAGCAGGCCTGAGGCCAGCCCCACCACAGGGCTTTGTCCTGTGACTGTCCAGTCTCTTTTAATGTGCTGCTACTACTACTACTACTACTACTACTACTACCACCCTTGCTGTCCGTTGGCTACCTCTACTACCACCAATACACCTCCACTGCCGTCTGCTACAAGCAGGCCTGAGGCCTGCCCCACCACAGGGCTTTGTCCTGTGACTGTCCAGTCTCTTTTAATGTGCTGCTACTACTACTACCACCCTTGCTGTCCGTTGACTACCTCTACTACCACCAATACACCTCCACTGCCATCTGCTACAAGCAGGCCTGAGGCCTGCCCCACCACAGGGCTTTGTCCTGTGACTGTCCAGTAATGTGCTGCTACTACTACTACCACCCTTGCTGTCCGTTGGCTACCTCTACTACCACCAATGCACCTCCACTGCCGTCTGCTACAAGCAGGCCTGGAGGGCTTGTGAAAAGCCATTTCTTGTTGCTTTTACATCCATGTATGGATGAACCCCGGCAGGCATCTGCCAATAAAAAGGGTACATTTTTGGAGGGCTTGTCAAAAGCCATTGCTTGTTGCTTTTACATCCATGTATGGATGAACCCCAGCAGGCATCTGCCAATAAAAAGGGTAAATTTTTGGAGGGCTTGTCAAAAGCCATTGCTTCTTCTTTTACCACCTTATATGTATGAACCCTGGCAGGCATCTGCCGCCAAAAATGGCTAATTTTTGTACCTTTTTTAACAATGCATTAAGCATACAACATGCACAAGTGCAGTGGTTTCTGTTAGTTATCACCGTGTCCCATCCGTTTTCCTATAGCCATACATGTTGGCATAACTTTGACACTAACTTTGCCTTAAAGACAGCTCAAAAGTACTTGGATACACTCATGGGTGACCTAAGAGTGTTATACAGGGCTTCTAGGGCTTTTAAACAGTGTTATACACGATTTTTAGGGGCTTTCTTGTATTACAGGTTCGGTCAGAACTAGTTCGGTCCGAATCAAACTTTTTCATGAAATTCGGCGAACCAGCCGAACCGAACTTTTAATAAGTTCGCTCATCTCTACTCATGAGTAGAGAAGGTATAAGATGTATGAGGAGTATAAGGTGTGAGGATCGTAGACATACCTGATATATGATCATATCCTCATGAGTAGAGAAGGTATAAGGTGTATGAGGAGTATAAGGTGTGAGGATCGTAGTCATACCTGATATATGATCATATCCTCATAAGTCGAGAAGTTATGAGGTGTATGAGTGTAACCATGGACAATGGACGCTACAGTATCCCCCCTCTTACACCCCCTCTTCTTGGGGCCAGAGCGAGAGAGGAATTTTTTAATAAGTGCAGGGGCACTGAGGTTCTCTTCTGGCTCCCAGGACCTCTCCTCAGGACCAATCCCTCTCCAGTCCACCAAATAGAAAGTCCTTCCTCCTACCCTCTTGCAGTCCAGGTTCTGCCTCACCTCGAATATATCAGAAGAACCGCTGGGAGCAACTGTGGAACTAGAGGTCTTGCTGTAGTGGTTCAAGACCACTGGCTTCAGGAGGGACACATGAAAGGAGTTGGGGATTCTGAGGGTAGGAGGCAGTCGCAGCTTTTTGGAGACAGGGTTTATCTGTTGCAGAATCTCGAAAAGGACCAAGGAACCTGGGAGCAAACTTGTATGAGGGTACCTTCAATCGAATGTTCAGAGAGGACAGCCAGACTTTAGTCCCCGTAAGATACTGAGGCAGCTCTCTTCTCCTAGTATCTGCTTTTCGCTTCATGCGATCGACTGCCAGTAAAATAGAGGACCGGGTCTGTTGCCAGATTTGCAAAAAGTCCCCATAAGCAGAGTCAGCAGCGGGTACTTGAGATGTGGTCGAGACTGGGAGAGGGCTCTAGGATGTTGACTGTACACAAGTTATCGTGCTGTGAAGAGATGAAGTGGCGGAGATAATTCTCCATGTTCTGGTTGATCCTCTCAACTTGCCCATTGGACTAGGGGTCATACGCTGAGGAAAAGTCAAATCTAACATCCAGGAGTTTACAGAGGGCTCTCCAGAACTTTGAAGTAAACTGAACCCCCTGTCGGACACAATGCGTAGAGGCAGGCCATGCAAGTGAAAGATGTGTAGAATGAAGAGACTCGCCAGTCGAGGAGCAGAAGCTTGGCCGGTCAGCGGGATAAAATGTGCCATCTTAGAGAACCGGTCCACCACAACCCAGACGGTGTTGCATCCTGCTGAGGGGTGAAGGTCTGTGACAAAGTCCATCGCAATGTGCTGCCAGGGGGCATTGGGCACAGGCAGAGGTTGAAGCAGGCCGGCAGGCTTGGAGTGAGTAACTTTGTTAGAGGCACAAACTGTGCAAGAAGAGACAAACTCCAGAACATCTTTAGGTAGCGTGGGTCACCAGAAGTGACGAGCAATTAGGTCTCGGGTCTTACGGACACCAGCGTGCCCAGCAAGTTTAGAACTGTGTCCCCAGCAGAGAATTCTTCTCCTGTCGGCCAACCGAACAAAAGTCCTCCCAGGAGGGATGTCTCTAACCAGCAGAGGATTAGCAGTGACAATGCAGAATGGGTCTATGATAGTCTGAAGGGACTCCACCGTGTCTTCCGTCTCAAAAGATCTGGACAGGGCATCGGCCCTCACATTCTTTTCCGCGGGACGGTAGTGGAGCACAAACTGAAAACGGGTAAAGAACAGCGACCACCTGGCTTGACGGGGATTCAGTCGTTGTGCAGACTGAAGGTACGTAAGGTTCTTGTGGTCAGTGAAGATCAGGATGGGGTGAGCAGCGCCCTCTAGAAGATGTCTCCACTCCTCCAGAGCCAATTTGATGGCCAGGAGCTCCCGATCTCCAATAGAGTAATTGCGCTCAGCAGAAGAAAAATGTTTTGAGTAGTAGCCACTTACTACTGCTTTTCCTTTGGAGCTCCTCTGGAATAGAAGTGCACCTGCACCAACAGAGGAGGCGTCCACTTCCAGTGAGAACTGCCGAGCTACATCAGGATGATGGAGGATCGAAGCTGAAGTGAAGGCTTTCTTGATGCTAATAAATGTGGACTCTGCCTCTGGAGTCCACACCTTGGCGTTCACACCCTTCTTGGGAAGGGTAGAGATGGGAGCCTTCAGAGAAGAGAAGTTAGGAATAAACTGCCGGTAGAAATTGGCGAATCCCAGGAACCGCTGTATGGCCCTTAAGCCTTGAGGAAGTGGCCACTCCAGGACAGCTTTCACTTTCTCAGGATCCATCTTGAGGCCTTGATCCGAGATGATGTAGCCCAGGAAGGGCAGAGAACTCTTTTCAAAGACGCACTTATGCAGCTTGGCGTATAAATGATTCTCCCTTAATCGTAGTAGAACCTGACGGACATGCCTCAGATGAGTCGTAGGATCTGGGGAGAAAATCAAAATATCATCGAGATAAACAACAACACAAACATAGAGGAGATCTCGGAAGATATCATTAATGAACTCCTGAAACACTGCGGGAGCGTTACACATTCGAAGGGCATCACTAGGCATTCGTAGTGCCCGACCCGGGTGTTAAAAGCCGTCTTCCATTCATCACCCCGGCGAATCCGGACTAGATTATAAACCCCCCGCATGTCTAGCTTAGAAAATGTTTTGGCTCCTCGTATGCGTTCAAACAGCTCAGATATAAGTGGCAATGGGTATTTGTTCTTGACCGTGATCTGGTTGAGACCACGGTAGTCAATGCAGGGTCGAAGGGATCCGTCCTTCTTTTTAACTTAGAAGAATCCAGCCCCGGCCGGGGAGAAAGACTTTCATATGAAACCCCTCTCCAGGTTCTCTTTGATATAGGCCGACATGGATAGAGACTCAGGCAAGGGGAGAGGATATACTCGGCCACGGGGAAGAGAGGCATTAGGAACCAGTTCAATGGGGCAGTCATAAGTCCGATGTGGAGGCAGCGTCTCAGCATCCCTTTTGCTGAAAATATCTGCATACTGAGCAAACTGGGGAGGCAGACCCGCCAATGACTGAGGCAGAGGAGGCTTGACAGGATGGATCTGCAACAGACAATGACCATGACACTTGGAGCCCCATTGGAGAACCTCTCCAGAATTCCAGACCAGGCCTGGGGCATGTAGTCGAAGCCAAGGCATGCCCAGTAGAACAGGATTGATGGCCTTGGGCAAAACAAGGAAAGAAATTAGTTCAGAATGAAGGACTCCAACCTGGAGCTTCAACGGCTTGGTTTTAGAAACGATGGGATTAGGCAGAGGCAGTCCATTAACTGCGGCAACAGCCAAAGACGTGTCTAGGGGGACTGTGGGCAACTGAAGATGATCCACAAGCTCTTTCTGGATGAAGTTTGCTGCAGAACCAGAGTCAAGATAGGCAGAAACTTGATGCGTCCTCTCGCCGGATACTAGAGTCACAGGAATAGTCAACTTGGAACAGAATGCTTTATTAGGTACCGTTCCATCTAGGGTTGTCTCTCCAATCAGTTCTAGGCAATGGGGTCTCTCTGGCCTCTGGGGACATAGGCGCACAATATGGCCTCCGAGGCCGCAATACAGAGAAAGTCCAGAAGTGCATCTGCGTTGTCTCTCCTGGCCCTGGGTAGACAATTTGACATAGTTACTCTGCATCGGATCCTCTGGTGGGACGACTGAGGAGGGTTGCTGAAAAGTAGAATCCAGCCTAGGAAGTTCTCTCTCCCGGAGAACCTCTTGGGAACTCTCCCAGATCTTCATGTCAACTCGGGAGGCAAGTAGGACAAGATCGTCCAGGGTAGATGGCAGATCGCGAGCAGCCAGCTCGTCCTTGATCCCTGAAGACAGTCCCTGCCAGAAAGTGGCCACCAAAGCCTCATTGTTCCAGGTCAATTCAGCAGCCAGGATATGGAACTGAATGGCATACTCGCCCACGGAGAGGTCTCCCTGATGTAGGGTCAGCAAGGATACAGCAGCTTAAGAAACTCTCCCAGGTTCCTCAAAGATTGAGCGGAAGGTCTGTAAGAAGCACTGTAAGTCACGGGTCTCTGGTTCCTGACGTTCCCACAGAGGATTAGCCCATGCCAGGACTTTCCCAGTAAGGAGAGAGATGATGAAGGCGATCCTGACGTAATCTGAAGAGAAGGACCTGGCATGTAGTCTGAAGTGGATCAAGCACTGATTCAAAAATCCCCTGCCGGACCTCGGATCTCCGTCATAGCATGGAGGTAGCGGCAAGAAACACAGGGGTTTAGTACAGACAGGAAGTGTAGCAGGAGGAACCGCAGGAATGGGTGCGGTGACGACTATGGTTGGAGCAAGCAGCCGATGGGCTATGGCGTTCACCGACAGGAGGAGCTGGTCTTGTCGTGACTGGAGATCCTCCATCTCGGCCAGCATGGCTTGTGTTGTCAAAGTCTCAGGTTGACCAGCGGGGTTCATGGCCTGAGCGCACTGTCACGAAGCGGGTTAGTGGACCCACTAGGCCGTACCGCTGTAACGAGGAGGCAGCTGGCCAAACAACAGCAAATGCCAGCAATACAATGTTCCGCACAAGGGTACCTGGATAGTCCAGACGGTGGCCACAGCTGTGGCACTGATGGAGACGGTTGCAGCAGATAACGCCAAACGTGGCGGATGACACAGGTGCCGCAGGTTGCGCCAGACGTGGTGGATTCCTCCGGACGTGGCAGATGACACAGGACGTGGCGGATTCCTCTGGACGTGGCAAATGACACAGAACGTGGCGGATTCCTCCGGACGTAGCAGATGGCACAAGACGTGGCCGACTCCTCTGGACGTGGCAGACTTGATACTAAAGGCACAGCACGGGAAACAGGAACAGGGAACAAAGCACGGGTAACAACTGGAACGGGAAACACTAAGGGACCATTAGCAAGACAGACTGGGAAAACTAGCAACACTCAGGCAAGGATCAGAAGGCCTGGGGCCTTCTTATGGACCAGGAAACCGTGGCACTTGATGATGATGATGACGATCTCCTTGGTGCACGTGCTTACCCTTTAAGGGACACAGCAGACCGGAGTGGAAGTGATCGCTGGCGTCTCCTAGGAAGGAGATGGGGACCAGTGCTCACGGATCCATGGCTGCGGGCGTCGGGAGGTGAGAGGATATATGCAGCTGAATACAGTAGCAGCAAAGTGTATGAGATTTAACAAATCGCATACACACACTGCACAAAAAATCAAAGCCCAACTTGACGTGCATGGTCTATTTTTTTGCCCACGGCACGTCAATTCCTGCTGTGGTAAGTCTACAGATTTTCAGCAGCGGAAAGTCTGCTGCAATTGCTGATCAAATTCTGTTACGTGTGGACAAGGCCTTCATTCAAACGTTGATGAAAAAAAAAACAACACTTGTATTACAACACAAAGTAAACTTTTAATCAAGTATACAAGGCCTTTACATCAAAGTCAAACTATGCCAGTGTTTTTCACAATTAAATACTGAATATATCGAGCAAATTTTCTCAGAGTCGCTTGGATAGGTACAGCCATACTATGGAACCTCTACTGTAAGAGCAGTCACACTATGGAACCTCTACTGTAAGAACAGTCATACTATGGAACCTCAACTGTAAGAGCAGTCACACTATGGAACCTCTACTGTAAGAGCAGTCACACTATGGAACTATCTACTGTAAGATCAGTCACACTATGGAGCCCCTACTGTAAGAGCAGTCACACTATGGACCCTCTACTGTAAAAGCAGGCACACTATGGAACTCTCTACTGTAAGAGCAGTCACACTATGGAGCATCTACTGTAAGAGCAGTCACACTATGGAACCTCTACTGTAAGAACAGTCATACTATGGAACCTCAACTGTAAGAGCAGTCACACTATGGAACCTCTACTGTAAGAGCTGTCACACTATAGAGCCTCTACTGTAAAAGCAGGCACACTATGGAGCCCCTACTGTAAGAGCAGTCACACTATGGAGCCTGTACTGTAAGAGCAGTCACACTATGGAACTCTCTACTGTAAGATCAGTCACACTATGGAGCCCCTACTGTAAGAGCAGTCACACTATGGACCCTCTACTGTAAAAGCAGGCACACTATGGAACCTCTACTGTAAGAGCAGTCACACTATAGAACCCCTACTGTAAGAGCAGTCACACTATGGAGCCTCTACTGTAAGAGCAGTCACACTATAGAACCTCTACTGTAAGAGCAGTCACACTATGGAGCATCTACTGTAAGAGCAGTCACACTATGGAACCTCTACTGTAAGAACAGTCATACTATGGAACCTCAACTGTAAGAGCAGTCACACTATTGAACCTCTACTGTAAGAGCAGTCACACTATGGAACTCTCTACTGTAAGATGAGTCACACTATGGAGCCCCTACTGTAAGAGCAGTCACACTATGGAGCCTCTACTGTAAGAGCAGTCACACTATAGAACCTCTACTGTAAGAGCAGTCACACAATGGAACCTCTACTGTAAGAGCAATCACACTATGGAACCTCTACTGTAAGAGCAGTCACACTATGGAACCTCTACTGTAAGAGCAGTCACACTATGGAACTCTCTACTGTAAGAGCAGTCACACTATGGAATCACTACTGTAAGAGCAGTCACACTATGGAACCTCTACTGTAAGAACAGTCATACTATGGAACCTCAACTGTAAGAGCAGTCACACTATGGAACCTCTACTGTAAGAGCAGTCACACTATGGAACTATCTACTGTAAGATCAGTCACACTATGGAGCCCCTACTGTAAGAGCAGTCACACTATGGACCCTCTACTGTAAAAGCAGGCACACTATGGAACTCTCTACTGTAAGAGCAGTCACACTATGGAGCATCTACTGTAAGAGCAGTCACACTATGGAACCTCTACTGTAAGAACAGTCATACTATGGAACCTCAACTGTAAGAGCAGTCACACTATGGAACCTCTACTGTAAGAGCTGTCACACTATAGAGCCTCTACTGTAAAAGCAGGCACACTATGGAGCCCCTACTGTAAGAGCAGTCACACTATGGAGCCTGTACTGTAAGAGCTGTCACACTATAGAACCTCTCAGGGCCGCCATCAGGAATTTCAGGGCCCCCTACAGCTACATTTTCTGGGCCCCCCTACCGTGGCACCGCCTGTTAACGGTACTCCGTCCAGTACTATATCATGGTACCCATGGCCGCCATCAGGGGGGGTATTATGGGTACTGATGTGAGAGGCCCGGCCAAACCTAATTGAAAGGGGGGCCCGGCAAACTGCCGCGACTTGCCTTTGGTAGAAAAAAAACAGGCCCCTGCAATGGGGCCCGTTTTTTTCACCAAAAGAATGTCATGAGCTGCGGGCCCCCCTTTCAATTAGGTTTGGCCGGGCTTCTCACATCAGTACCCCTAATACCCCCCCTGATGGCGGCCCTGGGTAGCATGGGGGCCGTCAAACACCGCCGCCCGTGCGACCGATCACGCGCACCCGCAAACTCCCGCGCATGCGCACCGGCGACCGCCTGGAACCGCGCACCGAATTTTGAGGCAGATTTTGACCTGCCCACACTATCTTGCCGCGTTTTTTGCCTGCGGCGATTGAGGACAGCAGACAGAAAACGCAGCGAAAAATGCATTTTCTGCCTCCCATTGATTTCGATGGGAGGTCAGAGGCAGAACCGCGGCAAGAAAGGACGTGCTGCTTTTTCTTTTTTCCGCGACTGGCTCCCATTGATTTCAGATTAAATCAATGGGAGGCGGTTTTGGACGTTTTTTGGTGCTGATTCTGACGCAGTGTCCGAGTCAATATCAAGGCCCAAAAACTCTGAACTGGGCCTTATTGTTAGGGCTTATTCAGACGAACGTGTAATACGTCCGTGAAACGTGTGTGATTTTCACGCGCCTTGCACGGACCTATGTTACTCTATGGTGCCGTGCGGACTGTCAGTGATTTTCACGCGCCTCGCACGGACCTATGTTAGTCTATGGGGTCGTGCAGACTGTCAGTCATTTTAACGCAGCGTGTGTCCGTGTGTCCGCTGCGTAAAACTCACGACATGTCCGATATTTGTGCATTGTTCGCGCATCACGCACCCATTGAAGTCAATGGGTGCGTGAAAATCACTCCCAGCACTTCCGCAGCCGTATAAACTATGAATGAAAACAGAAAAGCACCACGTGCTACAAACATACAAACAGAGTGTCATAATGATGGCGGCCGCGCTAAAATCACGCAGCCGCGCATCATACGCTGCTGACACACGGAGCTGTTATGTACCTTTTGCAAGCGCAAAACGCCACGTTTTTGCGCGCGCAAAAAGCACACGCTCGTGTAAATCCGGCCTTAGGGTAGGAACACACTAGGCATGAACAATGCGGATTTTATGCAACACATTTTATTGTGGAAAATCCGCAGCGTATCACAGTCGCAGCAGAGTGGATGAGATATGAACAAATCTCATTCACACGCTGCAAAAATAATGGACCTGCAGTGTGGCTTTTTGGCTTTTTAAGTCGCATGTCAATGTATTCTGTGGAATCGCTGCTCCTCTGTTGCAGAAATGCTGCGGTTCTGCCGCAAAAATCACAAATGAGAAAAAAAAAAAAAGGCACTTTTTTAAATTTATAAAAAAGTTTAGACTTCCCCCGGCCGTAGTCCTGGTGACGCGATCCTCTATTCTTAGCGCAGCCCCGCCTCCTGTCATGACGTTTCATCCCATGTGACTGCTGCAGCGGTCACATGGTCTACAGCGTCATCCCAGGAGGCGGGGCTACGTTCAGAAGAGAGAGATGCGTCACCTAAACTACGGCCGGGGTAAGTCTAAACTTTTTTTTCCCTGCAGGATTCCCGCAGCGGACACGCCTCACGAAACCTGCGCCACTATTTGGTGCGGTTTTGCTGGCAGAATTCCCTGCGGCTCCCGGGATAAGCTGTGTAGTTTTACTCAGCATATCCGCCTAGAGTGTCCCTTATGATGTCGCTCCTGGAGCTGCTGCCGGTCTCTAAATAGGCAGTTGGTCCAGTAGAATTTGGAATTATTTTTTTTTGTGAACCAGCTTAAAAAAATACAAAACTTTTGTGTTAGGGCCTGTTCACATCACTGTTCGCTTCCGCTCCGGGGTTCCTTCTGAGGTTTCTCTCGGGTGAACCCCGCAACGGAAAGTGAAAGTGATAGCACAGCTTCCGTTTGCATCACCATTAGCACAGTCGACTGCGCTATTAATTCCGTCCGAAAACCAGCCGGAATGGTGACGAACGGAAACCATTAGCGATGTTTCCGTCACCATTGAGATCAATGGTGACTGAAACGGAAGCTGTGCTGTCACTTTCACTTTCCGTTGCGGGGTTCACCCGACAGAAACCTCAGACGGAACCCCGGAGCGGTGGTTCGTCACCATTCCGGCTGGTTTTCGGACGGAATTAATAGCGCAGTCGACTGCGCTAATGGTGATGGAAACGGAAGCTGTGCTATCACTTTCACTTTCCGTTGCGGGGTTCACCCGACAGAAACCTCAGACGGAACCCCGGAGCGGAAGCAAACAGTGATGTGAACAGGCCCTAACACAAAAGTTTTGTATTTTTTTAAGCTGGTTCACAAAAAAAAATAATTCCAAATTCTACTGGACCAACTGCCTATTTAGAGACCGGCAGCAGCTCCAGGAGCGACATCATAAGGGACACACTAGGCGGATATGCTGAGTAAAACTACACAGCTTATCCCGGGAGCCGCAGGGAATTCTGCCAGCAAAACCGCACCAAATAGTGGTGCAGGTTTCGTGAGGCGTGTCCGCTGCGGGAATCCTGCAGGGAAAAAAAAGTTTAGACTTGCCCCGGCCATAGTCCTGGTGACGCATCTCTCTCTTCTGAACGTAGCCCCGCCTCCTGGGATGACGCTGTAGACCATGTGACCGCTGCATCAGTCACATGGGATGTAACGTCATGACAGGAGGCCGGGCTACGCTAAGAATAGAGGATTGCGTCACCTAAACTACGGCCGGGGCAAGTCTAGACTTTTTTATAAATTTAAAAAAGTGCCTTTTTTTTTTTTTCTCATGTGTGATTTTTGCGGCAGAACCGCAGCATTTCCGCAACAGAGGAGCGGCGATTCCACAGAATATACATTGACATGCGACTTAAAAAGCCAAAGCCACACGGCAGGTCCATTATTTTTGCAGCGTGTGGATGAGATTTGTTCATATCTCATCCACTCGGCTGCGACTGATACGCTGCGGATTTTCCACAATAAAATGTGTTGCATAAAATCCGCAGTGTTCATGCCTAGTGTGTTCCTACCCTAAGGCCGGATTTACACGAGCGTGTGCTTTTTGCGCGCGCAAAAAACGTGGCATTTTGCGCATGCAAAAGGTCCATAACAGCTCCGTGTGTCAGCAGCGTATGATGCGCGGCTGCGTGATTTTCGCGCAGCCGCCATCATTATGACACTCTGTTTGTAGCACGTGGTGCTTTTCTAATTTCATTCATAGTTTATACTGCTGCGGAAGTGCTGGGCGGGATTTTCACACACCCATTGACTTCAATGGGTGTGTGATGCGCGAACAATGCACCAATATAGGACATGTCGTGAGTTTTACGCAGCGGACACACGGACACACGCTGCGTGAAAATCACTGACAGTCTGCACGGCACCATAGAGTAACATAGGTCCGTGCGAGGCGCGTGAAAATCACACACGTTGCACGGACGTATTACACGTTCGTCTGAATAAGCCCTAACAATAAGGCCCAGTTCACAGAGTTTTTGGGCCTTGATATTGACTCGGACACTGCGTCAGAATCAGCACCAAAAAACGTCCAAAACGGCCTCCCATTGATTTAATCAGAAATCAATGGGAGCCAGTCGCGGAAAAAAGAAAAAGCAGCACGTCCTTTCTTGCCGCGGTTCCGCCTCTGACCTCCCATCAAAATCAATGGGAGGCAGAAAATGCATTTTTCGCTGCGTTTTTTGTCTGCTGTCCTCAATCGCCGCAGGCAAAAAACGCAGCAAAAAAACGCGGCAAGATAGTGTGGGCAGGGCAAAATCTGCCTCAAAATTCTTTAAGGAATTTTGAGGCAGATTTTTTTTTGCCTGCAAAATACTGTGTGAACAGGGCCATACATAAACAACACTTTGAGATAATTTACTCACTGTCAGAAGAGCTGCTCCCACTCCAGTCCTCTTCCGGCGATGTCTTCCAGGGGAGGTCTTCGGTCCAGACGTCCAGTCCTTCACCTCCAGCCAGGCTCCAGGTAAGTTTTGTCCATGTGTGTCCGCGGCTGCGCGCGCTTCGTTCGCGGGTGCGCGCGCGGCCGGTCGCGGGTGCGCGCGGTCGATCGCGGGTGCGCGCGCGGGCGGTCTCCAGTGCGGGCGTTCGTGGATGCGCGCTCGCGAGTGCGCACGCGCGGGAGTTTCATTGTGCGCGCGATCGGGTGCGCGCACGCGCGGGCGGACGGTTTGACGGCCCCCCATGACGAGGGGAGGGGAGGGGAGGGGGCCCGCAGCAGCAGCTCACGACATTCTTTTGGTGAAAAAAACGGGCCCCATTGCAGGGGCCCGTTTTTTCCTACCAAAAGAATGTCGAGGCAGTTGCCGGGCCCCCCTTTCAATTAGGTTTGGCCGGGCCCCTCACACCACTACCCCTAATACCCCCCTGATGGCGGCCCTGGAACCTCTACTGTAAGAGCAGTCACACAATGGAACCTCTACTGTAAGAGCAATCACACTATGGAACCTCTACTGTAAGAGCAGTCACACTATGGAACCTCTACTGTAAGAGCAGTCACACTATGGAACTCTCTACTGTAAGAGCAGTCACACTGTGGAGCATCTACTGTAAGAGCAGTCACACTATGGAACCTCTACTGTAAGAACAGTCATACTATGGAACCTCTACTGTAAGAGCAGTCACACTATAGAGCCTCTACTGTAAAAGCAGGCACACTATGGAACCTCTACTGTAAGAGCAGTCACACTATGGAACCTCTACTGTAAGAACAGTCATACTATGGAACCTCAAATGTAAGAGCAGTCACACTATGGAACCTCTACTGTAAGAGCAGTCACACTATAGAGCCTCTACTGTAAAAGCAGGCACACTATGGAACCTCTACTGTAAGAACAGTCACACTATGGAACTCTCCACTGTAAGATCAGTCACACTATGGAGCCCCTACTGTAAGAGCAGTCACACTATGGACCCTCTACTGTAAAAGCAGGCACACTATGGAACCTCTACTGTAAGAGCAGTCACACTATGGAACCCCTACTGTAAGAGCAGTCACACTATGGAGCCTCTACTGTAAGAGCAGTCACACTATAGAACCTCTACTGTAAGAGCAGTCACACTATGGAGCATCTACTGTAAGAGCAGTCACACTATGGAACCTCTATTGTAAGAACAGTCATACTATGGAACCTCAACTGTAAGAGCAGTCACACTATTGAACCTCTACTGTAAGAGCAGTCACACTATGGAACTCTCTACTGTAAGATGAGTCACACTATGGAGCCCCTACTGTAAGAGCAGTCACACTATGGAGCCTCTACTGTAAGAGCAGTCACACTATAGAACCTCTACTGTAAGAGCAGTCACACAATGGAACCTCTACTGTAAGAGCAATCACACTATGGAACCTCTACTGTAAAAGCAGTCACACTATGGAACCTCTACTGTAAGAGCAGTCACACTATGGAACTCTCTACTGTAAGAGCAGTCACACTATGGAGCATCTACTGTAAGAGCAGTCACACTATGGAACCTCTACTGTACGAACAGTCATTCTATGGAACCTGTACTGTAAGAGCAGTCACACTATAGAGCCTCTACTGTAAAAGCAGGCACACTATGGAACTTCTACTGTAAGAGCAGTCACACTATGGAACCTCTACTGTAAGAACAGTCATACTATGGAACCTCTACTGTAAGAGCAGTCACACTATAGAGCCTCTACTGTAAAAGCAGGCACACTATGGAACCTCTACTGTAAGAGCAGTCACACTATGGAACTCTCTACTGTAAGATCAGTCACACTATGGAACCTCTACTGTAAGAACAGTCATACTATGGAACCTCTACTGTAAGAGCAGTCACACTATGGAACTCTCTACTGTAAGATCAGTCACACTATGGAACCTCTACTGTAAGAACAGTCATACTATGGAACCTCTACTGTAAGAGCAATCACACTATAGAGCATCTACTGTAAGAGCAGTCACACTATGGAACCTCTACTGTAAGAACAGTCATACTATGGAACCTCTACTGTAAGAGCAGTCACACTATAGAGCCTCTACTGTAAAAGCAGGCACACTATGGAACCTCTACTGTAAGAGCAGTCACACTATGGAACCTCTACTGTAAGAACAGTCATACTATGGAACCTCAACTGTAAGAGCAGTCACACTATGGAACCTCTACTGTAAGAGCAGTCACACTATAGAGCCTCTACTGTAAAAGCAGGCACACTATGGAACCTCTACTGTAAGAACAGTCACACTATGGAACTCTCTACTGTAAGATCAGTCACACTATGGAGCCCCTACTGTAAGAGCAGTCACACTATGGACCCTCTACTGTAAAAGCAGGCACACTATGGAACCTCTATTGTAAGAGCAGTCACACTATGGAACCCCTACTGTAAGAGCAGTCACACTATGGAGCCTCTACTGTAAGAGCAGTCACACTATAGAACCTCTACTGTAAGAGCAGTCACACTATGGAGCATCTACTGTAAGAGCAGTCACACTATGGAACCTCTACTGTAAGAACAGTCATACTATGGAACCTCAACTGTAAGATCAGTCACACTATTGAACCTCTACTGTAAGAGCAGTCACACTATGGAACTCTCTACTGTAAGATGAGTCACACTATGGAGCCCCTACTGTAAGAGCAGTCACACTATGGAGCCTCTACTGTAAGAGCAGTCACACTATGGAACTCTCTACTGTAAGATCAGTCACACTATGGAACCTCTACTGTAAGAACAGTCATACTATGGAACCTCTACTGTAAGAGCAGTCACACTATGGAACTCTCTACTGTAAGATCAGTCACACTATGGAACCTCTACTGTAAGAACAGTCATACTATGGAACCGCTACTGTAAGAGCAGTCACACTATAGAGCATCTACTGTAAGAGCAGTCACACTATGGAACCTCTACTGTAAGAACAGTCATACTATGGAACCTCTACTGTAAGAGCAGTCACACTATAGAGCCTCTACTGTAAAAGCAGGCACACTATGGAACCTCTACTGTAAGAGCAGTCACACTATGGAACCTCTACTGTAAGAGCAGTCACACTATGGAACCTCTACTGTAAGAACAGTCATACTATGGAACCTCTACTGTAAGAGCAGTCACACTATAGAGCCTCTACTGTAAAAGCAGGCACACTATGGAACCTCTACTGTAAGAGCAGTCACACTATGGAACCTCTACTGTAAGAACAGTCATACTATGGAACCTCAAATGTAAGAGCAGTCACACTATGGACCCTCTACTGTAAAAGCAGGCACACTATGGAACCTCTACTGTAAGAGCAGTCACACTATGGAACCCCTACTGTAAGAGCAGTCACACTATGGAGCCTCTACTTTAAGAGCAGTCACACTATAGAACCTCTACTGTAAGAGCAGTCACACTATGGAGCATCTACTGTAAGAGCAGTCACACTATGGAACCTCTACTGTAAGAACAGTCATACTATGGAACCTCAACTGTAAGATCAGTCACACTATTGAACCTCTACTGTAAGAGCAGTCACACTATGGAACTCTCTACTGTAAGATGAGTCACACTATGGAGCCCCTACTGTAAGAGCAGTCACACTATGGAGCCTCTACTGTAAGAGCAGTCACACTATAGAACCTCTACTGTAAGAGCAGTCACACAATGGAACCTCTACTGTAAGAGCAATCACACTATGGAACCTCTACTGTAAGAGCAGTCACACTATGGAACCTCTACTGTAAGAGCAGTCACACTATGGAACTCTCTACTGTAAGAGCAGTCACACTATGGAGCATCTACTGTAAGAGCAGTCACACTATGGAACCTCTACTGTACGAACAGTCATTCTATGGAACCTCTACTGTAAGAGCAGTCACACTATGGAGCCTCTACTGTAAGAACAGTCACACTATAGAGCCTCTACTGTAAAAGCAGGCACACTATGGAACTTCTACTGTAAGAGCAGTCACACTATGGAACCTCTACTGTAAGAACAGTCATACTATGGAACCTCTACTGTAAGAGCAGTCACACTATAGAGCCTCTACTGTAAAAGCAGGCACACTATGGAACCTCTACTGTAAGAGCAGTCACACTATGGAACTCTCTACTGTAAGATCAGTCACACTATGGAGCCCCTACTGTAAGAGCAGTCACACTATGGACCCTCTACTGTAAAAGCAGGCACACTATGGAACCTCTACTGTAAGAGCAGTCACACTATGGAACCCCTACTGTAAGAGCAGTCACACTATGGAACATCTACTGTAAGAGCAGTCACACTATGGAACTCTCTACTGTAAGAGCAGTCACACTATGGAGCATAGTTACATAGTTACATAGTTACATAGTTACATAGTTAGTACGGCTGAAAAAAGACACATGTCCATCAAGTTCAACCAAGGGAAGGGAAAAGGGAAGGAAAAATTTCTACACATAGGAGCTAATATTTTTTTGTTCTAGGAAATTATCTAACCCTTTTTTAAAGCCATCTACTGTCCCTGCTGTGACCAGCTCCTGCGGTAGGCTATTCCATAAATTCACAGTTCTCACTGTAAAGAAGCCTTGTCGCCTCTGCAGCTTGAACCTTTTTTTCTCCAGACGGAGGGAGTGCCCCCTTGTTTTTTGAGGGGGTTTTACAAGGAACAGGATTTCACCATATTTTTTGTATGTGCCATTAATATATTTATATAAGTTAATCATGTCCCCCCTTAGTCTTCTTTTTTCAAGGCTAAATAGGTTTAATTCTTTCAATCTTTCCTCATAACTTAAATTCTCCATGCCCCTTATTAGCTTCGTTGCTCTTCTTTGTATTTTTTCCAACTCCAGGGCATCCTTTCTATGAACTGGAGCCCAGAACTGAACTGCATATTCTAGATGAGGCCTCACTAATGCTTTGTAAAGTGGCATTATTACATCCCTGTCCCGCGAGTCCATGCCTCTTTTAATACACGACAATATCCTGCTGGCCTTTGAAGCAGCTGATTGACACTGCATGCTGTTATTGAGTTTATGATTTACAAGTACACCCAGATCCTTCTCAACAAGTGAATCCGCCAGTGTAGCGCCCCCTAGGACATATGATGCATGCAGGTTGTTGGTACCAAGATGCATAACTTTACATTTATCTACATTAAACTTCATTTGCCAAGTGGACGCCCAAACACTTAGTTTGTTTAAATCTGCCTGTAATTCATGAACATCTTCCATAGTCTGAACTATATTACATAGCTTGGTGTCATCTGCAAAAATAGAAATAGTGCTATTAATCCCTTCCTCTATATCATTAATAAATAAGTTGAATAATAGTGGTCCCAGCACTGAACCCTGGGGTACACCACTTATAACCGGGGACCATTCAGAGAAGGAATCATTGACCACAACCCTCTGGATACGGTCCTTGAGCCAATTCTCAATCCAATTACAAACTATATTTTCTAAACCTATAGTCCTTAATTTACCCATTAGGCGTCTATGGGGGACAGTGTCAAATGCCTTTGCAAAGTCTAAAAACACTAAATCCACAGCGGCCCCTCTGTCTAGACTTCTGCTCACCTCTTCATAAAAACAGATTAGGTTAGTTTGACAACTTCTGTCCTTAGTAAAACCGTGCTGGCTGTCACTTATAATGCTATTTATTGTCACATAATCCTGTATATAGTCCCTCAATAGCCCCTCAAACATTTTCCCCACGATGGATGTTAAGCTTACTGGTCTATAATTACCCGGGGAAGACCTAGAGCCCTTTTTGAAAATAGGCACCACATTTGCCCTGCGCCAGTCCCTTGGCACTATACCAGTCACTACTGTAAGAACAGTCACACTATGGAACCTCTACTGTAAGAACAGTCATACTATGGAAGCTCAACTGTAAGAGCAGTCACAATATGGAACTCTCTACTGTAAGATCAGTCACACTATGGAGCCCCTAATGTAAGAGCAGTCACACTATGGACCCTCTACTGTAAAAGCAGGCACACTATGGAACTCTCTACTGTAAGAGCAGTCACACTATGGAGCATCTACTAAGAGCAGTCACACTATGGAACCTCTACTGTAAGAACAGTCATACTATGGAACCTCTACTGTAAGAGCAGTCACACTATAGAGCCTCTACTGTAAAAGCAGGCACACTATGGAACCTCTACTGTAAGAGCAGTCACACTATGGAGCCCCTACTGTAAGAGCAGTCACACTATGGACCCTCTACTGTAAAAGCAGGCACACTATGGAACCTCTACTGTAAGAGCAGTCACACTATGGAGCCTCTACTGTAAGAGCAGTCACACTGTGGAGCCTCTACTGTAAGAGCAGTCACACTATGGAACCTCTACTGTAAGAGCAGTCACACTATGGAACCTCTACTGTAAGAGCAGTCACACTATGGAACCTCGATTGTAAGAGCAATCACACTATGGAACCTCTACTGTAAGAGCAGTCACACTATGGAACCTCTACTGTAAGAGCAGTCACACTATGGAACCTCTACTGTAAGAACAGTCACACTATGTAACCTCTACTGTAAGAGCAGTCACACTATGGACCCTCTACTGTAAAAGCAGGCACACTATGGAACCTCTACTGTAAGAGCAGTCACACTATGGAACCTCTACTGTAAGATCAGTCACACTATGGAGCCCCTACTGTAAGAGCAGTCACACTATGGATCCTCTACTGTAAGATCAGTCACACTATGGAACCTCTACTGTAACATCAGTCACACTATGGACCCTAGTTATCATATGGGTGAATAAATTGTTTTTCTTAGGCATAAATCCAGTTATAGGTTTCCATAGTAATATTAATTCCGGAGTTAGTTTGATATCAAGAGAGCAAATTGTGTTTACAGTTTTTTCTATGTGAAGCCAGTATGGTTGAATAAGGGGGCAGTGCCACCAGATATGTGACAGTGAACCAATAGCTCCTCTACACCTCCAACATTGATCTGAGATTGAGCTATTTATAGCGTGAAGCACAAGCGGTGTTTTATACCACCGAGTTATTAGTTTAAAGGAGTTCCCTTGAGTTCTCGTACACCTAGAGAAACCATGCGTATTTGCCAGCATGAAACGTGTTTCAGGCTCAGTGAATTGCACCCCCAACTCCTCCTCCCACTTCCCAATATAACGTGGTTTGTATTCTGTTTGCATCATTAAAGCATGTTGATATAGCTGGGATAGTTTAGGGGTAGTGTATGGATCTAAAGCCAACAGATCTTCCAACCAAGTATTAGTACGAGGCACTACAAGGGATGTTCTTAGTTTTTGGCATTCCGTAAGAATGTGATGTGTCAATAAAAACTTTGGCTTTTTCAATAAGATTCAATAAGATTCATTATTTCAGTATTTCCTGAAATCCTTTGAACATCAGATATGGTTAGATATATCCCAAGGAACTGGGAAGGAGGAGTCAGAGTTACGCTGAAGACATGGAAGCAAACTCAAAGGCATTAGGGAGGGTGGGGAGGATTTAGAAAGCCCTTAAGAAGAGACTCATTGCAAAGCTTGCTTGAAGAAGCGGGACGTAAACCCCAGAAGGCCTGCCTTTCCTCAACCGACATAAGAGAGCGTTCCATAGAGGCATAAATGTTCCCTGAGTCACAATGTGCTAAAATGGTCCATTTACGTAAATGGTTAGCCCTATAATAGGACAGTAAGTCTGGGACGCTTGTTGTTCCAAAATAAATGGTAAGAAGGTTTTTTTTAACTAATAGAAAAAAGGACCTAGGAACCAAGATAGGTACAGTTTGGAGAACATATAGTAATTTGGAGACAATATAGGTTTTAAGTAGATTCCTCCCTACCCATCCATGACATAAAGGGAATATGTAAGGAGTGCAAGTAAGTTTTAATGTCAGCTAGTAAGTTTAGATAATTGAGCTTATAGAGTAGGGAGGGGTCTTTGGGGATGCGGATGCCTAGGTATTTAATATCCAAAGCAGAAAATTACCACAGCACTGGACCACAAGTGGGTGCACGCCTCAATAGGACCGGATCCGTGGTCCCCAATATCAGATAGACAAAATAGACGAGGAGACAGCACTTCCAAAATATGTCAGCTTTTTAATCACCCGTGCGACGTTTCAGTCCAGCAGTCATGCTTGAGAAAAGTCCTGCTGGACTGAAACGTCGCACGGGTGATTAAAAAGCTGACATATTTTGGAAGTGCTGTCTCCTCGTCTATTTTGTCTATTAGGTATTTAATAGACGTATCCGGCCACAAATAAGGAGAGCTGCTTTTTAAGTGAGATATAGTAGACTGTGGGACCAAAATATTAAGGGCTTCTGACTTGCTGAAGTTAATTTTAAAGTTAGAGATCTTCCCGAATTCAGAAAAAATATGAGTGATCTGCGGGAAAGACCTCTCAGGATTAGTGGTGAGTATCAGCAGATCATCTGCAAATGCTGCTGTTTTGTGTGTAAATGTACCTATTGATAAGCCATGAACAATGGGGTCCTGACGGATCTTCTGTATCAGCGTCTCCATGACCAACACAAATAACGTTGGCAATAGAGGACAGCCTTGCCTCGTACCATTAGAAATGGCAAAAGAATCCGACAGTACCCCATTGACTCTTACTTTTGCACTAGGGCCACTATAGAGGGAATTTATCGCTTGAATAAAAGAAGAAGGTATACCAAATTTCTCAAGGGAAGCAATCATATAGGGCTAATCCACTCTATCAAATGCCTTTTCTGTATCTGTACTAAGAAGAACAAAGGGTATTCGAGATTTTAAGGCATATTGCACCAATCTCAAAACTCTTGAGGAATTTTCTGATCCTTGTCTTCCCTTGACAAATCCGGTCTGTTCAGGCCCAATAATGCTAGACAACAGGGGGCTGAGACGGGCTGCTAGAGCTTTGGCCCACCATTTTATGCCAGTATTAGGTAGAGAAATGGGTCTGTAGCTTCCACATTGTGAAGCATCCTTACCCTCTTTAGGAATAAGAGTGATATGTGCTTCTAGAGCTTGATCAGGAAGTTTTGCGCCTGCTAAAAGTGAATTACAAAGGGAGGTGAATGGTGCTATTAGTAAGTCTTTAAATTGTTTATAATCATTTATAGTGTAACCATCTGGGCCTGGACTTTTACCTGAGGGGATGGAGTGAAGGACTTGTAGAAGTTCTGAAGAGGAAAAGGGGGCAAGCAGGTCTTGGGCATCGGTGTCAGATATGCGTGGAATATCTATGGAATCTAAGAATGAGTGGATAGCTTTTTTGGTGGAGGCAGGAGAGGGAACGGGGATGTTAGAGTCTGCAAGATTGTGGAGATTCAAGTAGAATTTCTGAAATGCATTAGCGATTGAGTTTGTATCTGTGACAAAATTGCCATTGGGATTGTGCAATACGGCGAATAAATGCCTTATCTTGATGAGTTTTAAGGAGAGCGGACATTGTCTTGTTGCCCTTGTCTCCATGAGCGTAAAATTTAAAGCGTGAAATTTGAAGCAGTTTGGCCGATTTAATGTTAAGAAGATCCTTAACTTTATTACGCAAAGAGTATAATTTGTCTTTAGTAGATTCTGCTTGGGTACGTTTATGAAGGTTTTCTAGTGAGGAGATTTGAGAGAAAAAAGCATTTAAAAGTGCCGATCTCTGTTTTTTAACGTATGTACATAGAGAAATAAACTCTCCCCGTAAAACCGATTTATGGGCCTCCCAGATGATAGCAGGTGAGACATCTGGTGTAATATTAGTGTCAAAGTAGTTCTGTATGTGCGTCCGTATAGAAGATTGATGAGAAGGATCTGCAAGCAGGGTGTTGTTGATCCTCCAGCACCATTGGCCTTTAGGAATGTCTGCTAGTGTTAGGGTAATATGGGTAGGTGCATGATCCGAGAGTAGAATATTTCCTATGTCAGAATGGAGGAAAAATTGGGACATGAGATTGAGATATAAAGATATAATCTAACCTGTGGTAAGTATGGTGCGTGTGAGAAAAATAGGTATAGTCCCTATCAGAGGGATGCAACAGTCTCCAGGCATCTGACAGGTTTAAGGCGTTAAAAACTCTACGAAGTTTGGCAGTATGTCTATATGAAGTGGAAGATTTCCCAGTAGTATCTAATAATGGATCTAAAGGAACATTGAGGTCACCTCCAACCACCAAAACACCTTCAGCAAATTGTTTAAACAGCTGTAAGGTCTGAACTATCCACGTAGTCTGCTTTAAGTTAGGAGCATATAGATTGGCAATTGTATAAAGAGTATTGTCTAGGAGGCATTTGATAAATAAATAGCGACCTTCCGGGTCAACCACATCAGCTATCCATTTGAAAGGTACACTCTTGTGAAAAAGTATACTCACTCCTCTACGTGAAGACGAATAGGTGCTATGTTAAACGTTCGGAAAAAGATTCTTCCGTAAATTTGGAATTTTGTTGTGTCTAATATGCTCTCTTGTAATAGAGCGATTTTTGCTTTATCTGTAAGAATTAGATATAAAATTTGGTTTCTTTTCCGTGGAGAGTTCAGACCTCTGACATTAAATAAAGTCATCTTTAGGTCCGCCATAAATTTAGATTAGATGAAGGAGCAAATCGACACACATAACCACATGTAAAATGGTGAAGACCACCTATTATCTGTAAGAAGGGGAGATGGGTAGGAAAGGAGGGGAGGAAAGGCATGGGGAGGGAAGGGTATAAACATAGAAACAAAAAGGTTGCTAGCAACCATAAGGACAGCAATAGCTCGTAGGGATGATAAGTCATATAAGTATGGAAGCATGTCCTTATCCACAGGAGGAAATCTTGAGGTACATAAAAATCCTGTAGGACTGAATACACATTAGACATATACCAACAAGTAATCCTTACACTGAAAAACATACCAGAACATATGGTAAAAAAGGTTACACATCAAAGGTATATATAAACTCAGATCACAGTATGAGAAAAAACATTATCACCTCATAAATATAAAATGGTAATCTAGGAAGAGACATTGTGGGAGATCTGTATGTTACTCACAACGCTTCTTCCACAGACCTAGTGGAGAAGCAGGTAGGTCAGGGAACCATCAGGTAACTTCCGAGAAGACAGTCAGGTGTCCAACTGTCTAGCACGAGTATGAGCCTTCTTGGCTTTAGGTGAAGTGGTTTTTGAGGTTTGATTCCAAAATGAAGGACCAGGTAAAGGAGGTAAGTCCATCACAGTAGACGGAAGCCACAACGGGATGTCCATAGGTGGAATATCCAACTTCTCCAAAGCAGCTACAAGATCCGCAGGTTTTTTAATGATGATTTGGTGGCCGTCTTTAGATATAGCAATACCAAACGGAAAGAGCCATCTAAATTGTAATTTTTTTTCTCCTGCAAGGCATCCAGTAAGGGTTTAAGCACTCTTCTTTTTGCTAAAGTTGAAGGAGCAATATCTTGAAAAATTTGAATTGTAGAAGTTTCAGAGGTCAAAGCATTCCTATTTCTCGCAGCTTTCAATATGGCAGCAGTGTACGTATAACTAAGCAAACCGCATACTATATCCCTTGGAGGATCGTTGGGGCGAGGCTTGGCCCGCAATGCCCTGTGGATACGCTCGATCGTAATGGATTTGGCCGCATCTGGGCCTATGAGGTCCAGTTATCTGTTTATTGTGAAGTTCCGAGCCCTGGAACGTTCATGCATCGCCATGTCCTGAGTATGCCTACCACAACTCATGAACCTGCGTTGTGCGGTTCGTCCAGAAAAACCTCGGCACGATGGCTATATTTTAGGCTCATTTACAATCAATTCCAAAAAATCAGTGTAAATAGTAAACGTTAATTAATAAATGTATAGTCCTGCCTAGAAAAACGTTAAAAGTAGTTTTATTTGTATAGTACTAAAAATAGGGCACTAAATGCCAAAAGTACTGAGTGTAGGCGTAGGCACACAGATCCACAGTCCCTGATAAATGTCAGGAAACAGGTGATATTGAAAAACCTTTCAATCGATATGACACAAGACAGGGGTAGCAGTAGTGCTCCTCAATCACAAGGGTAAACAAGCCTCCTTGAAATGTCCTGTATGCTCAAAGAAACAGACGTGCCACACTCTGGACATGCACAGGGGACCTAAGCAAATGTAGATGTGGTCTGGTTACCACAGTAAAGCAACGTCCCAACGCGTTTCTGCAGCCCTGTACCTACAGGGCAGCGTCCTCAGGGGTTAAATTCGCTTATTATTAATGAACTGCCGAACAGCACATTTTCTGCTGTTTGTTTTGTATTCTCCGGCGTGTACTGAGACACTGATAGATGGTCTGAGCCGGAGAATACAAAACAGTTGCAGGGCTGCAGAAACGCGTTGGGACGTTGCTTTACTGTGGTAACCAGACCACATCTACATTTGCTTAGGTCCCCTGTGCATGTCCAGTGTGGCACGTCTGTTTCTTTGTGCATACAGGACAGTTCAAGGAGGCTTGTTTACCTTTGTATCACTATGGCAAGTGATTGAGGAGTACTACTGCTACCCCTGTCTTGTGTCATATCGATTGAAAGGTTTTTCAATATCACCTGTTTCCTGACATTTATCAGGGACCGTGGATCTGTGTGCCTTCGCCTACACTCAGTACTTTAGGCATTTAGTGCCCTATTTTTAATACTATACCAATAAAACTATATTGTAGTAGTACTGACTTTTATGGACAAAACTATATCAAATATTTTTTTTTATATATATATATTGTAACGACGGGGGTAGGAAAACGGACAGGTGAGCCCTAATCTACCCGCCACTCTGTCCCTGCCTACTTGCAACGACCCGCCCTAGGCGACGGGGTACAACTGGGCGGCGGTCCCTACGCTCAGTAAGTGCACGAGACAAACATACAAGGGAATACAAAGCAAAGGGAAAGGGGCAGTTGCCCACGGCAACACCGTGAGTACCAGAGTGGTGAACGAGCCAAGTCAAACCAGGAGAGCACGAGGTATCAAACGCAGAGCAGGAGAGTAGTCAGTAAGTCAGGGTCAGTATGGAGCAGGATCAAATAGTTAGGAGCTGTAGCTGGGCCAGGAAACCACACGAGAAGAATCACAAGCAAAGGAGGAACAGGAAAGGCAGGTATAAATAGACAGAGGGCGGGAGCTAGCTCCGTCTGGCCAGGCTGCGATAGGCTCTCCCACTCCTAAGCCTGCCATTCTGAGTGGTGGAAGATGGAGTCAGTCTCAGAGACGTAGATTCAGGTGCAGACTGATTAACTATGGGAGTTAACCCCGAAGCTGTGCCTGGCAGATCCTTTACAGTACCCCCCTTTTATGAGGGGCCACCGGACCCTTTCTAAGTGGACCTGGTTTACTGGGGAAACAAAGGTGGAACTTCCTTACCAATACCCCAGCGTGAACATCCCGGGCGGGTACCCAAGTCCTCTCCTCAGGCCCGTATCCTCTCCAATGGACCAGGTACTGGAGGGAGCCTTGGACCATCTTGCTGTCCACAATCTTGGCCACCTCGAATTCCACCCCCTCAGGGGTGAGAACGGGAACAGGAGGTTTCCTCGAGGGAGCCAAGGACGGGGAGCAGCGTTTAAGGAGGGAGGCATGAAACACGTCGTGTATACGAAAAGATGGGGGTAACTCCAGCCGGAAGGAGACAGGATTGAGGACTTCAATGACCTTATACGGCCCAATAAACCGGGGAGCAAACTTCTTGGACGGGACCTTGAGACGCAAGTTCCTAGACGATAACCACACCAGATCCCCGACCATAAACAAGGGGTTAGCAGAACGTTTTCTATCAGCCTGAGTTCTTTGTACGCTCTGGGACGCCTCTAGGTTCTTCTGAACCTGGGCCCAGACTGTGCACAGTTCCCGATGAATGACCTCTACCTCGGGATTGTGGGAACTACCAGGTGAAATGGAGGAGAACCGTGGATTAAACTCAAAATTACAGAAAAAGGGGGAGACCCCTGATGAGTTACTGACCCGGTTATTAAGGGAAAATTCGGCGAGGGGAATGAATGAGACTCAATCATATTGACAGTCAGAGATAAAACACCTTAAATATTGTTCTAGAGATTGTTTAGTCCTCTCAGTTTGGCCATTGGTTTCAGGATGGAAGGCAGAGGAGAAGGACAGATCAATCTCCAACTTTTTACAGAAGGCTCTCCAAAACAATGAAACAAATTGTACCCCTCTGTCTGAAACAATATTGACAGGGACCCCATGGAGACGCAGGATGTGTTTGACAAACAAGGTAGCTAACGTCTTGGCGTTGGGTAGTTTCTTGAGGGGCACAAAGTGGCACATCTTACTGAAGCAGTCTACTACCACCCACACCACCGACTTGCCTTGGGATGGAGGCAAATCGGTGATAAAATCCATGGAGATATGTGTCCAAGGTCTCTGGGGAATGGGCAATGAACGTAGTAAGCCCGCTGGTCGGGACCTGGGAGTCTTGGACCTAGCATAAACCTCACAAGCGGCGACGTAGGCCTTAACGTCTTTAGGCAACCCAGGCCACCAATAGTTTCTGGCAATGAGGTGTTTGGTACCCAGGATGCCTGGATGACCAGATAGTGCGGAGTCATGATTTTCCCTAAGTACCCTTAGCCAGTATTGCAGGGGAACAAACAGCTTGTCCTCAGGAAGGTTCCCGGGAGCTGAACCTTGATCAGCCGCAATTTCAGAGACTAAATCAGAATCAATAGAAGAAATGATTATACCAGGAGGCAAAATACAAGCAGGATCTTCCTCCGAAGGAGGGCTGGCCATGAAGCTACACGACAGTGCATCGGCCTTAATATTTTTAGACCCAGCCCTATAGGTAACCAAAAAGTTGAATCTCGTAAAAAATAGCGCCCATCGAGCTTGTCTCGGGTTTAGCCTCCGGGCAGATTCTAGGAAAACCGGATTCTTGTGATCGGTAAGGACCGTTACCTGGTGCCTAGCCCCCTCAGGAAGTGGCGCCACTCTTCAAATGTCCATTTAAAGGCATGGTGTTGCCCGAAAAACATGTTTGTTTTTTTTTTATTAAACATTTAGTGTGTGGGTGATTAAACATTGTTCAAATTTTTTTTATTTTTTTCACGAGTCAGGAAATATTATAAATTATTTCTAATTTATAATACTACCCATTTTTGGTCACTAGATGGAGCTATTTCCCAAAATTGCAGCATTGCAACATTGGGTTAAAAGCTCTCGCTCTAGTGAGCTCTCAGCATCCCCCCCTCCTTTATCCTGGCTAGTGCCGGGATAAACGAGGGGTTTGAACGGTGTAACCTCCTACACTGTGTGTCGCCATTTTTTGAGCTAACACACAGCGTAGTAGGTTTACATACAGTAGTAAACACACACAAACACGAACATACATTGAAATCTCTTACCTGCTCCTGCCGCCGCGGCTCCCTCCGGCCCGTCCGCTCCGTTTGCTGCCGCTGGTCCAAGTGCACAAATCCGGAAGCCGCGACCGGAAGTAGTAATATTACTGTCCGGCCGCGACTTCCGGTCCACAGGAAAATGGCGCCGGACGGCGCCAATTTCGAATTGGACTGTGTGGGAGCGGCGCATGCGCAGTTCCCACACAGACACCGTACACGGAAGTCAATGGGACGGGAGCCGTTCGCAGTCCCTATGGGACTGTGGCTGCCGTATTCCATGTCTGTATGTGTCGTTAATCGACACAGACAGAAATGGAACAAAAAATGGCAGCCCCCATAGGGAAGAAAAAGTGTAAAAATAAGAAAAAGTAAAACACAAACACACAAATGAATATAAACGTTTTTAATAAAGCACTAACATCTTTAACATATAAAAAAATAATTTGTGATGACACTGTTCCTTTAATGGCTAAGAGTTTGCGGTTGCCAATATCATAGTTACTCTCAGTGGGCGAAAACTTCCTGGAGAAGTAGGCACAGGGGCGGAGATGGGTGAGGGACCTGGTACCCTGGGACAAGACAGCCCCCACTCCCACCTCGGATGCGTCAACTTCCACAATAAATGGCTCCATTTGGTTTGGGCTGAACCAGCACAGGGGCCGAGATAAAGCACTTCTTAAGGACCTCAAAAGCCTGGACAGCCTCAGGAGGCCAGTGGAGGAGATCAGCACCTTTGCGAGTGAGGTCCGTAAGAGGCCTAGCGATGACCGAGAAGTTAGCAATAAATCTCCTGTAATAATTAGCGAACCCCAAAAAACACTGTAACGCCTTCAGGGAGGCAGGTTGGACCCATTCCGCCACAGCCTGAACCTTGGCGGGGTCCATGCGGAATTCATGAGGAGTGAGGATTTGACCCAAAAATGGTATCTCCTGTAACCCAAACACACATTTTTCGGTTTTCGCAAACAGTTTGTTTTCCCGAAGGACCTGGAGCACCTTCCTGACATGCTCAATGTGGGAGGACCAGTCCTTGGAAAACACCAGTATGTCATCAAGGTACACTACAAGAAATATCCCCAGGTAATCTCTCAAAATCTCATTTATGAAATTCTGGAAGACCGCAGGAGCATTACACAACCCAAAGGGCATGACGTGGTATTCGAAATGACCTTCGGGCGTGTTAAACGCAGTCTTCCACTCATCCCCCTCTTTGATGCGGATAAGGTTATACGCCCCCCGTAGATCAAACTTAGAGAACCATTGGGCCCCCTGAACCTGATTAAAGAGATCAGGAATCAAAGGAAGGGGATACTGGTTCCTTACAGTGACCTTATTCAGGTTACGGTAGTAAATTCATGGCCTAAGACCACCATCCTTCTTCCCTACGAAGAAGAAGCCAGCACCTACTGGAGAAGTAGAGGGGCGAATGTAACCCTTGGCCAGGCATTCCTGGATATACTCTCTCATGGCTTCACGTTCGGGACAAGAAAGATTAAATATCCTACCCTTAGGAAGCTTAGCTCCTGGTACCAATTCGATAGCGCAATCGTATTCTCTATGAGGAGGTAACACTTCGGAGGCCTCCTTAGAGAAAACATCAGCGAAGTCCTGAACAAACTCGGGTAGCGTGTTCACCTCCTCAGGGGGAGAAATAGAATTAACAGAAAAACATGACATAAAACATTCATTACCCCATTTGGTAAGCTCCCCAGTATTCCAGTCAAATGTGGGATTATGCAACTGCAACCAGGGAAGGCCTAAAACCAAATCGGACGATAATCCCTGCATCAACAGTACAGAGCACTGCTCCAAATGCATGGAGCCAACAAGGAGTTCAAAAACAGGGGTATGCTGTGTAAAATAACCATTAGCAAGAGGAGTGGAGTCGATACTCACTGCCGGTAGCAGACCTACCACCAAAAGAGACCTGAAAGGCAAGCAAGATCTTATTACGTTTCATATTTACGGGAAATACCTGTGCGCCCAAGTGACCTCCCCGATGATCACTTAGGCGCGGAAGTTCTCCGGCTGCATTCTTACTCTTAGGTCAGTTGTTCACTTGATGCTTGTCATCCCCACAGTTGAAGCAGAGACCATTCTTCCTGCGGAATTCTCTACGCTGTTGGGGGGACACGGAGGCCCCGAGTTGCATAGGTACCTCTGAGTCTTCCGGGGAAGAGCGAAGCAACGGAACCTCGGGAGGCATCATGGGGGAGTCGGAGGAGAAAACACATAAACGTTCACGTTGTCGTTCCCTGAGACGTCGGTCAAGTCGTACCGCTAAAGCCATAACTTGGTCTAGGGAGTCAGAAGAGGGATAGCTAACTAGCAGGTCTTTCAGGGCATTCGACAGACCCAACCTAAACTGGCACCTTAAGGCAGGGTCATTCCACCGAGAAGCTACGCACCACTTCCTAAAGTCAGAACAATACTCCTCAACAGGTCTCTTACCCTGACGTAAGGTCACCAGCTGACTCTCGGCAAAGGCATTCCTGTCTGTCTCGTCATAAATGAGTCAGAGAGCAGAAAAGAAACGATCAACGGAGGAAAGTTCAGGGGCGTCAGGAGCCAAGGAGAAGGCACACTTTTGGGGCCCTTCCTGGAGCCGGGACATAATTGTACCCACCCGCTGGCTCTCAGAACCTGAGGAATGAGGCTTTAAGCGAAAGTAAAGCCTACAACTCTCCCGAAAGGAGAGAAAAGCCCTCCGGTCCCCTGAGAACCGGTCGGGCAACTTGAGGTGGGGTTCAAGAGGTGAGGTGAGGGGAACTACCAAGGTAGCATCAGGCTGGTTGACCCTCTGAGCCAGGGCCTGGACCTGTAGGGAGAGACCCTGCATTTGCTGAGCCAGGGTCTCAAGGGGGTCCATAGTGGTGTCAGGGACCAGGGTAGACTAGGTATGGGCTTGTGATTATGTAACGACGGGGGTAGGAAAATGGACAAGTGAGCCCTAATCTACCCACCACTCTGTCCCTGCCTACTTGCAACGACCCGCCCTAGGCGACGGGGTACAACTGGGCGGCGGTCCCTACGCTCAGTAAGTGCACGAGACAAACATACAAGGGAATACAAAGCAAAGGGAAAGGGGCAGTTGCCCACGGCAACACCGTGAGCAACCAGAGTGGTGAACGAGCCAAGTCAAACCAGGAGAGCACGAGGTACCAAACGCAGAGCAGGAGAGTAGTCAGTAAGTCAGGGTCAGTATGGAGCAGGATCAAATAGTTAGGAGCTGTAGCTGGGCCAGGAAACCACACGAGAAGAATCACAAGCAAAGGAGGAACAGGAAAGGCAGGTATAAATAGACAGAGGGCGGGAGCTAGCTCCGTCTGGCCAGGCTGCGATAGGCTCTCCCACTCCTAAGCCTGCCATCCTGAGTGGTGGAAGATGGAGTCAGTCTCAGAGACGTAGATTCAGGTGCAGACTGATTAACTATGGGAGTTAACTCCGAAGCTGTGCCTGGCAGATCCTTTAAATATATATATTTAAAGGATCTGCCAGGCACAGCTTCGGAGTTAACTCCCATAGTTAATCAGTCTGCACCTGAATCTACGTCTCTGAGACTGACTCCATCTTCCACCACTTAGGATGGCAGGCTTAGGAGTGGGAGAGCCTATCGCAGCCTGGCCAGACGGAGCTAGCTCCCGCCCTCTGTCTATTTATACCTGCCTTTCCTGTTATATATATATATATATATATATATATATATATATATATATATATATATATATATATACACATATATTACTTCAGAACAAAATGGGAAAAGTTTTTTTTTCTTTACTTTTAATTTATTTTTATTTTTTTCACTACTGAAAACTTAATTTATCTTTTTGTTTTACACTGTTTATTAGTATCCCTAGTGGACTTGAACCAGCCATTTTCAGATTGCTGGTTCAATACACTGCAATACTAATGTATTGCAATATATTGTCATTGTTGCAGGTATCTGTTAAGCCCTGCCAGAAGCAACGTTTAAGGGTATAATCACACGCACTGTTTTCAGACCTAATTCGGGTGTTTTACGCCTCCAATTATGCCTGAAAAAACGGCTCCATTACGCCTACAAACATCTGCCCATTGCTTTCAATGGGTTTTACGATGTTCTGTTGCCACGAGGTGTTATTTTACGCATCGCTGTCAAAAGGCGGCACGTAAAAAGAAGCCAGCTAAAATGAAGTGCATGTTACTTCTCGGAACGTTTTTGGAGCCGTTTTTCATATAACTCCATTAAAAACAAGCTCCAATAACGTCCATACAATACGCCGCGAAAAACGCGAGTAGTTACAAAAACGTCTGAAAATCAGGAGCTGTTTTCGCATGAAAACAGCTCCGTAATTTCAGACATATTTTGCTAAGTTGTGTGAACATACCCTAACAGAGGCAGAGTGAAGGCAGTTCTTGGGGCAGTCATTAGGCCCCCAGTCTGCCATGACAACACATCCGCTCCCAGCGATTGCGTCAAGGAAAGGACGATAGGCTGTCAGTGAGTTTCACCCCCTCTTTCTAACAGCTTGTATGCCGCGGTCGCTATTAATATTTTTTATTTCACTGATCATTAGTGCAGGGTGTCATCTGTAATACACAGCCGACACCCGCAATGTAAGAAGCAGGCTTAGCGCGTGAGACCGCTCCATACTTTCCCCCCGCACCATGACGTACCAGAACGTCATGGTGTGCTAATGGTTTAAAAGCTGCTGTTTTTAATGTGGAGTAATTTACATGTGGTTTCTAACATATAGAAACCTTAAAGACGCTTCAGAGTTGAATTGGTCCCTAAAAAAGGTTTTGGAAATGATCTTGAAAATGGGAAAAATGACTGCTAGACTTGTACATCTCCTGACATCCTAAAAAATAAAAATATATTTAAAAAAAAATGATGCCAGTAAAAGAAGATGCATGGGAAATGGTAATTGGCAACTATTTTATGTCGTATAACTGTCTTACAACCAGAGAAAATCTAACTTCGAAAAATTATAATTTTTCTACATTTTTGATAAATCTTTGTGACTCACAAATAAATATTAAATGTATTGACCAAAATTTACCCCTAACATAAAGTATAACGTGTCACAAGAAAACTGAGAATTGCTCACTAAGAATTGCTAGGATAAGTAAAAGCATTCCAAAGGTATAAACTCATAAAGTTACATAAATATGGCTCTATCAGGAAGATGAATACTGGCTGCGACAGCAAGAGGTTAAGAGAAAATTACAACAGATTGCACATATTTCTGAATATTTTGCTGTACGGCTTTCTTAATGTCTTTATTTCTCAGACTGTATATAATGGGATTGAACAGAGGAGTAAATACAGTGTACAGCAGGGATAGGATTTTATTCATGTCCGATGATTGTCCACTTGTTGGAAGAACATAAACACTGAAGAGAGTCAAGAAATAGATAAAGACCACAATGAGGTGGGAGCTACAGGTGGAGAAGGCTTTCTGTCTACTGATATTAGATGAGATCCGTAAGATAGCACGGACAATGTTAACATAACAGATAACAATAAGTGTGACGGGAATAATCGATAACGGAATACTTAGAAGATACACTTGTAGTTTTAAAGGAAATGTATCAGAACAGGAAATTTCCCGTAAGGGAAGAAAATCACAGAACAAATGGTCGATGATATTATGTCCACAGAACTTTAGCCTTGATATTGTTAGGGTGTCACTGAATGCACAGGAAAAACCGACCAACCAGGAGATAGCGACCAATCTGACACAATACCCGCTTGTCATGATAATGGTGTAACGGAGGGGATTACAGATGGCCACATATCTGTCATAAGACATCACTGTGAGGAGAAGACATTCAAACATTTCAAAGGAGGCAAAAAATAAAAACTGAGTCATGCAGCCAATATAAGTGATGGTCCCCCCATTATTCAGGAGAATGTGCAGCATATTAGGGACAATATTCAATGGCAGTAAAATATCATTGATGGAAAGTTGTGAGATGAAGAAATACATTGGAGTGTGGAGGTTCTTGCTGGTGGACACCAGGGTGATGATCAGGAGATTCCCACATATCGTAAGGCAAAATAATACAAAAAGCAGACATAGGAGGGAAATTCTTAGCTGTGGGCCACCCTGAAAACCCAAGAGGACAAATTCTACAACATCAGTCACATTGTTCTCCTGCATTTAGAAAAAAAATGTAGAAAACAAAGTAATATTATATCTCAAGAAACCAAAATGAATCACTTCTAATATAATATTGTACAGGAACTGGATTCGGCAAATTTCATATTCTCAGAGTCATAGCTGTATGGTGTATTAGATTTTCCAACACATTGGATTCTTCTATTTTTGTTTAAAGAGGTTGTATGAAATGAGAAAAATATGACTGCTCTCTTTCTTAAACAGCGCCTTTCTTGTGTATGGACTGTGTCTGGCATTTCAGCTCACTACTAATCACTTGAATGGTGCTGTCCTGCAATACCAGATACAGCCCATATGCAAGAGTGGCGCTGTCTTCCTAATCTTCCTAATATTGCTTAGGATTATTTTGTAATAGGCGTCTGTGCTAAGATAAATCAATCAATGGGTACAAATGTTAGTGTAGGTATAAAGAAAATGTTTGTAAGCTGTATAACATTTTTGTTATGATTTGATTTAAAAAAAAATGTTTTTCTAATGGAGGTCATATCCTGTATTACTTAAAACAATTTATTTAAACTGAACAAACATTTGGGAGGAGATATAACATTAGTGTGGGGGAAACTATACAATACTTTGAGCAAAAACTATTAAAAATATACTAGCACCCAGCAGAGTAATTTTTCCTGATCACAAGAATGAAACCGAAGTAACTACTATTGTCAAACACACGAAAAAAGGCAGTTCGAAATGTGGGAGAATAAGATGCCTATGTTGTAATATGATTACTGAAACTGATACGTTCACATCAAATCAAACAAAAAATATATATGAAATTGATAAGCATTTAAATTGTCAGTCACAATATGTCATATATTTCATAAACTGCCAATGTGGCATACAATATGTGGGCAGAACTACACAACAATTACACTGCCGTGTAAATAAACATAGGTCCAACTGCAAGAACAAATTCATGCTACATAGTGTCTCCAGACACTGTATGTTGTCACACAGTAATAATTTTGATTGTTTCAAAATTACTCCCATTGAACAAATCATGGCATCTAATACCAACAGATTTGCGACTTTATGCAACAGAGAGAACTTCTGGATCTACAAATTAAAAACACTAGTTCCAGAAGGATTGAACGACAAAATGGAGACAATCATTTAATTATAACAAACCTATTACTTACTTATAATAAAGCTTTTATAATAGGATAATTTCTTGAAGCTAAAAGACTATTCATTTTATAATTACATAAGAACGCAATAACGGCAAGTGCTTTCTTTTACACATTGAACGAATATTCACATTAAAAACAAAATAGCTCATTACTGTTAACGAATTATGATAATAAAAATACAGTACTATGATATGATTATATAAAAACTAATAATATCCATTCATTATAAAGTGGGTTAACCACAATAAAAATGAACTATTTTATTTTTTGCATATTAAAAGTGATGTTTTGATATTTTAATATATTTTAGTCAATATTATAATTACACTTCTCTTATTTTAAATTATTTTAGTTGTCTATTCAATTTTATAATATATTTATAGTACCCTCTCTCTGATATGACAGGTCAGTCTGTCTCTTTTAAATATTGATATCGTTTTTACCATTGTCTATTTATATATTTAAACCTATGGACAAATATAAGACCAAAATAATTCTACTATAACACGTAAGGTTTAAACAGATTATTTGTATACTAACATTGAATTTTAACAGATAAACGAAATTATTTATACATACCTTTCTTTTAAGCTGTTGTTTGACCTGTCAATCTGACCCGGTAGTTGTTTCCTTGTTAACTCCTTGTCTGTGTTATAAAACAGAGACTGTTTTCCATTGTTAAACACTCATACACTACCTGAGGAAGAGATCAGTACGATCTCGAAAATTTTTTAGTGTAATTGTACCTGAATAAAGTCCGTTTTAGCCTGAAACACCTCTCTTGAATGAAAAAAAAATTTCAACAAAGGATGCGCCAGAGGGAAATTACTATTTTTCTATCCATTCCCTATTGTCTTCAATAGGTTACCATGGCAGCTCGGGGCCTAAGACAGGCCTCCAGGTCTGCCACTGGTATCAGTGTAAAGGTATGTTCACACGGCTTATTTACGGACGTAATTCGGGCGTTTTACGCCTCGAATTACGTCCGAAAATGCGCCTCGATAGCGTTGGCAATCATCTGCCCAATCATTAGAATGGGTCTTACGATGTTCTGTGCACACGCTCATTTTTTTTTACGCCTTGCTGTCAAAAAGCGGGGCGTAAAAAATACGCCCGCGTCAAAGAAGTGCCTGTCACTACTTCAGACGTAAATGGAGCCTTTTTCCATGGACTCCATGGAAAACCAGCTCCATTTAACGTCCGTAATGGATGCAACAAAAAGCGCCTCAACATGCCATTACAGCTGAAATTACGGTGCTGTTTTCTCCTGAAAACAGCCCCGTAATTTCAGCTGTTACGGACGGTGCCGTGTGAACATACCCTAATACTGACAGGGACTAATGATTTTGAATACTAATTATTCCAGAGAATTATACAACTGATTAAATAATTTCCGGATCAGCTCTACTGGTGGCACCAAGAAAAAAGTTAAATAAAGTGTACAAACAAACGTAACCAGAATAACAAAAATAAGCAACTTTTTGTATATTAAAAAAATATATATTTTGTAAAAATATTAAACAAAAAAAATATTTCCAATCTTCCTATTCTATCAATCACAAGGAAATCCTTCACCCTCTGGAATACACCACCATGGAAGCCATTTTTTGTTCTACAGGCATTACCATATATTTGGATGAATTTTCTCTTGAGTTCCACTTTAAAAGAAAAATCATCCATTGATATCTTATCTTTTGCCAGGACAGCATAGAATGGCAGGCAAATTTTTTTGTCCAGTGCACATGTAGTTTTTGGGGCAGTTTTTTTAGTTTTTAGCCAAAGCCAGAAGTAGAGGGAGGACTTTTATTTTCCTTTTTTTAAGGATCCTTTCAGTGTCGGCTAAATAGAGACTGCTTTATAACTGCAATTGTGAATCCAGCCTCGTATACTATAGTGATAAGATGCCTCCAAATTACATTAAAGTTCACATGAAATATAAGTTTCTGCTTGTGCACACACCCTAAGGCCAGTTTTATGTGAGATAAGTATAGGTGCATTTCTTTAAGAGCATTAATGCTGTAAATGTCGGACAAGCCTGAATTTCTGGCAATTATACGCTTGTGTGAAACTGGAGTTAGGGTTGGAATTTCCCTAACATCAACCTGGACAGGTCATTATTCTACTTGCCTTCAAAACAGAAGACACATATAATACATAAAAGTTAGTCAAAAGATGTATTGTCCAAGGACTTTTAACACTATTTACCCTGTAAAAATTTGATAAATTACAGTAATCATAAATATTCCTTAAAATGACGATTTACTCAACAGAACTTACGTCAGGTCCATGTCCATGTTCTGAAACAAACATTTCCTTATAGATAAAAAAAAATTAGATGCAGTTATAATCAATATTAAGAGGGAAGATCCCAGGATGTATCTGAGGACTGTTCAAGGTCAAAGGCTTTCCAGTTTAATGAAGTTGTGTGATATAATATATAGTGATCAGACACATGGTCATAGTAATAATATATGAAGCATAAAGTGATGACTACCTGTATATATACACAGAATGAACACAGGTGACGTGTAGATCAACTCTATGGAGATGGTTTTGCGTTGTCTCCGGAGCTTCTGTTGAGTGAAGAAAATAAAAATAACCTTATTCATCATTAACCTTTACTTTACTCTCTTGATTCACAGATCAATTAATTTCATCCTTATGCAAATAAAGTTTAACATCAAGAGGAAAACTTTCAAAAAGTAAAACAACATTGTTAATGTGCTAAATGACTACTCTAGCTGCAAACGTCTGGTTTTTAATGCAATATCTACATAGGTGTATAGAGGCCCATTTGCAGCAACCATCACTCCAGTGTTCTAATGGTGCATTGTGTTTGCTAACTGTGTTAGAAGGCTAATGGATGATTAGAAAACACTTGAAAACCCTTGTTGATTATGTTAGCACCGCTGTAAACAGTTTTGCTGTTTATAGGAGCTATAAAACTGACCTTCCTTTGAGCTAGTTGAGAATCTGGAGCATTACATTTGTGGGTTCGATTAAACTCTCAAAATGGCTAGAAAAAGAGAGCTTTCATGTGAAACTCGACAGTCTATTCTTGTTCTTACAAATGAAGGCTATTCCATGCGAGAAATTGCCAAGAAACTGAAGATTTCCTACAATGGTGTGTACTACTCCCTTCAGAGGACAGCACACACAGGCTCTAACCAGAGTAGAAAGAGAAGTGGGAGGCCCCGCTGCACAACTGAGCAACAAGACAAGTACATTAGAGTCTCTAGTTTGAGAAATAGATGCCACACAGGTCCTCAACTGGCAGCTTCATTAAATAGTACCCGCAAAACGCCAGTGTCAACGTCTACAGTGAAGAGGAGACTCTGGGATGCTGGCCTTCAGGGCAGAGTGGCAAAGAAAAAGGGCAAAAGCACACAGACATTGGACAGAGGGAGATTGCAAAAAAAGTGTTATGGACAGACGAATCGAAGTTTGTGGTGTTTGGATCACACAGAAGAACATTTGTGAGACGCAGAACAACTGAAAATATGCTGGAAGAGTGCCTGACGCCATCTGTCAAGCATGGTGGAGGTAATGTGGTGGTCTGGGGTTGCTTTGGTGCTGGTAAAGTGGGAGATTTGTACAAGGTGAAAGGGATTTTGAATAAGGAAGGCTATCACTCCATTTTGCAACGCCATGCCATACCCTGTGGACAGCGCTTGATTGGAGCCAATTTCATCCTACAACAGGACAATGACCCAAAGCACACCTCCAAATTATGCAAGAACTATTTAGGGATGAAGCAGGCTGCTGGTATTCTATCTGTAATGGAGTGGCCAGTGCAGTCACCAGATCTCAACCCTATAGAGCTATTGTGGGAGCAGCTTGACCGTATGGTACGCAAGAAGTGCCCATCAAGCCAATCCAACTTGTGGGAGGGCCTTCTGGAAGCATGGGGTGAAATTTCTCCCGATTACCTCAGCAAATTAACAGCCAGAATGCCAAAGGTCTGCAATGCTGTAATTGCTGCAAATGGAGCATTCTTTGACGAAAGCAAAGTTTGAAGGAGAAAATTATTATTTCAAATAAAAATCATTATTTCTAACCTTGTCAATGTCTTGACTATATTTTCTAGTCATTTTGCAACTCATTTGATAAATATAAGTGTGAGTTTTCATGGAAAACACAAAATTATCTGGGTGACCCTAACCTTTTGAACGGTAGTGTAGATTAACACCATGAATAATTCATAATAAGAAAATATAAAAAAATATAATCACAGGCCTCATGACTCGGCTATAGTACGGCTCTATAGACCCAGCAAGTTGTACAGAACAATGTTATGACACCAATATCATTCTATGGGGCCTTAGGGTAGTATTACACGGACCGACATGGGCCTTTATCAGCGCTCATTTACAAGGAGACAGCTCGTTGATTGGCTTTTGTTTGCTCTTTTCACATGGAGCAATGAGTGGATACAAATAGGGATGAACGCTCGTTACTCCGATCACTCGTCCCCAAACATTTTCATCATCGGCAGCGCAGCTCTCTGATTACACGGGGAGATGTGATGCCGACAACGATGATTTTTAATTCTGCATAAAAGAGCAGATAAGCCGATGAATGAGCATTTGCTTGTTCATCGGTTGATATTTGCCCTGATTATACAGGGCGATGATTGGGAAGGAGCGTTCATATGAATGCTTGTTTGTCTAAACATTGGCCCGTGTATTAGGGACTTTACTATATCTCCTTATGCCCCTGATTTTGTGCAGAGGTTTTATTCTGTTGTATTCCTGTTAAAAAAAAAATTCCCATATCCCATCAGTTGCCATATTTCGAAGTATTGTTGAAAAGTTCTTGATATTCTCATGCTTGCTTTGTGGTAAATTCAACATAAAGGAAACTGTATTCATTTGTCTTAATATCTTAAAAGGATCAATAAATCTAGGCCCCAACTTGCCACATGATTGTTCTATACTGATGTTTTTGGTGGACAACCACACTCTATCTTCCCCTTTGAATTTATGTGGCCTGTGGTGGCGATCAAACTTGTGTTTAGCACAAAGGGCAGCGGAGCCCAAAGCCCAATGGCCCTTACTCCACTCTGACTTAAACATCTTAATTCTTAGTCTGATCAATAGAATGTCAAAACCCACACTGCCGGCAAATGAAGATAACTTGGGGTGAAGACCATAATTACAGAAAAACGGAGGGACATTAGTGGATTCATGACACAAGTTGTTATAAGCAGAAGCTGGACCCAATCATCATGTAGTGTCTGGTTTACCAATCATAATGTCTGGTTTACTCTCTCAGTCTGAACATTGGTCTGTGGATGATAGACAGTGGAGAAACCCAAATCAATACCTAAATTTGCACAAAAAGTGAACCCCTGTCAGATACAATAATTTCAGGAATACCATGAAGTCTCACCACTTGTTGAACAGAATGAGTAGCCAGCTTATCAACAGAGGGCAAGCCAGACAAGGGTATAAATGGGCCAATTTAATGAACCTGTCTACAACAGCCTAAATGGTATCTGGGCAACTCAACATTAAAGTCCGTGGATATGTGTGTCCATGGTTTCCTGGGAGTGGGTAAGGTTTTACCTGACCAAAAGTTAATGCCCTAGATGTCTTATTGCAAGCACAGATGTCACATTCCCAACAAACCTTTTGTAATGTCTGGCTGCTGGCCGTCAGCTCCAACCTCCCCCTGATAGCCGCAGCCACGAGTCGGCAAGCACGTCCACTCACCTCAGCCGGATCCCGTAGGGTGCGTACGCACGCTGGTGCCCGCTCTTAAAGAGGGCAGCGCGCACCGGACATTCTGATGACCCTTGACCCCTGAGTACCCTGGACTATACACCGCGTTCCAAATTATTATGCAAATGTTATTTTTAGCTGATTTTCCTAAATAGTCGATGCAAATGACAGTCAGTATAATCTTCAAGCCATCAACCGTTGGAGTATAATGCAAATTTTATAGAACAAATCTCCTAATGATAACAGATTGTTTTTTAGAAGTAAAAAACTCAAAATTATTTCAAATTATTATGCACAACAGAGATCAAAACATTTTAAAGGTTGTAAAGAGAACTAAAATGGTAATTTGTTGAATTTGCAGCATCAGGAGGTCATATTTACAGAAATCAAAATCTCTTTCAATCAAAAAAAACTTAACAGGCCAAGTTACATGTTACATAGAACCCCTTCTCTGATATCACCTTCACAATTCTTGCATCCATTGAATTTGTGAGTATTTGGACAGTTTCTGCTTGAATATCTTTGCAGGATGTCAGAATAGCCTCCCAGAGCTTCTGTTTTGATGTGAACTGCCTCCCACCCTCATAGATATTTTGTTGAGGATGCTCCAAATGTTCTCAATAGGGTTGAGGTCAGGGGAACATGGGGGCCACACCATGAGTTTATCTCCTTTTATGCCCATAGCAGCCAATGACACAGAGGTATTCTTTGCAGCATGAGATGGTGCATTGTCATGCATGAAGATAATTTTGTTACGGAAGGAACGGTTCTTTTTTTTGTACCACGGAAGAAAGTGGTCAGTCATAAACTCTACGTACTTTGCAGAGGTCATTTTCACACCATCAGGGATCCTAAAGGGGCTTACCAGCTCTCTCCCCATGATTCCAGCCCAAAACATGACTCCGCCACCTCCTTGCTGATGTCGCAGCCTTGTTGGGACATGGTGTCCATTCACCAACCATCCACTACTCCATCCATCTGGACCATCCAGGGTTGCACGGCACTCATCAGTAAACAACACGGTTTGAAAATTAGTCTTCATGTATTTCTGAGCCCACTGCAACCGTTTCTGCTTGTGAGCATGGTTTAGGGGTGGCCAAATAATAGCTTTATGCACAATTGCAAACCTCTGGAGAACCCTACACCTTGAGGTTCGCGGGACACCAGGGGCACCAGCGGCTTCAAATACCTGTTTGCTGCTTTGCAATGGCATTTTAGCAGCTGCTATCCTAATTCTATTAATTTTTCTGGTAGAAACCTTCCTCATTATGCCTTTATCTGAACAAACCCGTCGGTGCTCTGAATCAGCCACAAATCTTTTCATAGTATGATGATCACGCTTACGTTTTCTTGAAATATCTAATGTTTTCATACCTTGTCCAAGGTATTGCACTATATCACGCTTTTTGGCAGCAGAGAGATCCTTTTTCTTTCCCATATTGCTTGAAACCTGTGGCCTGCTTAATAATGTGGAACGTCCTTCTTAAGTAGTTTTCCTTTGATTGGGCACACCTGGCAAACTAATTATCACAGGTGTCTGAGATTGATTACAATGATCCAAAGAGCCCTAAGACACAATACCATCCATGAGTTTAATTGAAAAACGAATAAGTAAATGTTTATGACACTTAAATCCAATCTGCATAATAATTTGGAACACAGTGTAAGAGGGGTCCAGCCCCCTGCTTCTATGCCTGAGCGTTGTTGTTGTTCCCTATAGTTTGTCTATGTGATGGCCTCCTAGTGTGTGCCAGTTCCTGTACGTGTTCCAGTTCCTGTTCCTTGCATTTCCATACCACCCTGTCTAGCACTGTGCTGTGCCAAAGTCATGTTTTGCTGTTCCACGTCTGACCTGCTTCACCTCACCTGACGTCTACCTGCTGCCTAGTCCCAGCCGAGCTTGCCTTGCTCTTGTCCGAGCTGCCACAGGTTCCCCCTTATGAACTATAGACATTGTCCTGCACCCTCTTGGACAGCTGCCTTACCGCCAAGGCGGTACGGCCCAGTGGGTCCACAGACCCTTCATGACAGTACGCGGATATGTTGGACCTCCGGTCTCGACAGGACCAGCTCCTCCAAGCGTTGCACATTCTTGCACGTCGGCAGGAGGCACAACCTGCAGTTCCTCCTACTACACCTCCTAGCAATGTTGATCCTCAGACTACACCTCTTGGTAGTATTGACTCACGAGTTTATTTGCCACTTCCTGACCGCTATAATGGGGAAGCAAGTAACTGTCATGATTTTCTTTTCTTTTTTTTTTTTTTTTTAAATATGTATTTTTATTTTTCAACAATTACAGACAAGTAAACAAATATTCAAAAATTCAACAGCATGTCCCATGGCAATAACATCTCTGAACACTGATATCAATATATTGCAGAAAATATATCCTACAAGTAATAGAAATTATTACAAATGATCCTCGTTAAAAGGGTATGAGAGATTTTACCCCAAAAACAAGGAGAAGAAAAAAGAGTATCAATGTTCATAGGACATGTAACACATAAAGGAAATCATAAATAAGGGGGAAGGGAAGGACAGAAGAGGGAGGGGGGAGAGGATGGACACGTGTATCCCCCGCAGTACCACAATTCCACACTGATGTTTATGGATTCATAGCCTGATTGGTGTCACACCAGACATCTGATGCTCCAGGTACCAGGATGAGGAGTCAAAACATGCAATCAGCTTTTGTTTAATGTGAAGTGGCAAGAGAGGTACAAACTTCTCCCACAACTTAAAAAAAGCCTCAGTTTTGTGCTCTTTCCGAAGAGAGGTTTCCACCCAATCCATTCGGAAAAGGTAGGATAGTTTTTCTAGGAAGATACGATGTGTGGGGGGGGGGGGTGTTAGATATCCAGACCTGGAGAATCGCCTTCCTAGCAGTCGCAGAGACATAGTACATCAGCTTTTTGTGATGGTTCGGGATATAGAGCATGGAAGGTGGCAGGATCCCAAAGAGACCCCACGATTGGGTTGAGGGGCAATGTATGGACAGGGTATTAGACATAAAACATTGAATCTTACGCCAAAACTCAACAATAGTTGGGCATGAGCAGAGGCAATATAACAGGTCTGCATGCGGTGCTCCACACTTCAAACATGAATGGTCAGAGGAATTACCCATGAGGAAGCCCCTGTAAGGGGACACATAAGCCCTATGAGCTATTTTAAAGGACATCTCCCAGTACATGGCTGATGGGAGGTATTTGGCTGCCGTGGTTACAGATGATAGGATATCATCATGAGTGATGTCATCTAAGTGGTCAACCCAATAAGATACACCCGATCGTGATTTAGTGTAGTCCAGTGGCTACACTGGAACGTTATAGTATGTAGTGATTAGTCTCTTTCTGCATTGGTGAGATGGAGTTAATTGACAAAAGAAATCATCCCAGTCTTGGTCTTGTAAGTGTCTAATGACCATGTGAGCATAGCTACAGGCCTGCATGTAATAAAAGGGGTGTTGGCCCAAAAAATCAAACTGAATACGTAGTTCATTAAATGAATAGGGACGGCGGGTGAGCGTGTTAATTATCTGATTAATACATGTCAACCCCCTCCGAGCCCATCCACGAAAGACCACATGGGGATTGGCGTTTTGGAAGTCAGGGTTATGGGTCCAGGGGAGGAGTAGGGAGAATCTAGGGTTTAATCCTAAATGTTGTCTGACCTTGGTCCACGTCTTCCAGGCGGACATGATTAGGGGATTAGCCCGTTGATCAGGCATTAGGGCCGAGTAGGGAGTGTGTAGAAGGCAAGTTAAAGAAATGGGTCTGGAAAATTGTAGATCTAATGTCGAATCAGTAAAGCAGGAGCTGCCGGTTATCCAATCCCCAATCACTCGCAGTTGAGCCGCCATGTTGTATAAATGAATCTGGGGAAAGTTAACCCCTCCATGTTCACGGCGCTGTTGCAGTATGCATAGACTCACTCTTGGTCTCCTCTGGTTCCATATGAACCCTCGGAAAAGAGCATTCAGCCGCCGAACATCCACTGGTCTCAAGTATATAGGCAAAGACTGTAGTAAGTATAACAATTTAGGGAAGACAACCATTTTCAATAGATTTACCCTACCCAAAAACGATAAGGTAAAGTGCCTCCAAGCCACGAGCTGGGATTCCAAACATGCTACATAGGAAGTAAGATTTTGTTGATATAAACGTGATGGTCGTCTCGTTATTCGCACCCCCAGAGAGGGAATGTAGTCAGAGTTCCATTTAAATGCATGTTTCGAAGACCAGAGTGGCCTGGAGGGACCCTTGAGAATTAGGGCTTCTGATTTTTGTATATTGATTTAAAATCCTGACAAGGCGCCATAAAACGAGATATCCTGGAGGATCGGTTGTAGCGTAAAGGCAGGGTTGGATATGAACAGCAAAATATCATCTGCAAATGCCGATTATTTAATTTGAGAGCCTCCAATTTGTATGCCTTGAAAACATGCTAGGGACTGGAGATGACGGAGATGGGGATCTAGGGACAGGTTAAAAAGTAACGGTGAGAGAGGACACCCCTGACACGTGCCCCTGAAAATAGGGATAGGAGTCGAGTTAAGCCCATTAACGGTAAGGGATGTGACAGAGCAGGCCTGTGAGCGTGAGAGGAATGTTAGAAAACGATCCCCAAAGTCCCGGGACTGCAACACCGCTGTGAAAAATGGCCATGAAACTGAGTCAAACGCCTTTTCCGCGTCAAATCCCAACAACATGGTCACTGGGGAGGAGGGGTCTAGGGCAGACACCGTGGCTGCTACAGCCTGGCGAATACCTTTAGTGGAGTGTCTATTCCTCAGGAAACCTAACTGGGTTGGGGCAATGATCGGGCCTAGCATGGTTTGGAGACGGTCAGCCACAATCTTTGTTAGGAGCTTATAGTCTTGGTTTAAGAGGGAGATCGGGCGGTAAGAGGAAAGGAGAGTTAGGTCCCTATCAAGTTTGGGAAGCAATATGGTCCTGGGCTCATGAAAGTCAGGCATGTTGATCTCCCCACTAAAGATGGCTTGCAAGGTCCTCGTCAATGTCGGTACAATATCAGGCAATAGTTTGTAATATTCCACCGATAGACCATCAGGACCCGGCGCTTTATTATTGGGTAGGTTAGAAATTGCTATAGCAACCTCCACCTCCGTAATATCAGTATTTAACACCGTTCTATTCTCTTCAGTCAGTTTGGGCAGATGAAGCTTGGATAGAAATGATTTAGTTTCCTCCTGATCATATGTCGTCGTTCGATAAAAATCCGTAAAATAATTCACGAACTCCCGTCGGATGAGATCAGAGTCCAGAATCTCAGAGCGAGACACGGGATCCACTAATCTAACAATGTTGTGGTTCGAGCGCTTAGGCCTGTGAATCTTTGCCAGCAGAGAGCCGATACGGTTACCCCATCTAAAATATCTGTTGCTGGTCATATCCACGCCCCATCTAGCCTGACCCTGTAGGTAGGTCTGCAATAGAGATTTACTTGCTAGATATGCTGTTTTAGCCTCAGAAGTACAGGAATCCACCAGTATTTTATGAGCCTTGATAAGGTCTGTACTTAAGGAGTGAAATTTCTTACGATATTCCCGTCGCTTAAAATTAACATAAGAAATAATGTGTCCTCTCATAACCGCCTTAGATGTGGACCAAAAAAGGGCCGTATCATCTAGGTGGGCAATATTGTCATCTACATAATGAGACCAGTGGACGGTCAGGTATTTGCGGAAATCCTCAGAGGTCAACAGATAGGAAGGGAACCGCCAGTTACGACTATAGGACGTTGGAGCGCCCGTGGTAAATTCCATGCATACTGGAGCGTGATCTGATATACATATGGGCGTCAGGTCTACTGAAGTGAGTGATGGAAAAAGGGAATCCGGCACAAGAAAATAATCAATGCGAGAGTGAGTGTTGTGAACATGCGAGAAGTATGTGTATTCTCGTGAGGAGGTGTGGGTCACACGCCAGGGATCACACAAGGAGAGGTGTTCCATGAGTGTAAGGAGCACCGAGGCCCCCGCGTGGTCCAGTGTGGTCGGCCTGGACCGGTCAATGTCTGAATTCAAGGTAAGGTTAAAGTCGCCTCCCAAAATCAGAGTGTATGTTTGTCTCTGTAATAGGAAAGTGAAGAGAGAAGAGTAAAAGTCAGTGTTCGGGTACACGGGTGCATAGATGTTAAGCAGGCTATATCTGTGAGTGTTGATAGTAGCGTCAATGTAGAGGAAATGTCCCCCCGGGTCTGAGTATGTGTCATGGACAGTCAGGTCCAGATATTTATGAAAGAGAGTCGCCACCCCCCTAAATTTGGAAGTGTAAGAGGCCGTGTAACAGTCACCCAACCACGGGGCCTTCAGTGAACCCCCAGTGCCCTCTCGCCAGTGTGTCTCCTGCAAGAAGATGACATGAGGTCTCAGTCGCTTTAAGTGAGTCACAACCTTTTTACGCTTGACCACAGTGTTTAAGCCGGCAACGTTCCAGCTGACCATTTGTAGTGTGGAAGGTGTGACGACAGGTGTGTCTAGAGTGCTATAGAGGGTACTCATCCTATCCCAGTAGGGGCGATCTTAGAGTGGAGATGCGAAGCGGTACAAAATCGGGGTCCACTGTCCCAACAAGCAGTAGATCCCACGGTGTAGCGACCTAGGAGGATAACACGTGTCCGGGGAAGAAGGGGGTAGGAAAAAACCTGAGTCAAGAAAAAAACATGGGTAAATAAAGTGAACAATATGTGCACCACATAGGAACAAAAGTCAGCAATACAAAGCATAATAAAAGAAAACAGTAGCAGCGCTACAGTGCAAATACGCAACATGCGGAAAGGCACTGAAAAACATGAGGTAGAAGTGTCCCCAAATTATCACAGGATGATGACAGGTCAGTCAGGGACATCTCTGAGGAAGTGCCGTTGAGCTGCTCCAGGGTCCTCGTAGATGTTGGTTCGGCCATTTTCAGTCACCTTGAGCTTAGCCGGGTACAGAAGTTGGAACCGTATTCCCTTCTCGTGCAGATGACGACATATTGGCGTGAACGCCTTTCATTTCAAGGAGACGGCTGAGGAGAAGTCCTGGAAAAGGAGGAGTTTGGATCTTCTGACCTGCAAGTTCCTGGCCTGTCTGTAAGCCCGTAAGACACGTTCCTTGATCACCAAGTTCAGATATTTCGCTATCACTGGGCGAGGTCTGCTCTCTGTCTCTCTCCCCGCGGGGGGTCAATTCTGTGAGCACGCTCAATGCTGAACGGGTCCGGTGTGAGATCCAGTTGGAGGGTGGAGGGGAGGTCTGTCGTGAGAAGCCGCATGAGATCATCGCCCACAACGCTTTTAGGAATTCCTACAAAGCAGAGATTGTTCCGCCTGTCCCGGTTCTCCAGGTACTCCAGCTTGTCTCTCAGAATGATTTCTGCATTTTGATGTTGAGCCACCGAATTCTCCAGATCAGACACTGTGGTTTCGCATGCCAGCACACGGTTTTCCAGGTCCGCTATTTTTTGTGCGTTTGCAGTAATCTGTGCCAGTGCCGAGTTGATGGAGGTATGAATCAGATCCAGTGTCCTATCAAATAAAGGCATCATTAAGCGAGACGCCTCTTCCGCTACTGCAGTGGCATGATGATGATCCATGAGCGGAGAGGACATAGGACTGTCAGCCGGCGATAGGTTCGGTGGAGTGATGTCACCGGAGTGTAGACGTTCAGGTGAATGAGGACAAGACAGCGGTGCAGATGGAGTCGGAGGAGGTCTGGGCCCCTGTTTATCTTTACCGGTTTTTCCCCTCGGCATTGTTTCTGTTTTAGGGTTGGTCCCTTGAGATTGCCTAGTAAGACGTGGAGAATGAGTGTGCCTATGAAGAAATGTGTCCATTATCAAGACAGGGAGAGAGATGGAAGGGCTGGATTAGGTCTGGCGGGTCGTCTCTTACATTGCAAAGTTACGGCATCAACATTTTATCAGGATGTGCAATGCAAAAAACAAAAAGGTGGTGCAACAGATAGGACTAGGACGACCACTAGATGGCAGCAACGTCACACGCATTCAGCTATTGCTGAGGCCAGATGGATACAACTGATAGGACGACCACTAGATGGCAGCAACGTCACACACATTCAGCTACAGGCTCTCAAAATGGCCACCAACTTCCCGATGGCAGGGAAGGGGCCAGGCCACACAGATCCACCCCGTTGCAGCGTCAGTTATAGGGTCTTCAGCTCCCTCCTGCGACCCCTATGAGTGGGCGTGATGAGCTCGTCCCGGCAGGAGAACGTCCCCAGGGAGTGGTACAGGGGCTCCGAGACCCCCTCGAGGAGAGGGGATGCAGCAGCACGGCAGGCCCCAAGATGGCCGACAGTCTCTGGGGCAACGTGTCTCTCTGGAGACACTAGGGACTCCCGGAGCAGAAAAGAAGAAACTCCGGCGATGCAGGGGAGGATGTCCTGTCACCCACCTCGATAAGGAGGACAGCGGACCCCCGATGGCAGAGATGACAGCTGGATTCCCTGCACGATGCCTGGAGCCGAGGTAAGGTGTGGCCACTCAGGATGCCCCGCCTCCGGAAGTCTGTCGTGATTTTCTTAATCAGTGCCAGATCCACTTCAGCCTGTATGCTAGGACATTTTCATTTGATGGTGCCAGGGTCGCTTTAATCATCTCTCTACTCACTGGCAAGGCTCTTGCATGGGCAAACCCTATCTGGGAGAGACAAGGACCAGAGACCCGTGACTTCCCAGCCTTCCTCTGGACTTTTCGCATGGTTTTTGAGGAGACTGGACGGTCTCATCTGCAGCAGCATCTATGATTAACCTACGCCAAGGAGACACCTCCTTGAGTTAGTACACCATCCACTTCCACACCATGGCGGGAGAGCTCTTATGGAACAATGAGGCTCTGGTGGCTGCATTCTGGCATGGACTATCTTTTAGAATTAAGGACAAACTTGCTGCCCGGGATCTGCCGTCTACCCTGGATGACCTCATCCTTCTGTCCGCCCGGATTGATATACGGATCCGTGAACGCCTCCAATAGGTTCGACGGGAGGGAGCCCTTCCTACTTTGGTCCCTACTTTGCAGAAACCCCTACTGCTCTCAGATGTTGATTCTCCTAAGGAGTCGGTAATAATGGATCAGTATAATTTATCTTCCCAGGATAGACAACGCAGACGCACATCTGGACTCTGTCTTTATTGCGGCCTCGGTGGCCATTTTGTGCGCCTGTGCCTCCAATGATCCCAAAACCTAGGGTTGCTAGGAGTGACAACCTTGGGTAAAGATGCACTTCCGTCCAAATTGTCCATACCTGTGACCATAATGTCCGGCTAGAAAACGCATCAGGTCTCTGCATATCTGGACTCTGGATCCGCTGCTGATTTCATCCGCAGAGATCTGGTGGACCTTCTGCAATTGCCAACCACCCCTCTGGAGAGGCCATTGACAGTTTCCTCAGTGAATGGACTACCTCTACCAGACCCAGTTATAGCTGTGACCAAGCCGCTGAAGCTCCAAGTGGGAGCCCTTCAGTCCAAACTTCTGTCTTTCTTTGTTCTGTCCAAAGCTGTTAACCCTGTGTTGCTGGGCCTGCCTTGGCTCCGACTGCATGCCCCAGCACTGGACTGGAATTTAGGAGAGGTTCTCCAGAGGGGCCCTGAGTGTCAAGGTCGTTGCCTGGTGCGGATTCATTCGGCTCAGCCTTCGCTGCCTCATTCTTTGGCAGAATTGCCGAGTCATTATGCTGCTTTTTCGGACGTCTTCAGCAAGAGGGAGGCGGAGACATTGCTCCCACATCGAGCGTATGACTGCCCTATTGAACTGTTTTCTGGTGCATCCCTTCCCCGTGGTAGGGTATATCCTCTCTCCTTGCCAGAGACTCTGTCCATGTCCACCTATGTGAAAGAGAACTTGGAAAGGGGCTTCATACGAAAGTCTTCCTCCCCTGCAGGAGCCGGGTTCTTCTTTGTTAGGAAGAAAGATGGCTCTCTCCGTCCTTGCATCAACTACCGTGGTCTCAACCAGATCACGGTGAAGAATAAATATCCGTTGCCACTGATCTCGGAACTATTTGATCGTATACGTGGTGCAACATTTTTTTCTAAACTAGACCTGTGCGGGGCTTACAAACTAGTCCGGATTCGCCAGGGTGATGAATGGAAGACTGCATTTAACACCCGTGATGGACACTATGAGTATTTAGTAATGCCCTTCAGCCCGTGTAATGCTCCTGTGGTCTTCCAGGAGTTTGCGAATGACATTTTCCGTGACCTCCTCTATGTTTGTGTTGCAGTCTATCTTGATTTTTTCTCCCGATCCTGTGACGCACCAGAGACATGTCCGTCAGGTTCTGCTACGGTTAAGGGAGAATCGTCTGTACGCCAAGTTGGAGAAGTGCGTGTTTTTAAAAGGATGCTCTACCCTTCCTGGGTTACATCGTCTCGAATCGAGGTCTCGAGATGGATCCTGAAAAGGTAAAGTCTGTCCTGGAATGGCCACGTCCTCAAGGCTTGAGGGCCATACAGCGCTTTTTGGGATTCGCTAATTTTTACAGGCAGTTTATTCCGAACTCCTCCTCACTGACTTCTCCCATCTCTAACCTTACTAAAAAGGGTATGAACGCCAAGGTGTGGACTCCCGAAGCAGAGTCTGCATTCAATAGCCTGAAGAGTGCCTTCACATCAGCCTCTATCCTTCATCATCCGGATGTCTCCCTGCAATTCTCGTTGGAGGTGGATGGGTCCTCTGTCGGTGCTGGTGCACTCCTGTTCCAGAGAGGTCCCAAGGGCAAGTCAAGGGTATGTGGATACTTTTCCAAGGTCTTCTCTTTCGCAGAACGCAACTACTCGATTGGGGATCGGGAGTTACTGGCCATCAAATTGGCTCTGGAGGAGTGGAGACATCTACTAGAGGGTGCAGCTCATCCGATCTTGATTGTTACGGACCACAAGAATCTGACCTACCTCCATACGGCCCAACGGCTGAACCCTCGTCAGGCCAGGTGGTCACTGTTCTTTGCAAAGTTCCAGTTTGAGCTTCATTATCGTCCGGCCGACAAGAATGTGAGGGACGATGCATTGTCCAGGTCTTTTGAGACAGAAGACACTATAGAGAGTCCACAGAATATTATTGATCTGTCTTGCATTAACTCTGTCAATCCCCTGCAAGTTGGGGACATTCCTCCAGGGAGGACTTTTGTGTGCCTGGCTGATCGTGGAAGAATCCTCCGCTGGGGACACTCCTCTAGACTGGCAGGTCCAGCACGGTTACATAAGACCCAGGATTTGATTACTCATCATTTCTGGTGGCCCACACTGCCCAAGGATATTGTGGACTTCTTTTTTTCCTGTGCTGTATGTGCAGCCAACAAGGCCACCCACTCCAGACCTGCTGGTCTGCTCCAGCCATTGCTTGTGCCCAATGCTCCTTGGCAGCATATAGCTATGGACTTTATCACGGACCTGCCTCTCTCTGCTGGATGCAGTGCTGTCTGGGTGGTGGTGGACCGATTTCCGAAGATGGTCCACTTAGTTCCTCTAACCGGTCTTCCTTCTCCTCCTCAGTTGGCCAAGTTGATTATCCAACACATCTTCGACCTGCACGGCTTGTCGCAGCATATTGTGTCTGATCAGTTTATCTCGAAGTTCTGGAGAGCCCTCTGTAGACTTCTTGGCATGAAGTTGGATTACCATCCTCAGTCTAATGGTCAGGTCGAGAGGATCAACCAGAGTTTAGAGAACTACCTACGCCACTTCATCTCCAAGCAGCATGATGACTGGGTGCAGCTGCTTCCATGGGCAGAGTTCTCCTACAATAATCACACCAGCGAGTCTACTAGGAATACACCATTCTGCATTGTCTACGGCCAGCACCCACAAATTCCTCTCCCGGTGCCTGATACTTCCGAGGTACCTGCAGCTGACTCCAAGTTTAGATACTTTTTGCAGATCTGGCAGCAGACTCGATCCACCATCCTAATGGCAGTGGATCGCATGAAATGTAAGGCTGACACAAGGAGAAGAGAAGGAATAAAAGCAAAAAAGCCAAAAAAACAAAAAAGCCGCAAAAAAGCCAAAAAAACGGGTGTCTTCTATGCGCTATTGATCAATAGGATCTTCCAAAGGACGTGTATTCCAAGTTCCTCAAGGATAACGGTATAGTCGGTGTTGAAAGGATTTATTGATACAAGAAGATATAAAAGCACAACTGTTTAACAATGAACAGTTTCGAAACCGGACCGGTTTCTTCCTCAGGTAGTATGTAAATGAAAGGGTGGGGTGTCGGTTAAATAACCAAGTGAAAGGTCAATTAAAAACAAGAACTACCGGGTCAGATACACAAATAAAAACACCAACTCAAATTACATATCAGAGTGTACATATGATTACAGTCAAAGTAAAAAAAATATAAAATATATGATATATATGAACTATGTACAAATGTCCAATAAAAGATGATTCATTTCTGTGTGTTATGCTTGGAATATGTCCAGCTGTTGAAAACATCCTGTATTAAACGGGATTGAACGTATACATATATACCAAAAAAAAATAAAAAAAAAATTGCACATACATAATTGTATTCTTTTAAAATGTATATATTATAAATAAGTTTAAAAATTTAATAGGGTTAAAAGGATATTTATAAAAAGAAGAATGATTTAAAAAGGGGAAAGCTTAAAACATAGCTTCCTTTCTGACTATTTTAGAGTCTATGTTAGTTCATTTCCTGAATATAATTGTCCTAAAGAAAACTCGGGCTACAGGTGGAGTACCATTCTAGTAATCGTTATTTCTGGACGTAATATTAAAGATAGATTCTCCTTTTGCTCATTTTATTCAGTTTGTCTATTTTGCTATACAAATTCGTAAATACCAAACTAAGATAGTTTTTGTGCAGATTCTATATTGGTACACATATATATATATATATATATTTTTATAAATGATGTGCGCATAACTATACTATTTTCGTCAAAAGTTATAATAGTGCCAGTTTTATCATTGTACTGGTCTTGGTGTTACTCACATATGATCAAAGTTTGGTGGTTTTGATTTTTAATGTCAAACAGATTATTTATTTCGATACGATATTTACCACTTGTTGAGGAGCTTTGTATATGTGTACATATATATAATTACATATAACGAATTTCCCATTTATTTCCATATAATGGGATTCATCTAAAGTAAATTCGTTATATTAAATTATCATCTCTGTCATTTCATTCAAACCTGCAGGTTTTAGGGTCTTCAATTTGTATATCCAAAAGATTTCTCTCTTGCACAGTGAATCATATCTGTCCGCTCGGTTGTCATTTATATGTTCAATTGGTGTAATATGGAAACAACTAAAGTCATTATTATGAAACAAAGTACAGTGTTTGGAGACACTGTGCAAGAGGAATTTTTTCTTACAGTTAGAACGATGTTTATTTAGCCGACAATGCAAGAATTGGATTGTTCTTCCTACATATTGTAGACCGCAGACACAGTCAATGAGGTAGATAACGTAATTTGACTGGCAATTTAACTGTGTTTCGATTTGGTACTCGTTTTTTGTTTGGTTTGATTTAAAAGAATCTGTGGTGCGTATACTAAGACAACATAAACACTTATTTTTCCTGCATTTGGAGCTCCCCTTTAAATATGCACTTGAGGACATAGCATTTTGTTGGGGCATCGTTTGTCTTCCAGAAAAATTAATCTTACTCGGTGCTAAAATGTTCTTCATAGTTTTTGCTCTCTTAAAAGTAATCATTGGTTTTAAAGGTAGGCTATTTTTTAAAAACGGATCAGTGTGTAAAATGTACCAATATTTATTCATGATATCCTTGATATTTTTGTGTGCAGCGTTATATTTAGTTATGAAGTTGAAGGAGAAAAACTTTTTTATTTGTTCATCTTTCGCTTTTTTTGTGTCTATTATATCAACAGCTTCAATACCATTTGATAGTGTATCCTTAGGGGGCAAACAATCCTCTTGACTTAAAATCACTGTTTTTTTGTATGCATCAGAGAGGAGTTTTTTTGGATAATTTTTTTCTTTAAATCTTTTTTGTAAGATACGACTTTGATCGTTAAAGTCTTTGTTCGATGTACAGTTTTTTCTAATTCTTTTATACTGACTATATGGGATGTTTTTTAGCCACTTATGATAGTGGCTGCTCTTATAGTCCAAATAGCAGAGAGAAATCTTTTGGATATACAAATTGAAGACCCTAAAACCTGCAGGTTTGAATGAAATGACAGAGATGATAATTTAATATAACGAATTTACTTTAGATGAATCCCATTATATGGAAATAAATGGGAAATTCGTTATATGTAATTATATATGTGTACACATATACAAAGCTCCTCAACAAGTGGTAAATATCGTATCGAAAGAAATAATCTGTTTGACATTAAAAATCAAAACCACCAAACTTTGATCATTTGTGAGTAACACCAAGACCAGTACAATGATAAAACTGGCACTATTATAACTTTTGACGAAAATAGTATAGTTATGCGCACATCATTTATAAAAATATATATATATATATATATATGTGTACCAATATAGAATCTGCACAAAAACTATCTTAGTTTGGTATTTACGAATTTGTATAGCAAAATAGACAAACTGAATAAAATGAGCAAAAGGAGAATCTATCTTTAATATCACGTCCAGAAATAACGATTACTAGAATGGTACTCCACCTGTAGCCCGAGTTTTCTTTAGGACAATTATATTCAGGAAATGAACTAACATAGACTCTAAAATAGTCAGAAAGGAAGCTATGTTTTAAGCTTTCCCCTTTTTAAATCATTCTTCTTTTTATAAATATCCTTTTAACCCTATTAAATTTTTAAACTTATTTATAATATATACATTTTAAAAGAATACAATTATGTATGTGCAATTTTTTTTTTATTTTTTTTTGGTATATATGTATACGTTCAATCCCGTTTAATACAGGATGTTTTCAACAGCTGGACATATTCCAAGCATAACACACAGAAATGAATCATCTTTTATTGGACATTTGTACATAGTTCATATATATCATATATTTTATATTTTTTTTACTTTGACTGTAATCATATGTACACTCTGATATGTAATTTGAGTTGGTGTTTTTATTTGTGTATCTGACCCGGTAGTTCTTGTTTTTAATTGACCTTTCACTTGGTTATTTAACCGACACCCCACCCTTTCATTTACATACTACCTGAGGAAGAAACCGGTCCGGTTTCGAAACTGTTCATTGTTAAACAGTTGTGCTTTTATATCTTCTTGTATCAATAAATCCTTTCAGCACCGACTATACCGTTATCCTTGAGGAACTTGGAATACACGTCCTTTGGAAGATCCTATTGATCAATAGCGCATAGAAGACACCCGTTTTTTTGGCTTTTTTGCTGCTTTTTTGTTTTTTTGGCTTTTTTGCTTTTATTCCTTCATTCATTATTGAGACTTTGTACTTCAAGTTCTCAAACCGGGTCCTATGCTGCAAGCTGATCCTGCCACCAATCTACCGTGGAGGCTACCTAAGTGGAATTTGTTACACTGGATGTTATGCTCCCAGCATAACCCCACCAGGTGAGCGTATTTAGAACCTTGTTCACACGTGTAAAATCACAGTGTCACGCACTATTGTGCGCTTTGTGTTTTTTCTACCTTTCTCCAACAAGGAGAAGAGAGCCTCCTCGGTTTCTTCCTGGCACTAAGGTCTGGCTGTCATTCAGGAATATCCGACTGAGGGTGTCGTCATGTAAATTTGCCCCCAGGTTCCTCGGACCATTGGAGGTTCTGCAGCGGATCAACCCTGTCGCCTACAAGCTTCGGCTGCCTCCTACCCTCGGGATTCTCAACTCCTTCCATGTCTCCCTCCTGAAACCAGTGATCTTGAACCGCTATTCCAAGACTCCCAGACCTGCGGTTGCCTCCAACGGCCCTTCGGACATCTTTGAGGTCAAGGAGATCTTGGACACCAAGAGAGTGAGAGGAAATACTTTTTATTTGGTGGATTGGTGGGGTTTTGGCCCTGAAGATAGGTCCTGGGAGCCAGAGGAGAATCTCAATGCTCCTACTCTTCTGAAGAAGTTTCTCTCTCGCTCTGATCCCAAGAAGAGGCGGCGTAAGAGGGAGGATACTGTAATGTCTGTCTGCGGGCCGTCAGCTCCAACCTCCCCCTGACTGCCGCAGCCACGAGTCGGCAAGCACTGGCCCCAGCCTCCTCCTCAGGAGACGCCAGCGCTCGCGTACACTCACCTCAGCCGGATCCTGTAGGATCTCATGCCCGTACTTAAAGGGGCAGCACGCACAGGACATTCTGATGACTCTTGACCCATGAGTACCCTGGACTATAAGAGGGGTCCAGCCCCCTGCCTCTATGCCTGAGCATTGTTGTTGTTCCCTATAGTTTGTCTATGTGATGGCCTCCTAGTGTGTTCCAGTTCCTAGACGTGTTCCAGTTCCTGTTCCTGTTCCTTGCATTTCCATACCACCCTGTCTAGCTCTGTATTGTGCCAAATTCGTGTCGTGCTGTTCCACATCTGACCTGCTTCACCTCGCCTGACATTTACCTGCTGCCTAGTCCTAGCCGAGCCTGCCTTTCCACTGTCCGAGCTGCCACAGGTACCCTATACGAACTATAGACATTGTCCTGCACCCTGTTGGCCAGCTGCCTTACCGCCAAGGCGGTACGGCCCAGTGGGTCCACAGACCCTACGTGACACCTTTCCACATGTCTCCTCATATGTGGCCACGAAACAGATCGAGACAAGTTCTTACACATCTTAGTGATACCTGGATGACCCGACAATTTGCTACCTTGACACTCTAAAAGAACAGCAGGTCTGATTTTACTAGGAACAAAAAAACATTAGTCGGGTATCTCTGGAGGTGCCTGAGATTGAGCCTGCAAAAGTAAATCAGAAATATTCTGTGTTAGCCCTGTCAAAATTCTATCAGGAAGAATGATGAAAGAAGGTACAGGGGTAACCACAAATTCTTGATACTCAACTGGCAGACCCTGAAGACTGGTAACTGTGACTAGACTCGGGGAACTAAAACATCTCCCTGAACAAAACTTTCCCCACTGCACTAATTCTCCTGAAGTCTAATCACACATTGGATAATGGAGGGACAACCAAGGATACCCCAAAATAATGGGATAGGAGGAAGCACGAGCTAACAGAAAATAAAATAGTCTCACAGTGAATAGTTCCCACTGACTTAAGATCAGGAGTACGGAATCTTACCGATCCTGCAGACACGAGAGTACCATCCAATGAACAAATGTCAATGGGTTTCTCAAGAGGTGCAGGTATAATACCCAACTTCTTAGCCAAATCAAAATCTATAAAATCTGCCGCAGCACCAGAATCAACAAAGGCCTGCATATGTAAAAATATGCCCTCACATTCAATATTACAGGGCAGCAACACCACAACACACTATTTTTGGGAGAAAATTAAGTGCGCCCAGATGAACTTCCCAATCAACTTCTAGGCTATGAAGTTTTCCCAACTTAAGAGGATACTTTTGGGCAAAATTCCCCTCTTAACCGCAATACAAACAACAACCTAAGCATCTCCTCCATTACCCAGGTCAAATATTTCTAATTATAGAGAAGACTTTCAGTATGACAAATTACTACATGATGCAAAAACAACAACAACAAAACAGGCATCTATAAGACAAAGCTCTTCAACCCCTTGTCACACCATGACAACACGGTACGTCATGGTGCGGGGGTTAAAGTGTGGAGTGGGCTCACAGGTTGAGCCCGCTCTATACTCTGCGGGTATCAGCTGTGTATTATAGCTGACACCCACTAATGGCCAGATACAGAGATAATTCTGATCCTGGCCATTTAATCACTTAGATGATGCGGTCAATTACCAACATAGCATCAAAGCCGTTAGAAAGAGGGGGTCAGCAGGGGGGCTGCATCAAAATAACGGGGTGCCGATGGTTGTCATGGCAGCCTGGGGGCCTAATGATGGCCCCTAGGTCTGCCTTCTTTCTGCTTCTGTTAAGCTGTGCCTCTGGCAGGGCTTAATAAGAGCAGGTAGAAACGACAATACAGTATGTAAAAAAAAACAACTTAAAATTAGTATCGCCGTGTCCGTAAAAATATGAAGTATTGTAATATAACATAACTTAGCTTGCACTGCGAACGCCCTAAAAAAAAGAAAACTCTAGGATTGCTACTTTTTTATTCACCTTAGCTCTCAAAATGTTTTTTGTTTTTTTTATAAAAAGTGATCAAAAACTCGTATGTATCAAAAAATGGTACAAAAATGACAGGAAAATAAAAAAATATATGTATAAAAAATATTAAAACAAACTATGTAAATTTGGTTTTTCCAATTCCACCTCACAAAGATATTTTTTTCCATTTCCCAGTACATTATAAGGTACTTTAAATAGTGGCAATAGAAAACTACAACTCCTCACGCAAATGCCAAGACTGCACACCAATCTACTGATGGAAAAATACAAAAGTTATGGCTCTTGAAAGGTGGGGAAGAAAACACAAACATACAAAAAAAAAATAGCTGCGGCCCAAGGGGTTAATCAAATAGACTAAGTCAGTTGGAAAAATTAGACTAATTTCAATGAATAATTACATTCATAAGCTGAGCAATACATTTCATTTACTGACTATAATTTTAATCTCTTTCTGTTGTTTGCTTTAGATTTGCTTCATTGACTTTTTGACATCACCCCAGAGATCATCCCACAACTCTGCAGAGGACGGATTCGTCCAGGGCTTCATCTACCAGCTTATAAAATGCAGAATATCAGCCATTATGTGTTAGGTCCGCCGCCAGCACAATTCATCATCTACAGTTAGTCTGCACAATTTCCACCTACACAGAAGAGACCTGTAAGTACAAGACTGTCCTCTCCTGAGTTGCCAAAATGTAGAGAGGTGCAAACTGATCCACCTTAGGCATTGTTTTTAAATTTGGCTATAAAAGAATCCTAAATATTCAGCTGTAAGGGTCAGTTTTATAATTCTGTAGCCAGTAGAAAAGAAAATGCCTAGTTACATATAGAAAGAAAACAGAAAAGGTCTTTGTGAGTCAGTTTTGACTATTACAATTTTTGTTATTATTAAAAAAAAAATAGAAAATCATAATTGACCTTTCCATGCCATTCACCAACTATAATGTAATATGTGATGGCACTAGGAAATATAATCCTCTTTGGCTGATCGGTGTATATACGGTATATAGCTATTTTACTTTTTATAATAATTTTTGTTAATCCAGATTGCGCTTCACCAATGGCCTCAAGTTTTTAAACTTTTTTATAGTTTGTTCCAAAAAATTTATTTTATGAATATATTTACTTCTTGTCTAGATGCAGAGCTCTTTTATATGACATTTGTTGGAACATGCCACAATAAAAAATGTTTTATGTATTGCATTTGAAATCAGAGGCAAACAGATCTACAGTGGGGCCCATAGATTGTGCAATTGCTCTGATATCCCGTCCTCTCTCAGATCACACACAGCTCTTATTTTCTAGGAAATGGATCGGACCAATGTGACTTCAATAACTCTACTTGGCTTTCCAGGTCTTCATAGTTTAAGAACATTGCTTTTTCTTCTTTTCCTTATTATTTACATTGGAATAATCTGTGGAAACCTCTTGGTCATCACTCTGGTGTCCAACAGCAAGAACCTCCACTGTCCCATGTACTTCTTCCTCACACAACTCACCACATCAGATATTGTCCCGAATATGCTTCATATGATATTGAAGGATGGTATCACAGTGTCTCTTCCTCGATGTATCGCACAGTTATACTTCTTTGGTTCCTGTGAGGGTTTTGAATGTCTTCTGTTGACGGTGATGTCCTATGACAGATATCTGGCCATATGTCACCCCCTCCACTATGGCTCCATTATGAATCCTTAGCTTTGCCTGAAGTCTATTATTACATGCTGGTTGTCCAGTTTCTCAGTAACTTTAATTCAAGCACTAAATATCTCCCAGCTCCCTTTTTTGGGGTCCAAGGTCACTGGTCATTTCTACTGCGATCTTGACCCCATACTACACCTTTCAACGTCCGATATTTTGGGAATTGAAACACTGGAAGTTTATCTTTGTATCCCTGTGGTTTTGTGTCCATTTCTAATCATAATCATCTCTTATGCTTATATTGTCAGTACGACCCTCAACATCCGGTCCATCACTGAGAGGCAGAAAGCCTTCACCACCTGCAGCTCCCACTTGATAGTGGTGTCTATATTTTTTGGAACGTTAAGTTGTATGTATTTAATTCCAATGAAAGCAAAATCTGTCATTCAAAGTAAAATAGTTTCTCTATTTTACACTGTGGTGACTCCACTAATAAATCCCATCATTTACTGTCTCAGAAATAAAGACATTAAGGAAGCAGTAAGAAAAAAAAAATTCTTCTGAACTGGCTGTGGATCTAAAATTAATTTCTTCAGATTTGGTGTTCCAAATGTAAATCTTTCAGTTTTGTAATTACAAAATATAATTATTTTAGACCTGTGGTGGGGGTAGAGGAAAAATTGTCAGCCCTATTTTAATGGAGTGCTTCATTGTGAAGAAAGAAAAAAAAATGAGAACCAGGGAGATGCACGAGCTAATTCAACAGTCATCACGAGCCATTCACTCAAGCTGTACTTAATGTTAGAGGCATCACTTCAAATCTAGTATTTAACCTGAACTTAAAAGATCAAGAAGAAAGGTTTTTTTTATAAATAAAAGATTAATGGGAACATGCACTGAAAAGTCTAGAGTACTTGAAAATTCCTCTACAGATTTAGATATATTTTGACATGAAGAAAGTGTATTTTGTGTGGTATTATTATTTGTCTTACAAGCAGAGAAAATAAAATGTGGAAACATACACATTTTGAAATATTTTTGATAAATTGTGGTGTTTTTCACAAATAAACAATGAATGTAATGACCAAAGTTTACCACTGACATAAAATACAATGTGTCACAAGAAAACAGGCTCAGAATCACTTGGATAAGTAAAATCACTACGAAGTTATAAGCACATAAAGTGACACGTTAGGTTAGAAAAATGAGACTTTGCCAGGAAGGTCAGAACTGGCCGCGGTGGCAAGGGGTTAACAATCACAATCATAATAATAATAATAATAATAATAACACCATTTGGAATCAATGAGTCACATTCTGAAATTATTGGCATTAATCGCAGTGAATATTTACATACATCAGATATTTCTATTTTCTTGCCAAAACATTTCTTTACTGATGATAATCATTTTGCTTTCTTCAGTTTTCTTCAGTAATATATCAATAAAATCATAAAACACCCATAAATGAATAAAATCAGAACAAGATTACAATGTGACGCAGAAGCTTCCTATGTAGTGTGAAGTGATTGGGAGAACACACACAACCACCGAGGAGGAAAACTTTTCAGATTTGCTCAATCTAATGTAAATAACGTGGTTTTGTGGACTTCAATAAAGAAACAACATAAAATATGGTATAACATAAAGAAAAAAATATCCAAACTCACTTTTTGAAGCTCCTGCACTACCGATCCCATGTTCCCCCATGAATTTGTGTTTACATTGATGAAGTGATGACCTGCCTTATGTGACTGATCCAGTCGATCACTGTCATCAATACTGACAAGACCGCTGCAGTGAGATGCTACTTAAAAATCTTAAAGAGGATCAGTTATGTGGCAGTGTAAATCCAGCCAGACACATAAGATATCCATTGGCTAAACTATCAAAATATCCCCCCTATAAACATGCATGCTTGAATTGGTCAAACTGTCTCATACTTGGATCGGATAGGCTTGCTTGTTTACTATCAGGGATACACTAGCAGACATTAGATATTGGTCTGGTTGATCCCATGTGAAGCTCATTGTATTCCACCAGCATTTATCTAATGTGTATGACCAGCTTACATTGGGATGGATGATCATTAGCCCCAAGTCCATCAATGATTTTACATTTAGTTAAATTGTTTTTGAGTTAAAAAAATATACATTTGTATTAACAATAACAGCTCATAAATGGGGAAAAAAGATACAAGTCCACCAAGTCCGACCAATTATCCCAGATTTGACTAGTAGAAGTCAAAACTGGTGTTGAACTTATAGAAGATGGAAAAATGCTATCATTTCATTTCCCTCTGATTATTTGAGATTTGTGCATTGTTGTACTGGGGTGCTTTGAGCCACCAAAGTCGATGATTCTGAGGTCACTTCTTCCATCCACACAGGACACGTGAACGTTCACTTAAAATGACTTCATAATTATTGTTGTCATCCTTGTGTACTGCCTGCGGTCGCTAACCGCTGGCATCCGGCATTCTCAACTCACCAGCCACGACCACAGTACACTGATGCCTTGCCGGCATCTCCTCCCTCAGAGGCACCGGCACGCAACCCCAACCTATCCCAGCACTCCCAAGACTTTAAAAGGAACTCTGTCCACTCCCTCTTTGTCTGAGCAATGTTGTCTCTTCCCAGTGTTTGTCATGAAAAATCTTTCCCTAGTTGTATCCTGTATGCTGTATCCCGTATCCTGTATCCAGTATCTGTGTCCGGTGTTCGTGCCAAGTCAAATGTCTGAGACGACTTCTGTGTTCAAGTCCAGTTATCCAGCACAAGCCTGCTTCCAAAAGTCTGGTACAATCCAGCTTTCCATAGTCTGGTACAAGCCAGCTACCCAGGTACTCTCGTCCTAGTGTCTGTCATCGACTTTCCATTTTACCATCTGCTACTCCGCTATGACAGAGCGGCCCAGTGGGTCCACATACACCATAGCCGTGACACCTTGTACACAAGACATCATTAATAACATCTTATAGGTCATTTCTGAATCAGCCCAACATAAAAAGATCCAAGTGCCAACGTATTGGCTCCAAAGACACCTTGTATTGGGGTTATCTTCTGCTGGACCTCTGGGGTATATTATTGTGTAAGTACCCAAGCAAGCATACAGGGACTTCAGCCACCAAAAAATCTTAAGTGATCCCACAGGCCTGAGGTCTCAGGCCCCTGAAACGTCACACCAGGCGTAGAAAGATGCCAATCTATCCTCTACGTGAAGCAGTAGCGTAGCTAGTGGGGGGCAGGGTGGGACAGTGGCCCGGGCTGAGGGGGTGGGTCCCACCGCGACTGCCCCCGTTATGCCAGCAGCACAAATGAAACCAGCCACTGCCAACCCCCTCCTGCACTAATTGTACCTGCGTCTATATGATATATAATCATACACAATTATCGTCATATACAATACATGCATAAGCGCTGAATGGCCGGGCACGTATTATATATATATATATATATATATATATATATATATACAGGATGATAAGGATTTTTTACAGGAATGATAGCTGGTATATACAGGAATGATGGCTGGTATGTACGGGGATGATGGCTGGTATATACAGGATTGATATGGGTTATATACATGGATAATGGCTGGTCCAGGCATGATTACTGTATATAACCACCATCATCCATTTTTATACAAGCCATTATCCCCGTATATAACCTCCATTATTCCTGTATGTACCAGCCATCATCCTTGTTTATAACCCCCATCATCCCTATAAATACCAGCCTGGCTGCTACAGTGAAGGAAATAAGTATTTGATCCCTTGCTGATTTTGTAAGTTTGCCCACTATCAAAGACATGAACAGTCTAGAATTTTTAGGCTAGGTTAATTTTACCAGTGAGAGATAGATTATATTTTTAAAAAAACAGAAAATCACGTTGTCAAAATTATATATATTTATTTGCATTGTGCACAGAGAAATAAATATTTGATCCCTTTGGCAAACAAGACTTAATACTTGGTGGCAAAACCCTTGTTGGCAAGCACAGCAGTCAGACGTTTTTTGTAGTTGATGATGAGGTTTGCACACATGTTAGATGGAATTTTGGCCCACACCTCCTTGCAGATCATCTGTAAATCATTAAGATTTCGAGGCTGTCGCTTGGCAACTCGGATCTTCAGCTCCCTCCATAAGTTTTCGATGGGATTAAGGCCTGGAGACTGGCTAGGCCACTCCCTGACCTTAATGTGCTTCTTTTTGAGCCACTCCTTTGTTGCCTTGGCTCTATGTTTCATGTCATTGTCGTGCTGGAAGACCCAGCCACTAGCCATGTTTAATGTCCTTGTGAAGGGAAGGAGGTTGTCACTCAGGATTTGACGGTACATGGCTCCATCCATTCTCCCATTGATGCGGTGAAGTAGTCCTGTGCCCTTAGCAGAGAAACAGCCCCAAAACATAATGTTTCCACCTCCATGCTTGACTGTGGGGACGGTGTTCTTTGGGTCTTAGGCAGCATTTCTCTTCCTCCAAACACGGCGAGTTGAGTTAATGACAAAGAGCTCAATTTTAGTCTCATCTGACCACAGCACCATCTCCCAATCACTCTCAGAATCATCCAGATGTTCATTTGCAAACTTCAGACGGGCCTGTACATGTGCCTTCTTGAGCAGGGGGACCTTGCGGGCACTGCAGGATTTTAATCCGTTACGGCGTAATGTGTTACCAATGGTTTTCTTGGTGACTGTGGTCCCAGCTGCCTTGAGATCATTAACAATTTCCCCCCGTGTAGTTTTCGGCTGAGCTCTCACCTTCCTCAGGATCAAGGATACCCCACAAGGTGAGATTTTGCATGGAGCCCCAGATCGATGTCGATTGACAGTCATTTTGTATGTCTTCCATTTTCTTACTATTGCACCAACAGTTGTCTCCTTCTCACCCAGCTTCTTACTTATGGTTTTGTAGCCCATTCCAGCCTTGTGCAGGTCTATGATTTTGTCCCTGACATCCTTAGAAAGCTCTTTGGTCTTGCCCATGTTGTAGAGGTTAGAGTCAGACTGATTGATTGAGTCTGTGGACAGGAGTCTTTTATACAGGTGACCATTTAAGACAGCTGTCTTTAATGTAGGCACCAAGTTGATTTGGAGCATGTAACTGGTCTGGAGGAGGCTGAACTTTTAATGTTTGGTAGGGGATCAAATACTTATTTCTCTGTGCACAATGCAAATAAATATATACAATTTTGACTATGTGATTTTCTGTGTTTTTTTTTTATATATATAATCTATCTCTCACTGGTAAAATTAACCTAGCCTAAAAATTCTAGACTGTTCATGTCTTTGACAGTGGGCAAACTTACAAAATCAGCAAGGGATCAAATACTTATTTAATTCACTGTATATACAGGGATGATGGGGTTTATATATAGGAATGATGGTTGATATATACAATGATTAAGGTTGTTATATACAGGGATGATGGGTAGTTCAGCCATCATCCCTGCATTAACCCCCATAATCCCTGTGTATACCAGCCACTATCCCTTTATATAACCCCCATCATCCCTGTATATAACCCCCATCATCCCTGTATATAACTGCCATCATCCCTGTTTATAACCCCCATCTTACCTGTATATACTAGCCAGGGTGGTATATACCGAGATGATAGGGGTTGTATACAGGGATGAAGGCTGGTATATACAGGGATGATGGGGGTTATATAAAGGGATTAGAATTGTTATATACAGGTATTATGGTTGTTATATACAGGGATGATGGTTGTTATATACAGGGATGATGGGTAGTCCAGCCATCGTCCCTGCATTAACCCTCATCATCCCTGTGTATACCAGCCATCATCCCTTTATATAACCCCCATCATCCTTGTATATAACCCGAATCATCCCTGTATATACCAGCCATCATCCCTGTTTAGAACCCCCATCTCACCTCTATATACTAGCCAGACTGGTATATACAGAGATGATAGGGGTTTAATACAGGGATGATGACTCGTATATACAGGGATGATGGGGTTTATATACAGTGATGAGTGTTGGTATATTCAGGGATGATGGGGATTATATACAGGGATGATGGGGCTATATACAGGGATGATGGGGGTTATATACAGGGATGAAGGCTGGTATCTAATTAGAATTTGCCTCTTCAGTTTTAAACATGCGTTATTGGGGGGCACTGGGTTGGGGCCCACTCAGATATGTTTAGCCCCCCCCCCCCACCTGTGCTAAACCCTTTACTACGCCTCTGATGTGATGTTTCTAAGAACAAACCATAACACCACTGGGTAGAATCCATCGGGATACATTATGGACTTTAATACATTGGCTGATGTTTATATTTATTCCTTGTATGTGATCATTTTTTGACACTGAATTTTTTGAAAAGCATTATGCAAAAAGGAAAAAACAGTGAATGTCAGATGCTTATTTCTATATAATGCTACAGGATTTTACAAACAAGCACCTGGTGTAATGAAGTGATAGAGAATGTAAGAAAATCACCATGTAGTCCCCACTGTAGGAATTATTAATATGTTGGGGTCACAGCTGACATATCTGCTAGCTGATGACATGAGGTCAATGTGTTCCTCTTCCCCAAGCCATAACATTTGTAAAGGAGCAACCCCCCATCTCCTGAATACATATTTTGGGCAAAAAGCAGGTCACTCTCATCCTCTAGTCCTCCAACCTTTTTCCCCAATATAAAATTCCATGGGGTCAGACTAGGAATGTTGCCCTCATTTCTATTTTGCTGTATCTATTAAAAAATACATATAAGAAGGATGACATTGTCTATATGGGGGTATTGCCCCCGCTGACAATCTAGGTGGGCTCCTCCAAAGGCCTGGGGAAGTGGCAGGCATCTTTGATGGCTTGTAGTATGAAATGACAGTACACACATAATAAAACTATATTTTGGAAGAGAGCAGAAGGCGACTGTTGTGTTGCTGGGAACTTGGGGAAACATTTCTGCAAGAAGGGTATGGAAAAGAGATGACGGAGGAGGTGTGAGATTAGACTATCGTTGATGTGACAGGAGAAGAAGGAAGAACTGGAAAGTTTTGTGTTAACTACTATGTTCCCCACATAAAATGGCTACGTCTGCTACGTTTACGTGGAGAAATTTTCAGGCTTAGACTTATTTATTCTCTTTACTCTTTTCCAATCATCCACCATCATATAATATGTCTGTTTCATTTTGTTCATTTAACCTCCTTACTATCTTTGCACCACTGCCTCTAAGGACGAAATCCTGGAGTTGTCTGTTGTTGCATATAACACTGGTATTTGGTGTATAACATTTAAGGTGTCTCATATATGCTACTCTTATTACGAAAACTCACCATATAGAGGAACATCTAGTGCGGCAATTGGAAATAATGTAGCATGGCACAGAGTCTAAGGGATCCTCCTTATCTTTACTCTATACTTCCTCATGGGGGCATGGTCTTCCTGGTTAAATCCTCAGATAAAGGCCCCTATAGTAGTTATCTACTAACAGTACGTGTACTTCTGGAATGTGGGTCAAGGACAATGGAGATAAGTCAGAAAAGCCAAGAATCAATAACAGAAAGGAAGTCAGAGTCGTGCAGCTGTCGGATGGAAGATTTATGACGTTGCCAGTAGATAGAGCCGAGATCAATATCAGAGATTTCAGCATCTAAGGTACCAGGCAGAAATCTGATGAAGTAAACCAGGAAGGTAGGTCAGGCTGTAGCAAAGATTTTAACCACGATCCGGAAAATAACCAGTCAGGAAACACTAACTTGAAGTTTAGTTTAGTTCTGGATGGCCTAGGAGGATTCAGATAGGCAGCTTGTGGAAATGGCAACTGGTCATAGTGAGAGAGGTGTACAGGGAGACATAGAAGGGCAGTAGGGGAGTGCTGCTAAACCGTACCTCCCAAACTAGCCTGAAGATTTCATTTTTTACATTTCACCACCAGTGGTGATGGCGAAAGTCCATAACAGACCGTGTCCGTCCATACAAAACTTTCAGTCCCAAAAGGTAAAATAGACTCTAAAACACACTCTAGCGTGCTTGGAATTTTTTCGCCACTTGAACCCTAAAACGCTTGTTAGAGGCTGGGATAAGCAGGCATTTACTTTTGCACCATCTAAAGTTGACTCAAAAAAACTAAAAATAAAATACAGAGATTTACAAACGGGTGGGAAGCTCCATCGGTTGGCCTGTTCTGACCAACCTCTCCTATGCTGGTTGGGCCTATGGGGCATTCAGAGACCTGGGTGGAAGGGATCAATCCACCTGTATGGCCTGGCTTAAAACCTACCGGGGTTGACAGCAATAAATTATTGAGCACAGAGATTTGTTTGCTCAACAATTTTACGTTTGTTTGGGTGCCCTTATTTTTTTAGGGTGTAGGTAAGAGTGTCAAAGGCTACGTGTATATAAAATGTTATGGCTTTTGGACAATTAGTTTCTCAGATATTGTTTCTTTATTGTAAACGAGCCTAAAATACAGCCGTCGTGATGAGGTTTTTCTGGGCGAACTGCACAACACAGGTTCATGAGTTGTGGTAGACATACTCAGGACATGGTGATGCATGAACGTTCCAGGGCTCGGAACTTCACAGTAAACAGTTACGGAAATATTTTGCTAAAACCGCTCAAATTTTGCTATAAATGAAGGAACTGCGGAATGTTTCGGGGGCAAGATAGGCTTATTGTGAAATGCTCTGGGACAGCATTGTGGAAAAGGATTATTTATACCCATTTAAGTGAAAAAGGCATCATTTGTATGGCCCGCTGCGCGGGCTACATCTGTCCTACTGGCCTGAGTTTTTATATGGTAGGTCAGAGCGTCAAAGGCTAGATGTGTATAAAAAATTAGGGCTTTTGCACTACTATTGTTTATGATATTGTTTATTTATTAGAATTAAATCGTAAATTACGCACTCAGTGCGTAAAACTGGAGCAGCTAAAGAGGCTTTTGGGGGCTAAGAGACGCAGACCCTTGAATTTTTTTGGGGTAGGTCAGAGTGTCAACTGCTGCAGGTGTCAGAAGTTTGATGGCTTTGAGGCGATTCGCTTTTAAGGGGGGATTCACACGAACGTGATTTGCGTCCGTGTAGCCCGCATGGTTTTCACGCGGGTCGCATGGACCTATGCAAGTCTATGGGGCAGTGCAGACTGTCCGTGAGTTTTGCGCAGCGTGAGTCCGCTGCGTGAAATGCACGCCATGTCCTATATTTCGGCGTTTTTCGCGCATCACGCACCCATTGAAGTCAATAGGTCAGTGAAAATCACGCATGCTCCACGGAAGCACTTCCGTGGGACAAGCGTTATTCGCGCAACAGCAGTAAAAGAATGAATGTAAACAGAAAAGCACCACGTGCTTTTCTGTTTACAAACATCCAAATGGAGTGTCATATTGATGGCGGCTGCGCGAAAAGCACGCAGCCGCGCATCCATATGAACAGGGCACACGGAGCTGTCAAGTGCCTTTTGCGTGCGCAAAACGCAGCATTTTTTGCGCGCGCAAAAACGGCACGTTCGTCTGAATCAGCCCTAAGACATTATTTTTTCATTAGAACTAAATTGTAAACGTGCATAAAAATAGCCGTTGCTCACAAGGCTTTTGTGGTCCAAGTGTGCGTCACAGAACTTTGAATTTTTTTAGGATAGGTCAGAGTGTCAAGGGCTACATGTCTAACAAATATTAGATATATTCAACAGCTAGTTTTTAAGATATTAATTTTTTTATAAAAAAAGTTTAAGCCGTGTGTAGAAACAGGCGTCGCTAGTGAGGAGTTTCCTCGCTAACCGCTCGATGTATCATCACGAGTCTTGGCGTACATACTCAGGAGATGGTGACGTATAATAGTTTCTGAGCTCGTAACTCCACATTGAGCGGTTATGGATATAGTTTGGTAAAACTGTCAATATTAAGCTCTAAATAAGGGAATTCCGCCATGTTTATGGTGCAAAAGTGGAGTCCCCTTTTAGAAAAGACGTATTGTTCGGCTTTGCAAGGCTACACCTAGCTTGGGTCCATCGGGTCATGGTTCAGTTTTCGACTCAGTCAAAGTTTTCGACTACGAGTTTCGAGCGTTTTTGTTGGGCGTAAACCGAGCATGCCATCGCCACAAAACTGTACATATTTTTTTGTGAGACCTTTAGTGGTAAACTTCCGGAGTCAGAAACAACGCCAGTCACTTCCCTGAAGATTTCATTTTTGACTTTACACCACTGGTGGTGATGGCGAAAGTCCATAATGGACCGCGTCCGTCCATACAAAACTTTCAGTCCCAAAATAGACCCTAAAACACACTAGCGCGCTCTGTATTTTTTCGCCACTTGAACCCTAGACCACTTTTTAGAGGCTGGGATGCTTCTAACACTGCCCATAAGCAGTGACATAAGCAGTGAACAGAGAGCAGTAAAATATGGAGACCACAGTGAGGTGGGTGCTACAGGTGGAGAAGGCTTTCTGCCTACCTGTACCGGATGGAATCCTTAAGATGACAGATGCAATTTTACCATAGGAGATAATGATTATGATGGTCGGCATAATGATTACAGGTATACATAGTAAGGAAGCTTAATAATTCAATAATAGTTGACTGAGTAGTTCTGAATTGTACAGAACTGTAGTTCAGCAGCCAAGAACTGTATGGAGCCACACTGTACCTCTGTATGTCTCCAATTTTCTCTCAAGAAAATTTTTGAATTCACACAGAATACGGAAAAAACCCAGGAACAATGCTTCTGGAATATGATGTCATACGCTGATGCCATACAATGGCAAATGGAGTGGCTAAGGCTCCCTTGTAGGTAACTGTAGAGACTCATATCTGCATGACATCATACAGGCTCTGTCATTAGGCATATGGTCTAACACCTTAAACATCTACTGTACTTTTAACCTCTCCACTAACTTAAAGAGGACCTTATATTTATTACACATGTAGCCCTTGACACTCTGACCTATCCTAAAAAAATTCAAGGATCTGTGACGCGTGCTTGGCCCACAGAAGCCTCATCAGCAACGCCTGTTTTTACGCACGTTTAGACCGGTTTTTCGTGAAACACAGCGGATGAATGTAAGATAAGTGCAGTATTGATTGCACAGTGTTTTTTCACAGATTCATCTGAAAACAGATTTGATGGTATAATCACATGAGAAAGATATTAAAGCCCCTGGGCACAAATAGCACCCAGAGTGCAAGTTTCCTGCAAGGGCTCAGAACACAGCTGTGAGTGCCTCACCAGTAAGTACCTTTATGTGCTATTTTACTGTGAGCTTTATGTCAATTGCCTGAGATCCATGAGTGAACCTGGCAGTTAATAATAGAACTGCTGTTTTCAGTGCTTCAGAACTTTCATCCTGTAACCATCAAACATCAATGTACTTTCTCTGCCCCCTAACTGTAAAGCCATAGTGCTTACATAGCACCCAGAGTGCAATTTTGTCATTTTGGGGCGGTCACCCCAAAATGTGAGTATGCCCTCCAAATTCCATGTGAAGGCTCAGAACACTGCTGTGAGTGTGCCACATCAGTAATGCATCAGTGTTTATCAACAAAGATGCTGTTAAAACCTTCTGGTAAAGATCTGTCTATAGGATTAAAGATGAGCTGGCAGGTTCTGATTTACCCTCTTCTCTGGATGCCCTTATTCTGCTGACCACCCGCATAGACCTGAGGCTCCAGGAACACTCCCAAGAAGTGCCCCAAGAGAGAAAGTTCTCTAGACAGCTTTCTGTTTCTACACAGAGCTCTACTGTGTGCGCACACACACAGCTCTGCTACGCGCACACTCACACACACAGCTCTAATTCGCGCACACACACAGCTCTGCTCTGCGCACACACACACACACACACACACACACACACACACACACAGCTCTGCTACACACACAACTCTGCTGTGCATGCATACACCTCTGCTGTGCGCACACACAGCTCTGAGGCGCGCACACACAGAGCTCTGTTCTGTGCACACACACAGCTCTGCTGTGCGCACAAAAACACACAGCTCTGGTGCACGCACACACAGCTCTGCTGTGCACACACACAGACTGCTCTGCTGCGTGCACATAGTCACTGAATAATACCACCGTACTGTTACTGAATAATACCGCCGTACTGTTACTGAATAATACCACCATACCATAACCACATAGTGACTGAAGAATAACCCCATACTGTTACTGAATAATACGGCCACATTTTAAACACATATTGACTGAATATTACCCCCATAGTGTTACTGAATAATACCACCACACCATAACCGCATAGTGACCGAATACTACCCCCATAGTGTTACTGAATAATACCACCACACCATAACCGCATAGTGACTGAATACTACCCCCATAGTGTTACTGAATAATACCTCCACACCGTAACCACATAGAGACTGAATAATACCCCCATATTGTTACGAATAATACCGCCACACCATAACCACATAGTGACTGAATAATACCTCCATACTGTTACTGAATAATACCACCACACCGTAACCACATAGTGACTGAATAATACCCCCATACAGTTACTGAATAATACCACCACACCATAACCACATAGTGACTGAATAATACCCCATACTGTTACTGAATAATACCACCACACCATAACCACATAGTGACTGAATAATATCCCCATACTGTTACTAAATAATACCTCCACACCATAACCACATAGTGACTGAATAATACCTCCGTACTCTTACTGAATAATACCACCACCCCATAACCACATAGTGACTGAATAATACCCCCATACTGTCACTGAATAATACCTGCACACCATAACCACATAGAGACTGAAAAATACCCCCATACTGTTACTGAATAATACTGCCTCAACATAACCACATACTGACTGAATAATACCCCCATACTGTCACTGAATAATACCACCATAATGTTACTGAATAATACCACCACACCATAACCAGATTGTGACTGAATAATACCACCATACTGTTAACGAATAATATCACCACACCATAACAACATAGTGACTGAATAATACCCCCATACTGTCACTGAATAATACCACCATAATGTTACTGAATAATACCACCACACCATAACCAGATTGTGACTGAATAATACCACCATACTGTTAACAAATAATATCACCACACCATAACAACATAGTGACTGAATAATACCCCCATACTGTTACTGAATAATACCAGCACACCATAACCACATAGTGACTGAATAATACCCCCATACTGTTACTGAATAATACCAGCACATCATAACCACATAGTGCCTAAATAATACCCCAATATGGTTACTGAATAATACCTCCACACCATAACCACATAGTGACTGAATAATACCCCCATACTGTTACTGAATAATACCACCATACCATAACCACATAGCGACTGAATAATACAACCATACTGTTATTGAATAATACCGCCACACCATAACCACATAGTGACTGAATAATACCCCCATACTGTTACTGAATAATACCACCACACCATAACCACATAGTGACTAAATAATACCCCCATACTGATACTGAATAATACCGCCACCCCATTACCACATAGTGACTGAATAATACCGCCACACCATAACCACATAGTGACTGAATAATACCCCCATACAGTTACTGAATAATACCGCCACACCATAACCACATAGTGACTGAATAATACCCCCATACAGTTACTGAATAATACCGCCACCCCATTACCACATAGTGACTGAATAATACCGCCACACCATAACCACATTGTGACAGCAAAATACAACCATACTGTTACTGAATAAAAACCACTATACAAAGACCAATATTACCAGCATATAGTGACCATATAAGGGTAGATGCCAGTTATACACAGGAACTCTGCAGAAAATATAAGTGATTACAACACATTTATATCTAGTAACTCACAGGTGATGTTTCCTCGGATTAGAGTCATTCAGGGGACACATGGGGCAAAGGACACATTGTGCAATGGACACATGGGGCAGAGGACACATGGGGCAATGGACACATGGGGCAGAGGACACATGGGCCAATGGACACATGGGGCAGAGGACACATGGGGCAAAGGACACATTGTGCAATGGACACAAAGGGCAGAGGACACATCATGCAGTGGACACATGGGGCAGAGGACACTATAACGATGAGGAGGTTTCCACATACTGTAACACAGTAAATCATAAAAGGAATAAAAAATAGCAATGTTCTAAAACTGCAGAGAGCTGGGAATCCTAACAGTTGGGTTGTGTTAGGGCTCATGCACACGACCGTTGTTTTGTACATCATCCTATTCATTATGTTTTGGGAATAACATACTAAACCCTTCATTGCTATATAGCCATGCACACATAATTATTTTTTTTTTGCGGATCTGTGTGTATGTTCCGGCAAATTATGGCTCAAGTCCTATTCTTGTCCATGTTTACGATCCATCTCGCTTATTTTAGTGTATGGGTCCTCAAAAACATAGGACAGCACACGGAAACCACTAGGATCTGTGCTTTTCCTTCCACAAAATGGAAACAGTCGTGTGAATGATGCCTTACATTGTAGTTTTCTATTTCCTATAGAAATGAGAAATATATTAGAAAAAAAAGTGCCTATAAAAATAAGTGAAATAAAGATATGAGCCAAACGTAAAAAAAAGAGCTTTTATTAGAAGGGGGAAGGGATTAATTTTAACTTAATAAAAATTTTCATCTCTTAGAGACCTGCCAGAAGACAAAATTGTGGTAGACAGGTAGCTATAGGGTTAACTGAGGGAGCCAAAGGCAACATAGGAGACCAGTACTCTACAGATTTTGCGTTACACCTCAGGGTCAGAGCATTGACGTCGAGAAGTGCAAAGGGAGAACCACACAATTGGCTGGGCTTAAATCAATTGTATAATAAAATATGTTTTCTAATGGCTTCCTTGATGTCTTTATTTCTCAAACTGTAAATTAAAGGGTTAACTAACGGCGTCACCACAGTGTATATGATAGAAAATACTTTACGTATAGCAGTCAACTCTCTAGTTTCTGGGATCAAATAAATAGAAAACAGAGCCCCATAAAATATGGACACCACGGAGAGGTGAGAGCCACAGGTGGTGAAAGCCTTCTGCCTTTGGGTGATGGATTGGAGACTCAGGATTGTGAAGACGATATAAACATACGAGATGACGACTATTAGGAAAGGGCACACCAATACAGGGAAGCACAGGACTAATGCCAGCACCTTGATCTTGAATACACTTGAACAAGAAAGATCTAATATAGGATCAATTTCACAAAAGAAATGATCAATGACATTGGACCTACAGAAGTGAAGCTGAGATATATTGACTGATTGAGTTAATGCTACAGAAAAACCTAAGATCCAGGATAAAATGATGAATTTCAGGCAAACTATAGAGCTCATTATGGAGTCGTAATGCAGAGGGTGACATATGGCCAGATATCTGTCGTAGGACATCACTGTCAATAGAAAACATTCCGAAGCTTCAGAAAAAGCAAAGAAAAACAACTGTGTGATACATGCGGGAAGACTTATGAAGAAGCCGTTGTGCAGAACCACAAGAAGCATGTTCGGGACAATATCTGAGGACAGCATGATGTCCGATGTGGTGAGTTGTGTCAGGAAGAAGTACATGGGACAGTGGAGGTTCTTGCTGAAAGACACCAGGGTGATGACCAAGAGGTTCCCACAGATAGTGGTGAGGTAAATCAAAAGCAGTAGAAAAAAGAACAAAATTCTGCAGCTACTGAGACCTGGAAATCCGAGAAGAAGGAGAGAAGTTACGTTGTTTTTTTCCATGTCCTGTAAAAACAGATATTTGTAAAACAGAAATCAAAATAAAAATAGCAATAAATTATTGAGCACAGAGATTTGTTTGCTCAACAATTTTACATTTGTTTGGGTGCCCTGATTTTTGAGGGTGTAGGTAAGAGTGTCAAAGGCTACGAGTATATAAAATGTTCTGGCTTTTGGACGATTAGTTTCTCAGATATTGTTTCTTTATTAGATATTGTTTCTTTATTGTAAACGAGCCTAAATACAGCCGTCGTGACGAAGTTTTTCTGGGCGAACTGCACAATGCAGGTTCATGAGTTGTGGTAGACATACTCAGGACATGGTGATGCATGAACGTTCCAGGGCTCGGAACTTCACAATAAACAGTTACGGAAATATTTGAAAAAAATTAGGGCTTTTGCTAAGAATGCGACGCAGACCCTTGAAATGTTTTAGGATAGGTCAGAGTCTCAACTGCTACAGGTGTGAGAAGTTTGATGGCTTTGAGGCGATTCGCTTTTAAGACATTATTTTTTCATTAGAACTAAATTGTAAACGTGCGTAAAAATAGCCGTCGCTCACAAGGCTTTTGTGGGCCAAGTGCGCGTCACAGAACCTCTTTAGGCTAGGTCAGAGTGTCAAGGGTTACATGTGTAACAAATATTAGGTATATTCAACAGCTGGTTTTTAAGATATTAATTTTTTTTTATAAAAATTATCAAACCTGATCATACCACTGTGCAAAGGAATCAAACCTGATCATACCACTGTACAAGGAGCTCAAACCTGTTCATGGCACTGTATGAGGGGACTTGAAGGTCCAACTGTCAGATTTTTTTTTTATAATACATTGCGCTACTTATGTAGTGCAATGTATTACATCTGTCAGTCATTCACTGACAGCAAGCCGATTAGGCTTCGCCTCCCGGCGTGGCATAATCGGCTTCCGTAATGGCAGAGCAGGAGGCCATTCTTAGGTCTCCTGTTGCCATAGTAGCAGTCACCGGCCCTGATTGCACGGCAGGGCTGCCCATCTGCTAGCAACCTCAAAGATGCAGCGATCGCTTTCGATCGCTGCATCTAAGGGGTTAATGGCAGAAATCGGAGTTAGCTCCGGTTTCTGCCTTTACAGGTGGATGTCAACTGTAACATACAGCTGACATCCACCGCTGATGGCGCCGGCTCAGCTCCACGGACAGCCACCCGCATTTGCAGGCCGTGCTCCCATATAAAGTATGGAGAATGGTCTGCAAAAAGCAAAAAATTGGACTCGCCCTATCTTGTGCAGAGCCTTTCTAAATATACGGAAGGTGTCCGTGGGCAATGGATATGAATGGGTCCATAATTACGGTCTGTACTTACGGATGAATTCTGCGGTCGTGTGCATGGGGCCTTACCCTGTAATATCATCTCTCCTGCATGAAGAAGAATCTCTACCGCTACTTACATCAGATATTCTCCTCATGTTTCCGGAGGCTCAATCTTGCCATAAGAGGATCAAAAACATCTCATGTCAGTCAGTTAAATGTCAGAGTGTATGGGTCACCAGATCCCAGAATATTTCATATGCAGGAATATTAGACTGTGTGCTGTGACCAGTATATAAAGACGAAAAATCAAGAACCTATGACGAAAAAAAGTCTGTGGAGATTGTTGTCATATTGTCTCTGAGGTGTGGAAATAATCGATCTGGTAAAGAATATTCTGTAGAAATAATTATTGTTTATTCATTATCTTAATAAGGCTCAAATCAGCCAAATCCTTCAGGAAATAAGGAAATCATTGCACAGAAATAAAAAAAGAAACAAAACTATAAGCCTATGATATCCCTCTAAAAAAAAAAGTTAAGACGCTGGACGATGACCTTTACATGAGAATAATGGGAAAAATGGAAGGAGAGGGACACTGTGCTGAGAACATGTTTATATGGCTGTGGAATTAAACAAATTTTTTTATTTTTTTAAGAAAAATATAAAAAAAAGTTATGCTGCATTTACAGAGGAGCAAAATTACACAGATTTTTAAATTGACACACGGCTCTGTTCACATGTGACGAAAACGAGGAAAGCTGAAGGTGCACAGCAGATGAACTACAATCATTTCCTCATCAGCATACTATGGTCCTGTGAAAGTGGGAAATAGGGAACACTGCACTTACAGAGCAGAAAAATGTAGCAATTTTTTTTAATTGCCACATTTCGTTTTGCCCACGTCTCTGATAAAATAAACAATAAAAGGACCGTATGGTAAAAAATGCTGGAATAACCGGAGAGCTGCAACACCGGATAAGAAACAGGTCATCATTCCATTATTAACCCCTTCCCGATGTTTGCCGTATGGGTACGCCATGGAAAGCTATGACTTCCCGCAAATTGCCGTATCCATACGCCAAATGCAGAAGGGGTTAAAGTGTCAAAAATAAAAGTTACAAAGTAAAGTATTTATAACTGTTTGAAACACCCTCCACCGGCTCTGCCCACCTCATTCCGGTTAGGAACGGTGAGCAGAGCTGGTGTGACTGTTTGTGAAGTCATACATACCGATTCTGAGGCCTTCTGTGCTGTGATCCGGCTGTGACGTCTTCATCCGATTGCTTCCTGCAGAAGAGTGAACCGTTATCATCATCATCATCATCATCTGTGCTGCTGCTGATTTTTTTTTTTTAGCAGCACCACTTGTTTTTTTCCTAAACTTCTTATCCCTGTACCCTTCCCCTCTTCCCTTTTTACGCCCTGCGGCCGCTGAGTGCGGATCAGTGACCGCCATCACTGACCGCCAATTTTTGGCACAGGACTTTTTTATTTTTTGTATTTTTGCACCTCCCAGTGTGCGCCCTGCGCCCACTGAGGGCTGATCAGTGACCGCCATCACTGATCAGCATCCGTGGTAATTTTTTTTGCCGCAAGCTTTTTTATTTTTTGGCCTTTTTTATTCATGCACCTTTTTTTGCATGCGCCCTGTGGCCACTGAGTGTGGAGTCTAATAATCAGCCTCAGTGGTAATTTGTTTACGCAGGGTTTTTTTTTGGCCTTTTTTTTTTTTTTTATAAAAGTAGTATTAGAGTAGCATTAGAGTAGCGGATGTTTACTGACGTCTGTTTTGTAAACAAAATATATAGCAGAAGTTATAGCTATATATTTTTTATACAGTTTGAGTAAATTTACATCTTCTAGTTAGCGTCCATTTAGTGACGGACATTCAGGTTTTTTTTTAACTAAAGTTCGTTCAGTAAATTTTTGATAGCGTAGCGATAGTTAGTATATATTTATAGCGTTATAGTCAGCGTCCGTTTAGTGACCGACATTCTGGTTTTTTTAACTGAAATTTGTTCACTACATTTGTGATAGCGTAGCGACAGTTTTAGTGTAAATTTACAGCCTATAGTCAGCGTCCGTTTAGTGACAGACATTCAGCGACACAGTTGTAGCTCAATTTTTTTTACAGTTCTATATTGAACGTTCTATAAATTTCTTTCTCCTACATTTTTCTTATTCTTCTCTCTTTTTCTTCTTTTTTTTTTCCTATAAATTTCATATTACACGTGTAAAAGCACAACATACACAACCACCTCTATAAAGAGTATTACACGTGTTGAAGCACTACATACCCCCCTAATAAAAATGTCCCAATCATCTCAAAGGCTCTACTCAGCTGAGGAGGCATACGCCATCCTGGCCTCTGACACTAAATCGGCCAGCGAGGGAGAAGAGGAAATTGCCCCATTCATCTTGACCTCATCATCCTCATCCAGTGATGAGTAACCCCCGCAAAGACGCCCCAGGACATCAGCTGAGGCAACCCCCCAAATGATTGATACCCTGTGGAACCCACCCACTGATAATTATGAGCCTCACATTCCAGATATCACAGGAGCTCAGGAATTCGGTTAGAGACTGTAGGCCTCGCAGAAATTCACTATTTCAAGCTGTTTTTCTCTGAGGATTTTGTTAATTTAATGGCGGCCCAAACAAATTTATACCCCCAACAATTTTTAGCCCAAAACCCCATGTAATCATTTGCTAGGTGGACCCCCATAGAGGCAGCGTAGATGATGAAATTTTGGGGCCTTGTCCTACATATGGGCCTAGTAAAAAAAACTGAGATTAGGCAATACTGGAGTGTGGACATTCTATACAGCACCCCATTATACCGCATGGCAATGACCCGGACACGTTTTGAAATGATTCTGAAATTTTTGCATTATAATTATAATGTACAGTGCCCACCCCGTGATGACCCCACATATGACCGCCTATTCAAAATCAGGCCAATGATTGATTATTTCTGCACCAAATTTCAGGAAGTGTACACCCCCGAAAAGAACATAGTAATACACGAGTCCCTTGTGCATTTTAAGGGGAGACTAAAATTCTGCCAATACCTGCCAAGCAAGAGGGCGAGGTATGAAATGAAAATGTACAAGCTATGCGAGAGCAGCTCAGGGTACACCTACAGGTTTCGGGTTTATGAAGGGAAGGACACCAGGATAGAACCTCCAGAATGCCCCCCTGTCCTGGGAGTTAGTGTAAAAATAGTGTGGGACTTGGTGCACCCACTGCTGGACCAGGGTTATCACCTTTACGTGGATAACTTCTATACCAGCATCCCACTATTTAAATGCCTCTCCACCAGAAGTACTGTAGCATGCAGCACCGCGCGCAAAAACCAGAGAGGCCTCTCTAAAAATCTGATTGGGCAACCCCTAAGAAAAGGAGAAAGCAGGGCACTACACAGCGATAACATGTTGCTGGTCAAGTATAAGGACAAGAGGGACATCCTTATGTTGACCACAATACACGGTAGTGGCAGTCCCTGTCCGAGGTACCACCACAATGACCCCCAAGCCAGACTGCATCCTCGGCTACAATAAGTACATGGGAGGGGTTGATCTCTCTGATCAAGTACTGAAGCCGTACAGTGCCATGCGTAAAACAAAGGCGTGGTACAAAAAGCTGGCCGTGCACATGGTGCAGATGGCATTGTATAACGCTTACGTGATATACCAATGTGCAGGCCAGACAGGGACATTCCTTCAGGTTCAAGAAGCGGTTATCAAGGCCCTTGTATTTGGGAACCAGGAAGGGGAGGGCCCCAGTACTTCTACATGCGATGGTCTACGTATTGTACCAGGGCAACACTTTCCTGGTGAAATCCCCATCACTGGTAAAAAGGGAAGGAGACAAAAAAAGGTGTAAAGTGTGTAACAAAAGGGGGAGAAGACGAGACACAACTTATCAATGTGAAACCTGCCCCGACAAACCTGGCCTGTGCATAAAGGAGTGCTTCAAAGTTTATCACACATCCATGGATTTTTAATTGAAACATTTTTTAAAATGTTCACTATACCCCTAGATAAATTCCTTGAGGGGTGTAAATTCCCACATGGAGTCACTCTTGGGGGGTTTCCACTGTTTTGACCACTCAGGGGCTTTGCAAATGCGACATGGCCACCGCAAACCATTCCAGTTACATTTGAACTCCAAATGGTGTTCTTTCCCATTTGAGCCCTGCCGTGTGTCCAAACAGCCGTTTATGACCACATGTTGGGTACTGTTTTACTCGGGACAAACTGCTCTACAAATTTTGTGGTGCTTTTTCTCCTTTAGTGCTTGTGGGAATGAAAATAAATTAGCTAAACCTACGTTTTATTGGGAAAAATGTAGATTTTCATTTTCACGTCCTACTTCCAATAATTTCTGCAAAAAACCTGTGGGGTCAAAAAGCTCACTATACCCCTAGATAATTTCCTCAAGGGGTATAGTTTCCAAAATGGGGTTAATTGTGGGGTGTTTCTACTGTTTTGGCACCGCAAGAGTCCTTCAAACCTCACATGGTGCCTAAAATATATTCTAATAAAAACAAGGCCCCAAAATCCTCTAAGTGCTCCTTTGCTTCTGAGGCCGGTGCTTCAGTCCATTAGCACACCAGGGCCACATGTGGGATATTTCTAAAAACTGCAGAATCTGAAATATTGAGTTGCATTTCTCTGGTAAAACTTTCTGTGTTACAAAAAAAATGGATTCAAAATGAATTTCGGCAAAAAAAAAACGAAATTTGTAAATGTCACCTGTACTTTGTTTTATTTCCTGTGAAAAAACGGGATACACGGCGCTGCTTAATGAAATTGATGTAATAACGATAAATGCTACGCGTTTCGATACCGGACCGGCATCTTCATCAGGATATGCCTGATGAAGATGCGGGTCCGGTATCGAAACGCGTAGCATTTATCGTTATTAAATGACACATTTGCTTTCCATTGAGGGGTTCCATTGGAGGTTTCCATCAGGGGAACCCCTCAACGGAATGGCAAACGGAAACCTTAGCTTCCGCTTTCATCACCATAGATCTCAATGGTAATTGCTAATGGTTTCCGTTTGTCACCGTTGTGACAGGGTTCCTTTGTTTTGACAGAATCAATAGCTCAGACGACACTCTCGTCGGTGCCAAACAACACAAAGCCAAAGTAGCTTTCACCGCCTGACAACCACAACATAGATAATACAATACTGGTTATGCCCAAGTTATACACAACAGTTCTTCTAAGGGTATGTTCACATGAAGTGTTTTCAGGCATATTTTGTGGCCTTTACGCCTCGAAAAACGCCTGAAAAAAACGGAAGCTGAACGCCTACATACATCTGCCCATTAAGATCAATGGGAAAGAGAGCATTTAGTTCATACGGGGCGTCTTTTTACGCCTCTGTTTTAAAAAACGGAGCGTAAAAAGACTCTCCGTAAAAAGAAGTAGCGTGTCACTTCTTGAGGCGATTTTCCATTGAACACTATGAAAAACGCCTAAAAAAACGCCTAAAATAAAGAAGCTTAATTTTCAGTTTCAAAAACACTTGAAAATCAGAGGCTTTTTTCTCTTAAAATAGCTCCGTATTTTCAGACGTTTTTAGTCTAGCGTGTGAACATACCCTAAGGGTATGTGCACACGATAACTGCAATTACGTCTGAAATTACGGAGTTGTCTTTGGGAGAAAACAGCTCCTGAATTTTAGACGTAATTGCATGTACTCACGTTTTGCTACCTTGTCTTTTACGGACGTAATTTGGAGCTGTTCTTCATTGGAGTCAATGAAAAACGGCTCCAATTACGTCCCAAGTAGTGTCCTGCACTTCTTTTGACGAGGCTGTAATTTTAGGCGCCGTCTTTTGACAGCGACGCGTAAAATGACAGGTCGTCGGTACAAAACATCGTAAAGCCCATTGCAAGTAATGGGCAGATGTTTGCCGACGTATTGGAGCCAGTTTTTCAGATGTAATTCGAGGCGTAAAATGCCTCCATTACGTCTGAAAATAGGTCGTGTGAACCCAGCCTTATTGTATCAATACTCCTGGGGAAGGGTAAAGCAGGTTACATGATTATTAGGAGACTGTGGACACTAATCTGGCACAATAAATAAAATGCAAATAAAACATCACTAGTGTAACATTTTTGTGGGATGGGGATCATGCCCAGTCTCATATGTTCAGAAGGATTTAGACCACCAAGCTTCAAAAGTCACAGGCCCCTTATTAACCATTATTGCCACAATACACTTGATTTGGGTTAATCAGCTGAATTTGAGGAACTCTAATCACTTGCATTTTTTTATTTTTTTTAGTCACTGCACTTAAATTTAAGAGTGTTCGAACTGACCAAGAGCTGTAATTAGGCAGTGCCCTTACGGCTGAATGCTCAGCCCACCCCTGCATCCACCATGCTACAACCAGCCTATTGAACCAATAATGCCAGGTAAGAAATTATATACTTATTATTGTCTCAAGTTCGAGAATATGTTGCCCAATTTACAGGTGTAATATTGAACAGATACCTGACATCTCACTGGAACCATCAATTTTACTTCCCCTTCTTCTCACAGACCAGAACAATTCCTCGATGTGATGTATCGATGCAGGAACAACACTTTCCACTCCTTTTTCAATGGAAAGCAGTTAAACAAAGCCAGATCTTTAGTGAAGACTCAGCCCCTCACCTGTCACTTGTCACAACAGAGGAGATGTCCATAAAGTTCAACCAAGGGATGAAACAAAATGTCTGCACATTGATATAAGAGCTGATATTTTTTTGTTCTAGGAAATTATCTAAGCCTTTTTTGAAGCCATCTCCTGTCCCTGCTGTGACCAGCTCCTGCGGTGACTATTCCACAGATCCACAGTAAAGAAGGCTTGTCGCCTCCGGAGATACAGGAGTCTCATGAAGTGAGTGCCCCTTACTTATGAGATTGAACCTTTCTTTCTCCAGATGGAGGGAGCACCCCCTTGTTTTTTTAGGGGGTTTTACATTGAACAGGATTTCACCATATTTTTTGTATGTGCCATTCATATATTTATACAAATTAATCATGCCCCCCCCTTAGTCGTCTCTTTTCAAGGCTAAAAAAGTTGAATTCCTTAAATCTTTCCTCATAACTTAGAAACTCCATGCCCCTTATTAGCTTAGTTGCTCTTCTTTGTATTTTTTCATCCTTTCTATGAACTGGAGCCCAGAACTGAACTGTATATCCTAGATGAGGCGGCACTAATGCTTTGTAAAGTGGTATTATGGATATGTTTTTTTGCTAATTTCATCTAATTCTAAATTTATTGTCCAAAGAAATTAATTATCAGGAAATAATTATATTTTTTAACTTCCAATGTTACTCTATATTAAAACATGAAAATAATAATAACAACAACAACAATAATAATAATCCTGAAATAAAGTTTCCCCACTTACCACTGAGCCACAATAGGTGACCCTTTCTATCACTTTTCTGTATGTGATGTGTACACTGGGGGCAGGCTTATTCATCTCCTTATTATTAGAGGGCAAATATTTTATACTGATAAGTTAAAGGGGTCCTCTTGTTTTGACAATCTCTACTTGTTAGAAGGATCCCTTGACACTAAACTAATAACAAAGAGTTCCCCAGCTAGAACCCTCAGTGATCAGCTGTATTCTGTGGAGAAACCTGACAGTAAGTGTTTAGCTTCCCTGCAGTGCCACCACAGGATAAATTAAGTATTACACAGTGTCCACAGTGTGACATTGTGTTGTCAGTGTAAAGTAGGACATGACAGGTCCTCCAGAGAGAGAGACGGTCTAAGCAGGGAACCCCTCTATTAACTCAGAATTGTGCAATAGAATTTATATATTCTTAGTCCCAGTTCTGGGTGTTTGTGCAGTGTAGGTACTCACCTCATAGAGGTTTCCTTGTCGTGGCAGGTGGGATCACACAATTTGATCAAAATGTGTGCTAAGAGTCTCACTATTGTAAGTAGATTCAGCAGCTATGCCTATTTATTTACTTATAGTTTTTAGGTGGCAGTGTTCGCAGTGTGCTGTCACCATTTTCTTGTGTAACGTATTGTTTTCAGTCACAGCCTTTCTTGCACCTGTATACATGTTGTTTTTTTTTTTGTTTTGTTGTAATGTGCTGAACAAACTTTGTTGTTACTTGTGTATTTTATATACAATATATATATATATATATATATATATATATATATATATATATATGGGTTTTCTAAACCAGACACCCCTTTAAGACTACACAGTAAGCCCCATAATATGATCTGGGTACTTTTTTGGATTGGTCAGTGGAATGGATTAATGGGGCAGGTCCATCTGGTGTAAAGGGACAGCTGAGTAGTCGGGTCCAGAGGCTAGAGGCTTTGAGAGTGTGGTGCTGTGATTTATTTTTGTTAAACAATGTGTTATGTGGTTATTTTAAGGTACTAAAGTTGACATTTACACCTCTGTATCGGTCACCATCTAAGTTTAATGTTATAGTTTTAGTGACAGTTCAATAACGTTCAGCTCTGCTTATCTGTATTAATTCTACATCATTCACAATAATATCCTCTTCATATACAAATTAATTACATTTTAAATTTCCATAGTAAATGGTGTCTGAATATTGATATGATTCAGTTCATGAACCAAACCCAAGGAGAATTTTCTTCATAACGACTCCACGTAAACAAACATTGCGATGTGAAATCCCATAATGACGTGTCTATTGTAGGAAATGTCTTGGGATCATGTTAACAGAATCCTAAATTGCTTAGTTAAGGACAGTAACGATGGCTAATTGTGGTATTTTAATTGTGTAACTTTCTTGCATTTTAAATTAGTCCTACGGGGATTCACCTTATTGAGATGTGGAAAACCAGTTGGATTTTCAGTCAAATATTGATTGCTTTGTTTCATTTCATATTGAAGTATCCTATTACATTATATGACGGAAATCCAGAAAATTTCAAAGTTCATCAATAACCTGATAGGAAAACTTTATATTACGGAACCAAATGTCCACCATGTAAGACAATGAAGGTTAGAAGATAGATTCCTATTTCAGCCTCCATTGCCTCTAATGGTTTAAATATGAGTCCTGAATTGTTTCCAATTTTCAGGATATTTTGGGTCTTCAGGGTCAGACACAGTTTACCAGTTTTTAGTGTCAATTCAACGGCTATGACTTTTTTATTTTTTGGGATATCAATGTGATTTTTGCTAAAAAAAATTGGTAGCCAATAAAAAAATTTTTATATCAGTTATAAAGATATTTTTTGTTGTTGTTCAATAATTTTTAGGCTTATAGTTTGAAAAATGATTTCTCTTTTCCCAATGATAGAAACTCCTGAATAGGAATAGTATTTATAGAGTCACTTGGGGTCATAATAGAAAAAGTAGTGATTCACATACAGCCGCCCATATATTATGTGTATGTAGATAATTCTGCTATAGTGATGTGATATGTTCTGATCCAGCGCTCTGCTCTTTTCCTGCTATACTATGTATAAATACTGGAGTCTTTTGCCCTGTTGTATCAATTTGAATATTGTTTGTCGTATGATTAATAAATGTTGTTATATTTTTATAAGTAGATAGCTATAGACTCCTTTCTTTTCATATCTCATATTATATATGGAGTTGTCTGTAAATTAATGATGGGAGGGTGTTTTTATATTGAGGCAGAAGTATGAAGTCTTGCTTTTGGTGGGACGAATTGGGATCAGTGATGCAAATTATATCCAATAGATAACGACTGCCATTACTTACCTCTCCTTACTTCTAGGTCCTCCTCAGCTCCAGGTGCCGTTGCACACAATGTCTTATCGCTGCCTGGCATCAGGACCCTGTGTGCGACAGCACCCAAAGCTAAATATACCTGTGTAGGACCAAGCAGCAGTAAGTAAATATAGGCGTCTAGTCTGAGGTCTGAAGTCTGAATATGGGGGTCTGTTCTGGGGTCCGAATTAAATTTGTGATCTTGTCTGAAGTCTGAATTCATTTTGGAGTCTGGGCTAGGGTCTGAATTTTGGAGTCTGAGCTTATTCTGAGGTCCGGCTGGGGTATGAATTAATAATGATAATATTAATAATCCTAATAGCACAATATAAGAGCATTTCCATGCAAATCAATGAATGCACAAGCGATATTTATTGATTTAGAATACACAAGTTGTAGAGTAATCACAAATACGGTATATGAAAACCCTACTTGAAAGTGGTCATTAAAAACACATACAGACCGGTGACATTGAGCAGCCTTAACTGATGATTGTTGGAGTTCTCCTAAGTGAAAATACCAAGGATCAGATTTTGGTCGGGACAGCAAACCATATATAAACCTTTAAGTTACAATCTTTTTTTAATCTATTATTTTGCCTATTTTTTTGATTCAATCATTTTTATTGAAGGTTTTCAAGAAAAGACAAACTGTACATGAAACAAATGACAGTTGAGGGCATTCCCCGTAAATCGAACCATAACATACAAATATATTCCAAATATTGACTTATATTGAAAAAGGAAAGAAAAAAATTAAGGAAGGAATAAAAGGGAGGGAGGTAAAGAGGGAAAATGGGGGAAAAGACAGGAAAATGAGGGTCAAATGTCTTCCAGGCAAAATTAACCTAAGAGATTGTCCAAAGGTATCTGAGCTATGGCTGCCAAACTTGAAGGAAGAGTTCCTCCTTATCTAAAACCATACAGTGTAAACGGTCATTGACCATACCCAATTCAGTTTAGTCTTAACCAGATGAAGAGAAATCACAGGGCTTTTCCAGGATGTAGCTATAGCAATTTTGGCTGCCATGAAAAGAAAGGATCCAAATTTATGAGAGGCTTTAGACAGTCCAGGGACGGTCTCATTAAGTAATGCCTGTGACGGGGACAATTTCAAGTTAATCTCAGCTATAGATTATAGCATATTAAAGATTTTTTTCACCAAAACGGCATACCTCCGGGCAACCCCACCATATATGCAGAGGGTCTCCCACACATCCACAGTATCGGAAGCAAGAAGACGAGGAAGAAGGGAACATCTTGGTCAGTCTAGAGGGAACTAAGTACCATCGTAAGAATACTTTATAATTGGCTTCGACCAATAGTAGAAATTTTTGCAGTGCATTCTACCATATTCTGCCATTCCCTAATAGTAAAGGATGTGTGTAAGTCCCTCCATAGACATATATGACAGCCTGTCCAACGAAGAAACCAAAAATGAGTAAATATTAGACAATATATGATGACCACCAGAATTATTCAAACATATATTCTCAAATAATGAAGTATTCTGCAGATCTGATGTAGGTTTAAATGAGGACATACAATGATAAATCTGGTGAAAGCAAAAAATATCAGAGTCCGGCATGTGATGGATGGACTGGTAAAAACGACAGGGTTTTACGCCTAATCGTTCACAAAATTGTCTAATTCGGTATAGATTTTTATCCAGCCACCATTGAATCGCTGACAGTTGCATTCCAGGAGCAAAAACGGGATTAGCAAATAATCTGGCTGCAGCTGTGTGCACAGAAAAAAGCCGGAACCTATGACTTAACTTATCCCACAGCGCCAAGGAAGAAGAGAGGAGTGGACATAGCACAGGTGGTCTATGCTTGGGCTTCAACTATAAAAACTGGTCTACAGGAACATCAGGAGTAGCTGCCTGTTCTATAGAAATCCAACGAGTTTGGTTACTTATACTGTGGAGTGAGACTAAAAGTGTCAAACGAGCAGCATAAAAATATTTAGTGAGGTTCGGTACACATAAACCCCCGAATACTTTAGGAACATATAAAGTATTTTGTGGGACTTTATGACACTTAGGACCCCAAACGAAGGACAATATAAGCCTTTGAAGGTCTTTTAAATAGGGGGCAGGGACATTTATTGGTAAAGTGCGGAAGAAGTATAAGATTCTGGGAAGTACCATCATTTTAACCGCTGCTATCCTACCGAACCAGGAAAGAGGCATAGAAGCCCAGTTCAACAGGTCTGTTTCAATTCTTGCTTAAGAGGGAGGAAAGTTGTACGAAAAAGGGTGGAATAGCAAGGAGTAAGGTGAACCACCAGATAGGAGATTTTGTCTTCCCTCCATCTCAGCTCAAAATTAAATTGTATCAACTTGGCCATAGAATGTATGACGCTGATGTTCAAAACCTTAGGGGGACGACGATAAAACCAGAAATATGTCGTTTGCATAAATTGCACATTTAAGTGTCTGACCCCTAACCTCAACCCCCTTTATATCATTATTCATACTGATCAGGTGGGCCAGGGGCTCAATTGCCAAGACAAAAAGAATAAAGGATAGAGGACACCCCTTTCTTGTTCCCCGGCCTATAGTTATACGGTCTGAGAAGAATCCCTTGATCATTACCTGGGCAGCTGGAGATGAATATAGACTTCTCAAAAGGGTAAGAAATGTATCATTAAACCCCCAACGCTTCAGGACAAAAAATAAGTAGTCCCAGGTGAGAGAATCGAAAGCCTTATGCAAATCCAGTGAAAGGCCTAGTGCTCCCGTCTTCCGTGTTCAAACACATTGTGAATGAACAAGGGATATATGATCAATGATCCTTCTAGTCTGTTCAGCCACTTGTCTGTTCGGAACGAAACCCACCTGATCAGGGTGAATGTATTGTTCTAGAAAGGCATTGATTCCCGTGGCCAAGATTTTAGTGAGAATCTTCATGTCAACATTACTTAGAGATATTGGCATATAGTTCTGACAAGAAGAGGGGTCTTTACCTGGCTTCGGGATCACGTAAATGTACGTCCTGAGAGGTTCAGGTCCAGGAGGACTACCATCGCTTAAAGTGTTAGGAGGACCAGGTGAGGGGCCAAAACATCCACAATTTTTTTATAATAGAGATTAGAGAACCCATCTGGTCCTGGAGTTTTAGCTGGTTTGAGGGATTTAATTGCAGCCAGAACTTCCTAACTCAAAATAAGGGCCTCCATATTATCTCTGTGGGGGTCTGATAATATGGGCAAGGATATATCCTTAAATAATGTATCAGCTTTCACTTCATCTAGCTGGGGAGGAGATTTATACAGGGAGGAATAGAATGAAAGTAAACTATTGAGAACTTCTTTAAGGTGCTGCGTGAGATTACCATTCGCTAGCCTTAGTTAAGGGACCATAAAATTACGAGACAATGGAGCAAGTTTCCTAGCTAAGAGGGTGTCGGGTTTGTCACTTTGCGAAAAAAATCGGTATTGCATCCATTGGATACGATAGTCTGCTATAGTTGTAAGGCATAAGTTAAGCTCAGTACAGGCATCCTCAATTTTAGACCGCAAATCAAGATTAGTGTCTGCCTTCTGTTTTCTAACTAAAGCCAGGTAAGTCGTTTCCTTATCTTTAAGAGTTTGGTCTCTAGTTCTTTTTAAACTTGAGGCAATCTGAATACATTTCCCTATAAGAGTAGCTTTGTGGAACACCCAGTTAATTGCCGGGGAAGTGACAGTCGTGCAGTTATGTTGGAAATAGTGTTTAAGTTCCGTTGTAAGTTCTTTAAATATTTTGGGGTTTGTCAGGAGGGATTCATTCAAACACCATTAGCTAGACCTAGGTTTAAGCCAGAAGCAATCCAAGGTAAACAACAAGTCATGATCTGACCACGAAATGGGATGTATTTTGGCACAAAGTAGACTATTTAAGAGCTGAGATGGAAGGAATAAATGGTCTATAGGAGAATAAGATGAATGGGCATGAGAATAAAAGGTATAATCCTTGGTGGAGAGTTTGGCAGATCTCCAGACATCAACAAAATCATGGGAGTGTAAGAGTTTGGCTAATTGCAACCCCTGTAAAGGGGGGGGGGCAAAGGGAGGAAGGACCTGCGACCCTTTTGTGAAGGAGGTGATCCAATGCTACATTAGAATCCCCACCCAAAAACACTTTACCAAGGAGATGATGAAGTGTCTAAACATGGCATTAAAAAAACTAATTTGGCCCTCGTTTGGTGCGCAATAAGAAATGAGCATGACCTGAGTGGCCTGTAGCGTACCATTCACAAGCAAATACTTGCCCTCAGGATCTGCCACCGTGGTTTGATGTGTGAAGGGAATATTTATTTTGAAAAAGATGCCCACTCCTCTTTTCTTTTCCACACCAACCGCTAAGTAATACAAAGGATAATAATTATGCATACATTTAGGACAAGAGCTAGTGGAGAAATGCAGTTCTTGTAAAATTTAGGCAAATTGAGGCCTTGAAAATTGTGAGTGACAATGTTAAAAGAGGACGAAGGGTCAGCCATGACCTAAATGTTCACAGGAAGCACAATATTGAAGACATTCGACCATCATAAGAACGGGACAGGCAAGAAGGAGAGAGAAGCAAAAGTAAAATAGAAAGGACAATAAACACATGCTAATTTGGTATATATAGCAAGATGTAAAGCAACGCCTCAAACAGGGCCATAAGGGATGTTGAGAGCGCACCACCCAAGAACAATACAATATCAGTGGGGTCTCTCAAGATCCCATGGAGGGCATGAAATCACCCAACGGAAGAGCCAGCTCTCACTAGATCAGCCCCTATCTAGCTGAAAGACAACAGCAAAAAATACTACAAAAATAAAGGCAAAAGCAATGTGAAAGTAAACATTAATAGTAAGTATCAAAGGGAACCAGCATGTGAAGAAAGTTCCAGTCGCAGGATCCTATGAGGAGTGCATCCAGATGACAATAAAGGATGAGCAAGTGCAGGTATTAGAAGCTGAGGGTCGGGCCAAAGGTCTGGAGCTCCATAGTGACTGAAGATGTGCTGTAAAAGAGGAGGAATCAGGCGGTGGCGATTGCCTCAGCGGGGGTTTGCCATCTTTCGAAAGAAGACCCAAGCATTCCATAATGGCTTCCCCTTCTCGGAGAGAAGCAAAGCTGTGTGACCAATTGCGATAGGAAAATGTAAGACAAAAAGGGAAGGCCCATTGATATCTGATCTTGTGACGGATCAGGACTTGTAAGAGAGGTTTTAATGAACGACGCCTCTGGATTGTACGAGGAGCCAAATCAGCAAAGATCTGAATGTTGCAGCTACGCAGTCGTAACTGTTCCGAGGACCTGGAAGCTTTCATGACCCTTTCCTTCACAGAGTAATAATGAGGCTTCACGAACACATCTCTAGTCAGACCATCCGTGCGGAGAGCAGTGAGCGCCCTATGCACTCTATCAATATCAAAATAACAATCAGATAAATCAAGAAGGAGCTGCTTGAAGAGATTATGAACCCCAGTTTCCAAATACAGAACATTCTCCGACAGACCTCTTGTATGGAAATTTTCCCGCCTGGATCGATTTTCCATGTCTTCAAGCTTAGAGTGGACTTCTTCAAGCTGATGTGTGTATATATCTTAAATACTATTAGAGTGCTGATTAACAGTCGTCACCGTATTATCAATTTTAGCCTCCATTGCTTCCATCTGAGACCCCAGAGCTTGAAAATCAGCTTTAAGTTCAGATGTGATCTTCACACATGTTTTTTACAGTTCTTGCTGTAAGAGTTGCGAAAAGCGTGCAATAAGAACTTTGTCCCCGGAATATGCACCAGTGTCAGCTTGCAGCTGCGGGAAGGATAATGGCGGAGGCCCCTCCCGCCCAGTCTTGCTAATTGAAAAACCTCACGCGTCCTGCGGAGGAGACAATGGAATCCTCATCCTCAAACAAATCTGAGGCAGAGCTCGGGCTCTGAAAACAAGGGGTATCTCGATCCATACTGTGTCTCAGGTCTGGTGAGGGTGCCTGCAATTGAGGAGAGTGAGGCGGGTCCGGCGCCATCATGGCTTGCTCTGCATGTGCACTGTGCAATGGAGTCGCCGCTTCTGCAGTCGTCGATCTGGTGACTATCCCAGACTTTTTGGCATTCCCTTTCACCATCAAAAAATCCCCATAAAGGAAGCAGGAGGAAGGCAATCAAGGCAAGTGTCTGAAAATCTGAAAATAGCTTATTATAGCTGGATACTCCCGTTGAGGTGCGGAGCTATAGTCCGCACGAATGTGCCCCCCTATTTTGCCTATTTTTCATCCCTACTACAAAATAAGTTCTTCATGACGATTCTTATTTATTGATTCCTCAAAGAGTATATGATCGGGTTGAATAGGGGTGTTACTACAATGTACAAAAAAATCAATCAATTTATTTATAGGCAAGGTGTATCCATTAGCTGGAACCATGTAGATAGTGATTAAGGTTCCATAAAACATGGTGACTACGGTGAGGTGGAAGCTACAAGTGGAGAAGGTTTTCTGCCTTCCTTTTGCAGACGAGATTCAAAAAATTGTTACAAAGACACAGATGTAGCTGATAAGAACTAAAATAAAAGGTATGACCATTATCGGGATGGCGACAATCGGGATCTCCAACTGTAGGGCAAACTTGTAAGAACAGGAAAGTTCAACAAAAGGAACAAGATCGCAGAAAAAATGGTCAATCACATGAGGTTCACAGAACTGAAGCTGACAAAGAAAGTTAAGAGTGATTTGGGTCAGCAGAAAGCCAAAAACCCAACAATAGATGACCAAGAGGTGCTGAAGTCTCGTATCCATGATGGTGCTGTAGCGAAGAGGGTTACAAATGGCCAAGTAGCGGCCATAAGACATGACTGTGAGGAGGTGACATTCTGTGCACCCTATGGCACAATACATGTAAGTCTGGGTTATACATCCAATAATGGAAATGGTGGCTCCTTCTAACCATACAACATGAAGCATGTTCGGAACTATAACTGTTAGAAACATGGATTCAACTAATGATAACTGCTGTAGGAAGAAGTACATGGGAGAATGGAGCTGAGGCTTGATGGACACCAACACCATAACCAGAAAATTGATCATTACAGTCATTATGTAAACATTCAAGATAACAATAAAAAAAACAACGGCCTTGTAGCCAGTGACATCTGGGAATCCCAATAATAAGAACTTTGTAACCGATGAATGGTTGCCTTTACCCATAGCCGGGTGGTTTTTTTCACTGTATAAAAACAAAAATAATAATTTGAGCCTTCTGATGAAAAGGGGTCACCAAAGTGTGGTAAGACAATGTTTTTTTGGAAAAAAACAGCCATATTTTTCTAATCTTGTACAACCCCTTTAAAGTAGTTCTTAACCCCTACCCGCACCTTGACGTTAATGCACGTCAATGTGAGCAGTCACTTTGCGCACCTTGACGTGCAGTAACGTCAGTGCTTTGACAGTTAACCGCCACGCGGCGCTACACTGCAGCGACGGTTAACTGTGCAAGGTGTCTGCCCTGCATTCCCCATTGCCGATCAGCGGCCCATCGCCGCTGATTTCGGCAGTTAAACCCTTAGTTGCGGCGTTCGATTTTGAACGCCACAATTAAGGTGTTTAGCGCCGATCGGCGGCCCCATGTGAAATCAAGGGGGCTGGTGATGGTACCCATGGCAACCGGACACCAGACAATGGCTTTCGGGCTGCCATGTACAGAAGCCTATGAGGACCAGCCGGAGACTGGTCGTCGTAGGCTTCCTGTCAGTGTGACTGTTACGTCACAATGACAGTTGGAATGCATTACATTACGTGTGTAGTGTAATGTACTCCAGCAGCGATCAGAGCTGCAAGTCTAAGTGTCCCCTAGTGGGACAAGTGAAAAAAGGAAAAAAAGGAATAAAAATGTTTTAAAAAAAGTGTAAAAATAAAAGTTATAAGTGATATAAACAAGAACTGCTTCTTTTCCTATAATAAGTCTTTTATTATAGGAAGAAAAAATGAACACGTAAGAAAAAAGTACACATATTTGGTATCACCGCGTTCGTAACGACCCCAACTATAAAACTATAATATTATTTTTCCCGGGCGGTGAACAGCGCAAAAAAAATAAACGAAAAACAATGCCAGAATCACTATTATTTGGTCACAACCCCTCCCAAAATATACAATAAAAAATGATCAAAAAGTCGGATGTACGCCAAAATAGTACCGATACAAACTACAACCCGTCCTGCAAAAAACAAGCCCTTACACCGCTTTTTTGACTGAAAAATAAAAAACTTATGGCTCTCAGAATATGGTGACACAAAAAATAAATTATTTTATAAATAAGTGATTTTATTGTGCAAACGCTGCAAAACATAAAAAACCTATATACATCTGGTATCGCTGTAATCGTACTGACCCGCAGAATAAAATATAATGGTCATTTATAGCCCAGTGTAAACGTCGTAAAAAATAAATAAAAATCATTGTCAGAATTTATGGTTTTTGGTCACCTGGCTTGCCGAAAAATGGAATAAAAAGTGATCAAAGAAATGGCATGTACCCCAAAATGGTACCAATGAAATCTACAGATTGTCCCGCAAAGAATAAGCCCTCACACGGCTCCGGTGGTGAAAAAATAAAAAAAGTTCTGGCTCCCAGATTATGGCGATGCAAATTGTGCAGTGTCCAAAAGCGGATAAGATCAGGCGCCATTTATAAGTGCCACAAAGGCCACATATCTGCGGATTATTATTTATTTACCGCATTATTATACCCTTTTATTATGCCCCTGATGTACTCTGCCCAGTCTACATTTGCCCCCACATTATAAACTGAAATACCAGCAAAACGCCAGAGCTACTACCAAGCAAAATATGCGCGCCAAATGGCGTCCCTCCCTTCTGACCCCTACAGAGTGCCCAAACAGCCGTTTACATCCACCAATATGGCATCGCCATACCCGGGAGAACCCGGTTAAAATTTTATGAGGTATTTGTGGCACAAACTGGGCACAACATATAGTGCACTAAAATGGCACATTAGTGGAAAATTTTAATTTTCACTCTGCACCATCCGCTGCGCATTAAACCCTTCGCGCACCATTACTTAATAGCATGTCGTGGTGTGGGGGGTGATATATGGAGCATCTCACGCGCTGAGCCCGCGCCATACGCTGCAGGTGTCAGCTGTGTATAACAGCTGATACCCGGGACTAACGGACAGAAACAGCGATCACGCTGTTACAGGAGCCTGTAAAAATCACAATATACTGCAATACATTAGTATTGCAGTGTATTCTAAAAGTGATATAACGATTGCTGGTTCAAGTCTCCTAGGGGGACTAATAAAATATGTAAAAACAAAAGTAAATTATTATTATTAGTGGAAAAAATTAAATAAATATTTAAAGTCCAAAAATAAACCCTTTTCAAATTTTTTCTCTAAAGTATTGTAAAAAAAATAAAAAAATACCCAAAATTGGTATTGCTGCGTCCGTAAAAGTCCAAGCTATTACAATATACCATTATTGAACTCGCACGGTGAACGCCGTGAAAAATAAAGAATTTTAGACTGCAAAATCGCAGTTTTTTGGTCACCTTTGCTCTACCAAAAAATTTAATAAAAAGTGCTCAAAAAGTCTTATGTACCAAAAAATGGTACCAATAAAAACTACAGCTCGTCCCGCAAAAAATATGCCCTCACACCGCTCTATTGACGAAAAAATAAAAAAGTTGTGACTCTCGGAAAGCGGGGAGGAAAAAAGAAAAAGCAAAACATGGATCAGTTCGGAAAGGGTTAATTACTTTCTAATGAAAAATAATTTACGACCACATGTGGGGTATAGCCGTACTCGGGAGAAATTGCTTTACAAATGTTGAGGTGCATTTTCTCCTTTATCCTTTGTGAAATTGAAAAAATTCAACATTTTAGTGGAAATAATGTTGATATTAATTTTCACGGCCTAATTCTAAAAATTTCTGCAAAAGACGTGTGGGGTCTGAATGCTCACTATACCCCTAGATAGATTCCTTAAGTGGTTTAGTTTCCAAAATGGGGTTACTTTTGGGGGGCTTCCACTGTTTCGGTCTCTCAGTGGCTTTGCAAATTCGACATGACACCCAAAAACTATTCCAGCTAAATTTCAGCTCCAAAAGCCAAATAGCGCTCCTTCCCTTCTAAGCCCCGGTGTGGGTCCAAACAGCAGTTTATTACCACATATGGGTTATTTACGTAATCAGGAGAAATTGTTTTACAAATGTTGGGGTGCTTTTTCTCTTTTAGTTCTTGTAAAAATTAAAAATGTCTAAGTTCTTACAGAAAAAAAGTAGATTTTTACCTTCACAGACTAATTCCAATGAATTCAGCAAAACAACTGCAGGGTCAAAATGCTAACTTTACCCCTAGAAAAATTCCTTGAGGGGTGTAGTTTCCAAAATGGGGTCACATTTGGGGGGTTTCCACTGTTTTCATCCCTCCAGTGCATTGCAAATGCAACATGGCACTGAAAACTATTCCAGCAAAATCAGAAATCCAAACTCCAAATGGCGCTCCTTCTCTTCTGAGCCCTGCTGTGGGTCCAAACAGCAGTTTATTACCACATATGGGGTATTGCTATAATTGTAATAAATTGCTTTACATATGTTGGGGTGTTTTTTCTACTTTATTCCTTGTAAAAATTTAAAATTTCTACGTTTTTTCACAAAAAAAGTAGATTTTCACCTTCACATACTAATTCAAATAAATTTAGCAAAAAAACTGTGGGTTCAAAATTCCTTGAGGAGTATAGTTTCCAAAATGTGGTCACTTTTGGGGGGTTTCCACTGTTTTGGCACCACAAGACCTCTTCAAACCTGACATGGTGCCTAAAATATATTCTAAAAAAAGGAGGCCCCAAAATCCACTAGGTGCTCCTTTGCTTCTGAGGCCTGTCTTTCAGTCCATTAGGACACTAGGGCCAAATGTGGGATATTTCTAAAAACTTCAGAATCTGGGCAATAAATATTGAGTTGCATTTCTTGGGTAAAACCTTCTGTAGTACAGAAAAAATGTATTACAAATCAATTTTCGAAAAAAAAAAAATAATTTGTAAATTTAACCTCTACTTTGCCTTAATTCCTGTGAAACATCTAAAGGGTTAAAACACTTTCTGAATGCTGTTTTGAATACTTTGAGGGGTGCAGTTTTCAAAATGGGGTGATTTATTGGGACTTTCTAATATATAGGGCCCTCAAAGCCATTTCAGAACTGAACTGGTCCCTGAAAAAATAGGCTTTTGAAATTTTCTTGAAAATATGAGAAATTGCTGCTACAGTTCTAAGCCTTGTAATGTCCTAGAAAAATAAAAGAATGTTCAAAAAACGATGCAAACATAAAGTAGACCTATGGGAAATATAAACTAGTAAGTATTTTGTGTGGTATAACTATCTGTCTTACAAGCAGATACATTTAAATTTAGAAAAATGCTAATTTTTGCTAATTTTCTCTAAATCTTGGTGTGTTTTACAAATAAATATTGAATTTATGGACTAATTTTTTTCCCTAACATAAAGTACAATATGTCACGAGAAAACAGTCTCAGAATCACTTGGATAGGCAAAAGCATTCCGGAGTTATTACCACATAAAGTGACACATGTCAGATTTAAACCCGTTAGTGACCGACCCATCGTATTTCTACGTCGGTCACTAACGGGCCTTATTCCGATGCCATAGACTTTTTACGTCGCGGCATCGGAATAAGTAAACAGAGCAGGGAGCTGTCAAATCTCCCTGCTCTCAGCTGCTAGAGGCAGCTGAGGGCTGGGAGCGTCCCTGCTCTGCCGTGTGAGATCGATATTAGTATGGATCTCACATGTTTAACCCCTAAGATGCGGTGCTCAATAGCGAGCACCGCATCTGAGTGGTTTTGGAGAGAGGGAGGGAGCTCCCTCTCTTCCCCCACCGACACCCGGCGATACGATCGCCGAGTGTCTGTGTCTCTAATGGCAGCCGGGGGTCTAATAAAGGCCCCCAGGTCTGCCTGGAGTGAATGCCTGCTAGATCATGCCGCAGGCATGACCTAGCAGATGCCTGTCCGTGTTAAACGGACAGGCAGTAATACACTGCAATACAAAAGTATTGCAGTGTATTATAAATGCGATCGGAGAATCGCATATTATAGTCCCCTAGTGGGACTAGTAAAAAAGTGAAAAAAAAGTTTAATAAAGTTAATGAAAAAAAAAATGTGAAAAAAAATGAAAAACCCAGCTTTTCCCCTTACAAAATGCTTTACTATTAAAAAAACAAAATAAAGTTAAAAAGTTACACATATTTGGTATTGCCACGTCCGTAACGACCCAGGCTATAAATCTATTACATTATTTAACCTGCACGATGAACGCCGTAAAAAAATGTAATAAAAAAACTATGGAAAAATTGCTTTTTTCTGTGAATACTGACTTTAAAAAAATGTGATAAAACGTGATCAAAAAGTCGCATCTACTCCAAAATGGTACCAATAAAAACTACAAGTCGCCCCGCAAAAAAAAGCCCTCATACAACTGCATCGGTGAAAAAATAAAAACGTTACGGCTCTTCAAATATGGAGACACAAAAACAAATAATTTTGAAAAAAAAGCGTTTTTACTGTGTAAAAGTAGTAAAACATACAAAAACTATACAAATTTGGTATTGTTGCAATCGTAACAACCCGCTGAATAAAGTTATTGTGTTATTTATACCACACGGTAAACAGCGTAGATTTAGGATGCAGAAAAGAGTGGCGAAATTTCCGATTTTTTTCTATTCCCCCCCCAAAAAAAGTTAATCAATAAATAATATGTACCTAAAAATGGTGCTATTAAAAAATACAACTTGTCCCGCAAAAAACAAGACCTTATACAGCTATGTCGACGCAAAAATAAAAAGGTTATAGCCCTTGGAATGCGACGATTGAAAAACGTAAAAAATAGCTTGGTCATTAAGGTCCAAAATAGGCTGGTCATTAAGGGGTTAAAAATTGGCTTCGTCCTGAAGGCCAAAACAGGCTCAGTCCTGAAGGGGTTAATTAAGCTGCGTGTTACATGTAAAGCACCGAGTAAAGGTAAATCATCACATCACGAGCCGCTCTCCAGATTGTCCCTTTCCACGTGTCCTGTCAGCAGAGGCCGCTTTCCCTCACAATGATGAGTTACATGGTCTTTAGAAATATGGCCGACCACGTAACTTTCATGTGAGTGCTGTTTGAGCTCCAGCGTTTAGAAGCCTGTTATTGGCTGCCGGGTGTGACTGCAGCGCTGCGCTCCGCGGTTCTATTTGAATACAGCGGTAGCGGCTGTCAGGTCGGTGATTACCGGGTCATTACTATGTGCGGGGAGAAGAGGACAGGGATGTATATATGTATCTATGTGTATATAGAGAGAGACACCTGTGTTTGTACAGGGGTGCAGGATAAGTCGGGGGGTGGGAGCATTCTTGGTGTCACCATGTTACAGGCCTATGACTTACACAAGCACAGGACGTCACTTAATACCCGAAAGTCACTTGTTGCCCCTATTATGGGGTTGCCTGATGCCTGTGTGAATAGTCGTCATCCCTCCCCCCCCCCCCCCCCCGATTTTTAGAGATGGAGTAGGGGGGCCAGTACAGACTGAGCATTTTCTGTCTGCGGTGCCCCCATACCACAGCCTGCCAGAGTGCAACCATAACAGCCTGCCAGAGTGCCCCCATTATAGAGCCAGGCACATGAGAGTAGGCCACAATGCGTGCCAGAGTGCCCCCATTATAGAGCTAGTCACATGAGAGTATGCCACAGTGCGTGCCAGAGTGCCCCTATATCAGCCATCCATATAACAGAGTAAGCCACAGTGCTTCATAACAACCTGCCAGAGTGCCCCCATTATAGAGCTAGTCACATGTGAGTAAGCCACACTGTGTGCCAGAGTGCCCCTATATCAGCCATCCATATAACAGAGTAAGCCACAGTGCTCCATAAGAGTGTGCCAGAGTGCCCCCATTATAGAGCTAGTCACAGTTAATAATAGAGTGAGCCACAGTGTCTTTCCTAACCCGCCATAGTTCCCCCATAACAGAAGCAACTACACTCCCTCCCCCCCATAATAGAGAAAGCCACAGTGTTCCTATAATAGATCCTGCCAGAGTGGCTCCATATTGGAATCAGTCCTAGTTCTCCTATAGAAGAGTTAGCCACATGACAGAACCTGGCCCATAACCATTCTTTTCATGGTGCCCCCATTTTAGAGGCAGCAATAGTGTGCACCTGTGATAGTGCTAACCAGTTCCTCCATAATAGAGCCGGCCAGCGTGTCTATATAACAGAACCTGCCAGAGTGTCCCCATAACAGTGCTTGTCATAGTGCCCCCATAAATAAAGCCAGCCACAGAACGCGCCTCTAATTGAGCAGACCACAGTTGTCCCATAATAGAGGCACCGCAGTGCTCCTATAACAGAAGTTGCCAGAGTGTCCCCATAATGGAGCTATTCACAGTTCCCCCATATAATAGAGCTGTGATGCGACCCTCAGCCACGGTAAGGCCCTGTTCACACAGAGTTGTTTGCAGGTAGAAAAATCAGATTTTGACCTGCCTGCACGCCGTTTGCCGCGTTTTTCAGCTGGGGGCAAAAAACGCAGCGACAAATACTTTTCTCTCCCTCCCATTGATGTCAATGGGAGGTCAGAGACGGAAACGCCCGAAGAAAGGGCATGATGCTTTTTACAGCGAACGCTTTTTCTGCTCGTGGGAAAAAACACCTCCATCTCCCATGAGCGTCATCTTTTCTAAAAGGGGACTCCTCTTTTGCCCCATAAACATGGCGGAATTTCCTTACTTAGAGCTTAATATTGATAGTTTTACCAAAATATTTCCGTAACCGCTCAATGTGGAGTTACGAGCCCCAGAAATATTATACCTCACCATCTACTGAGTATGTACGCCAAGACTCGTGACGATACGTCGCGCGGTTAGTGAGGAAACTCCTCGTTAGCGACGCCTGTTTCTACACATGGCTTCCATTTATTTTCATTAAAAAATGAATATCTTAAAAACTAGCTGTTGAATATATCTAATATTTGTTAGACATGTAGCCCTTGACGCTCTGACCTATCCTAAGAAAATTCAAGGTTCTGTGAGGCGCGCTTGGCCCACAAAAGCCTTGTGAGCAACGGCTATTTTTACGCACGTTTACAATTTAGTTCTAATGAAAAAATAATGTCTTAAAAGCGAATCGCCTCAAAGCCATAAATCTTCTGACACCTGTAGCAGATGACACTCTGTCCTACCCCAGAAAATTTCAAGGGTCTGCGTCGCATTCTTAGCATGGAGTACAGGCAGGCTGGATGTAGCATGGAGTACAGGCAGGCTGGATGTAGCATGGAGTACAGGCAGGCTGGATGTAGCATGGAGTACAGGCAGGCTCATGAGGTTCCTTTCTTCTTTTCTCAGGTTAGTGTTCAGCCAATTGGTCTTTGCTTCTCTAGAAGTTCGGCTGTAACTCTTCATCTCTCTCTGTCTGTTAGATTTCTTTACTCCCTGGACAATATGTCTCTGTACACCGGCTTCTTTAGGAGTTAGATGTCTCCCTCTGCAGAGACTAGCTCAGCATGCTTTTTCCTTTCTCACTCCACTAGCTAACTCCTCCCTCACAGGCTCATTAGTTAGGAGCTCTGTGATTGGCTAGTTGCTTCTCCAAAAGACTTATAATGTTTCCAGAGAATTCTACCCTGAACTGGTTTAATTATTAACAAACCTTGTAAAGAAAGTAACCCTTTGAGCACTGCCTGCAATCACTTTACACAGATTACAGTAGTAAAACACATCACATATACAAAATACAGTGTATTCCTGCTTTCTGAAGACTCCACTTTGTGGGGTACCACATGTCTCCCCTCTTAAATAGGTGTTATCCTCGACACCATGGCATCCAGACCTGAAAAATATACAGTAAGAAACCACAACATAATACACAATATGTGTTACATAACAGATAAACATTTCTGGTGAATAGTCATATATGTCTATATTCCGAGCGCACTAGAGTGTGTTTTAGAGTCTATTTCACCTTTTGGGACAGAAAGTTTTGTATGGACGGACGCGGTCCGTTATTGACTTTCGCCATCACCACCGGTGGTGCAAAGTCAAAAATGAAATAACACATAAAGGTACTTACTGGTGAGGTACTCACAGCTGTGTTCTGAGCCCTCGCAGGAAACTAGCACTCTGGGTGCTATATGTGCCCAGGGGCTTTAAATATCTTTCTCGTTTGATTATACCATGTCAAATCTGTTTTCAGATGGATCCGTGAAAAAACACAGTGAAATCGATACTACACTTATTTTATATTCATCCGTGGATTTTCACAAAAAAACGGTCATTTAAAAAATCCACATCCAAACAGCTCCAGCATGCATGCCTAACACCTCTTCCTAAGCCCTGTTATGGATACACTCAAAGAAGTGTTACAAACTCTCACAGGAGACTAGGGGGGGACTGACTCACATTTTGGGGTCACTACCGCAGCATGTCAAGAAATGCATTCTGGGTGCTATATGTGCCATGGGGCTTTAAATAGCTTTCTTGTGTGATAATACGGTGTCAAATCTGTTTTCAGATTGATCTGTGAAAAAACACCGTGCAATCGATACTGCACTTATTTTACATTCATCGGCGGTGTTTCACCAAAAAACGGTCTAAACGTGCGTAAAAACAGACGTTGCTGGCGAGGCTTCTGTGGGCCAAGCGCGTGTCACAGAACCTTGAATATTTTTAGGATAGGTCAGAGTGTCAAGGGCTACATGTGTAATAAATATGAGGGATATTCAATGGTTAGTTTTGGAGATGTTCATTTTGTAATAAAATAAATAAATAAGGGAATTCCACCATGTGATAAGAGACTCCATGGCTTACTGAGAGCCTTGTCCTTTCTTTGTGTTTGTTTCTACAAAAACAGCCTGGTGCAGTACTGATATATGGTCTGTGTGCCCTGGACTGCACCCAGGGACTAAGCACAGAATATGTAATGAGGCTGGGGCCAGCACTTGCCGACTCGTGGCTGCGGCTGTCAGGAGGGGACCGGAGCTGACAGCTCGCAGCCATGGACATTACACATATCTTGGATTGGCCCCTACTTACAATAAATTTGATGGTTTTGTCCTGCCGCTTCTTTTTATAATGATATAAAAAAGTTTAATTTAATGGTGACCATTATAAGTTTGGTTTATAGGATGTCATACACAATATACAAATTAAGAAATGCCATAAATTGCCGTCAAATCAGCCAACAATTTTTCTTAAGCAAAATGAGGCATCAAAGAGATTAAAATAGAAAAAAAAGGATGAGTGCAGAAATGTTCCGTAATTACTGTGGCATCTTGACCCCAGCAATGTGCACAGATTTGGTATCAACTTAACCATAACAACCAGTAGAATAAATGTATGTTTCGTGAATGCCATATAAAAATAGCAAAAAAAAATACTTCAAAGTGAGTCCTGTCCACCCACAGAAAAAACAACAACAAAAATCTATAGATTATATAAGGGGTTAAAGACATAAAATAAAATTGTCACTATGATGTGATCGCATCGGTCTGCACAGTAGTCCCAGCGTCTCATAGCCTGCAAGCGGAAAGTAGCTTGTAGCCTTTGAGAGTATATGAGGGAGCTTCCAAAGACACTGAGTATTACGTAGTTTTATTACTTATTTGGCCACTTTTTTTGAGTGATGTATGGGTCATCATTACTGAGTGGGAGCACTAAGTCACATTATTACTGAGTGTCAGGGCATTAGGACGGACCATTAATGAGTAGGGGCACTAATTCACATAATTATTGAGTGGGGAGGCACTAAGAGGGACCATTATGCATTGGGGACATGAAAAGGGCATCATTAATGAGTGGAGGGGCATAATTACTGTGTGGAGGACACTAAGTTGGCACCAGTACTGGGGGACATTTTCACTAAAGTGGGGGCATCTATTAGTGTGAGAGTAACTAAGGAGGCACCATTGTAGTGGCACCATTACTGTGTTGAGGCGCCTTTACTATTTGGGGACACCTTTTCTGTGTGGGGGGATCACAGGGGGTACTGTTATTGTGTGGCCCACATAGGGCGGCACTACTACTATAGGCACACTAATGAGTCACTATTACTTATGTGGCACACTAAGTTGGGCAATATTACTATGTGGTTCACTAAGGGAGCAGCAAACTTTAGTGGTGGCTGGGAGAAGTTTTCATGGTGTCTGGACTGGGTAGAAAAGAAAAGGAAAAACGTACATCTCCAATAACAGGAGACATATATGAACAGTGATGTCAGGGGCTTTGAGATGCCTGAATCCCTGGTCAGAGTGTCATCAACGCTCTGGCCGGAGATTCCGCTCCTGGAGGAGGCCATGACATCACTGTCCATGTATGGACAATGAAGTCATGGTCTATGAGATGGTGCCATTCCCGGCCATTAAAAAATTATCCTGGCCCTTGAAGGGGACTCCCTGGGCACAGTGCTACTTTAAGAGCTTAGCCCGGAGAAGCCCCTGACGTCAATGTCCATATATGGGGAGTGACGTCAGGTGCTTTGAAATGCTGGAATCCCTGGCCAGAGTGTCGGCAATGCTCTGGCCGGGGATTCCACTCCTGGAGAAGCCCCTGACGTTAGGGCTGCCAACCTCCACTTCATTAATTTCTGGACAACTGATCTAAAAATTACAGACAGATTTAAATTTTTACGGACACATTACAAAACCAAGAGTTAGTGATAATAAAGAGCATATGTAACACCTTTTTATAAGTGATTGGTGGGTATAAAAAGTGTGCGATAGGCTGAATGAACACATATCACTCGATGTTGCCATGGGTAAAAGGGGTGATTTATCAGAGTTGCCATAAGGGATGATTATTGGCTTTCGGGCCCAGGGTGGCGGTATTTCTCAAGCAGCGCAGTTTGTGAACTGTTTGTGTGCTGCTGGGGTGAAAGTGTATCTTGAGTGGACAAATGACACCATTGGGAATAACAGACGTGGAAACTGTGGAGCACCACGTGCCATTGATGTGAGAGGTGAGCATCACCTACGAAAGTGTACGTGGGCAGAACAACACACTAAAGTGGATCAGCTCACCATGAAAATCAACCAGGGGTATACCAGACATGTGTCTAAAGCAACAGTTCAGCAAACCCAACTGTGTATGGGGCTCTGAAGCAGACGGACGGTCAGTGCTCCTGTACTAACAAAGGTGCATCGGAAAAAAAGGCTTAAATTTGCACGCCAGTATCGGAATTGGACCACCGATGATTGGCAAACGGTTGTCTACTCTGATGAGTAACGTTTTCTGTTTCATGGAACGGATGAACATTGGCGTGTCAGGCGAAAAACATCAGAGAACAAACACCCTGCAACCATTGCTGGAAAAACACAAGCTGGTGGCGGCAGCATTATAGTCTGGGGAATTGTTTCATGGCATTCTCTGGGCCCACTCATCCATGTGGAAGGCACTCTGAACCGATTTAGGTATGAATCCATTATTGCAGACCATGGGGTAGATGGAATCTTCCAGCAAGACAATGCGACATGTGACACAGCTAGAAATGTCCGAGAGTGGTTGGAAGAGTGCAACCAAGACTTCCAAGTACTTCCCTGGCCCCCTAATTCGCCAGACTTTAGCCCAATTGAGCATCTGTGGGACTACCTCGATCTTGTTTTTCGCTCTATGGATCCTGCCCCACGGACACTCCAGCAAATGTGGGATGCACTGCAGTCAAAATGGCTCCAGATACCTGACACAACCGACCGGCTCCTTATTGAGTGACTCCGAGCCCATCTAGTTGCTGTCCGTGTGGAGCATGGTGGTTACTCTGGATATTAGCTGGTGGTCATAAAAATGTGACTTGACTGTGTATGATGAAGTCTACATAATTTCAGGTAATTTCAGTCCTAACTCTGTTTGCATCTACCAGAAGGCTGAAACTTGGGTGTGGTTGGACCTTTCAGTATAATAATGACCTGAAACACACATCAAAATCCACACTGAAATGGTTATGGGAACACAAAATGAAAGATTAACAATGGTGTCTCAGTCAGTCTCATTCAGTGGTGTCTATTGCAGAGGGAAGTCTCCAAATGATGGGCTGTTCACAAACTCTACTGATGACCACTAAGAAATAATTAAAAAAAAAAACTCTATTACACACACAGGGATCCCACTATTCCTCGAGGACTTGCTCTTGTCATCATAAAAAAAGAAGCCATTTTGGTGAATCACTTCTTACTCTAAAGAGGTCTTCTTGACTAGGGCCTGTTATTCCCCTCACTAATCAATGTTCCTCCACCTCTTTCTCTGCCTCCTCCTCCTAACACGACCGTGTTACTAGCTTTTGTGCAGCGACCGTGTTGGCAATCATGATCTTCCATGTTGCGACCCATCTCTGCTACAATGTAAAGAGAACCACCCATGGTCCATTCCATTATCATAAATGGGTGAAAACATCACCACTGCCATTCCATTTGTGTTTTTACTGCTTACAACCACTTCTGCCTTAGCAATTGTATCTTCTTCCTCATCCATTTCAAGTGTTATGGTTGCACAAGGTCCTCATCAACACTTGTCGCGAAAGCATTTATTTCTCCTATATCTCTGCCCTATTGGCTACCGGTCCCGGAGATAGTACTGATACTCCATATTTTTGGAGATTACTAATGACTGACTATCTTGTAAGGGGTGCTGATGTGCTCGGCTGAGCACAATGGGTACATAAATCAGTATCTGAATCCACCTCTTCCTGGGAGTGCCCAAAACCAGCAATCCACCATTACAAACTAAATCCCATAGTTTCACAATTTGGGTGATTATGAAACAGTAATCTACTTTTACAAATACTATGATCTGTCCAATTTCACCGCAAACACATTGTTATTATATTTTTTTGTTTTCCCTTAGAATACAATGCAGATAATTACCTACTGCTCGTTAGTGGACTGATCACAGGGGACCATGGCACAAAGCTCTATAGGTTTAGCTGGCACAGTGCATTTCCTTCAATCTCTCTATATATAGGCAGACCCTTCATGGTTCTTCATTATATAGTGTTTATGTGCTGATTATCACTATTTGTGATGTCTTTTCCCACGATAAACACAATATTCCTACGTAAATCCAGGCAACTAGGATCATCAATAGGATAACCTTGAACCAGGACCATGGAAATATTTCATGTAAGTTTTAACAAAAATTGACTTTTTATAGTGTTGATGTGTTATTTTAGGTCATCATTACTCTGAGGAATCACGCATATGGTAGAGCCCTCTGTCATACAGGCTCTGTCACACTATATGTGTACATAGATATTCACCGTTAGAAACATTGATTCCTTATACCTCCATTTATATAGAGTCCGATGGAGCATTCCACAATTTTTTTTTATATTGAGTTTCTAAAGAATTTAACAAAACCCAATGTATGTCTTTGTATCCAATCGAAGGTAAAAATATATACACTAGAGGTCTAATGTACTTCTATGGAAGCTTGTAACATGACCGTGTGTACAACCCGTTAGTCTCAAGGACTTTCTATGATTGGATTTAAGAGTATGACAACTTTTATCTACTAACAATACAGTACAGATGTGTGTCTTTAGTTGTGATCCCCTAATTCATCTAATTGTTTATATCTGCTCTGCCTGTGATCTTGAAAGATTCCAGAATATTTTGCAGTTTCGTGCTTAAAGCAAATGATGGATTATCAGCATATAGGTTCTTCAGATGTTACATTGAGGAAAGGTCCCTGCATACATACATCCGGTCAGCCATAACATTAAAACCACCTACCTAATACTCTAGGTACCCATGGGGCCACTAAAACAGCTCTGAGCCATTGAGGCATGGACTCCACTAGACCTCTAAAAGTTCCTGTGGTATCTGGTACCAAGACGTTAGCAGCAGATCCTTTATGTCCTGTACATGGATCAGACATGTTTTTCTAACATATTCCACAGATGCTAAATCAGATTAAGATCTGGGAAATCTGAGTCCAAGTCAACGCCTTCACACTGTAGAAAAAAAAGAATACAAAGCCCACATAGTGCATGAACCAGTAATTTCAAGGGAATGAAAAATGGTGGTCAAATATGCTGACCTTGTGCTGTTATGCTAGGAGCATAACATCCAATGAAGCGTGTCCAAGCAGTCACTCAGGTGAACGGTTGCAGCCCGAATTCCGGTCTGAAGGTTGATACAACTTCGCTGTATGAATCCAGGAAATAGGAGAGTAAAAAACAAAATATCCAAGGGTGCAGCCGTGATAGAAATAACTTTTAATTTGTACAATTAAAACGACAACAATGTGTTTCAAGGCCGTACTGGCCCCTTCGTCAGGTCCAGTACAAGTGATCTAACATTTCCTAATACATGTGATTATATAGCGGGCTTAGAGATCAGTAGTCGAAATGACTACCGGGTCAGGATGTAGGTCAAACAATAACTAGTATAAACGAGGTTTGGCGATGAAGCAAAAACAATTATTCATTATAGAAATAACAATACACTTGTATAATAAAATGGAAGACCATTAAAAATAATGATAAATTGATTTAAAAGATGAAAATTTTATATGTCAGAATAAAAAGTAGATTAAAATAAAGAGTGTAAAAATATAGTAAATATATATAATAATAATTGCTGAGTCAGATTAACCCCTTAATAACCAGCCTATTTTAAACCTTAATGACAAAACCATTTTTTAAGTTTTTCCATCGTCGCGTTCCAAGAGCTATAACCTTTATATTTTTGCGTTGACATAGCTGTATAAGGTCTTGTTTTTTGCGGGACAAGTTGTATTTTTTAATAGCACCATTTTGGGGGACATATTATTTATTGATTAACTTTTATTAACTTTTTTTTGAGGGGGAATAGAAAAAAAACAGAAATTTTGTCACTCTTTTTCGCGTCTTAAATCTACGCCGTTTACCTGTGATATAAATAACACAATAACTTTATTCAGCGGGTTGTTACGATTGCAACGATACCAAATTTGTATAGTTTTTGTATGTTTTACTACTTTTACACAGTAAAAACACTTTTTTTTCAAAATTATTTGTTTTTGTGTCTCCATATTTGAAGAGCCGTAACGTTTTTATTTTTTCGCCGATGCGGTTGTATGAGGGCTTTTTTTTGCGGGAAGACTTATAGTTTTTATTGGTACCATTTTGGAGTAGATGCGACTTTTTGATCACTTTTTATCACATTTTTTTTAAGTCAGGATTCACAGAAAACAGCAATTTTTCCATAGTTTTTGATTACATTTTTTACGGCGTTCACCGTGCGGGTTAAATAATGTAATAGATTTATAGTCGGGGTCGTTACGGACGCGGCAATACCAAATATGTGTAACTTTTTTACTTTATTTTGGTTTTTTAATAGTAAAGCATTTTGGGAAAAGCTGGGTTTTTCATTTTTTTTCAAAATTTTTTTTTAATTAACTTTATTAAACTTTTTTTTTACTTTTTCACTAGTCCCACTAGGGGACTTTAATATGCGATTCTCCGATCACTATTATAATACTCTGCAATACTTCTGTATTGCAGTGTATTACTGCCTGTCCGTTTAAAACGGACAGGCATCTGCTAGATCATGCCTCCGGCATGATCTAGCAGGCATTCGCTCCAGGCAGACCTAGGGGCCTTTAGTAGGCCCCCGGCTGCAATTGGAGATACAGACACTCGGCAATCGTATCGCCGGGTGTCGGTGGGGGAGAGAGGGACCTCCCTCCCTCTCTCCAAAACCACTCAGATGTGGTGCACGCTATTGTGCACCGCATCTGAGGGGTTAAACGGGTGAGATCGATACTTATATCGATCTCACACGGCAGAGCAAGGACGCACCCAGCCCTCAGCTACGTCTGGCAGCTGAGAGCAGGGAGATTTGACGCTCCCTGCACTGTTTACTCATCCTGATGCAGTGCCGTAAAAATGCATATGCATCAGAATAAAGCCCGTTAGTGGCCGCCGTGAAAAGGCGTATTGGCGGTCACTAACGGGTTAATATGAAAGAATTGTATGTTTATACATACGTAAATTGTGTTGTTGTTTACTATATAAAATATATATAGACTATCTTTTCTTTGTATGGGAAGGTGACCAGACAAGTGCCACAAATTTCTGTCACTCACTCAATGACAATACTTGGTGTATCAAATATACGAAAAGATGAAATTGACTTTCTTGATTTAACTATAATCTCATCGACAAACAAATTTATTATACGCACTCATTTTAAAAAAGTGGATACGAACAGTAATTTAAACTTTGACAGTGGACACCATCCCAAATGGCTTAAAAATATTCCTTATAGTCAGTATTAGAGATGAGCGAACCGGGACAACCGAACCCGGTTTCGGTCCGAATATCGGGAAAAGTTTGGTTCGCAGCGAATCCGAACTTCACCGGGTTCGGCCGAACCCATTTTGACCGAACCCGGCTACATTTTGGCGCCTGCCACATGTTAGATGTAAAATGGAGGATTTCACAATATCACCTGACATCAGGCTACCCCATAATGCCTTGCAAACGGCTCTCCCAGCCAATCGGGAGGCAGCATAGGGCGGGCTCAAGCCTGCAATAAAAGTCTATGCACGGAGCTGTAGGGATAGCATCTCTGTGTAGTAAGGGAAAGCTTTAGGAATCTAAAAGCCAGGAATCCAGCAATCGAAGGGGCTCATCTACTACTCACTACTCAGCCAGTGTGTGAATACGATTTTATAAGGGGCTCATCCCCGTTGCATCCAACTTGCAATACAGGAAGGCTTTGTAGTCAGTGCACAGTGGCTGATAGAAATTCTCATTCATTGCCATTTGCCAAGCCAGTGTGTGAATACGCTTTTAGAAGGGGCTCATCGCCGGGCATTAACATAACAAACAAATAACAATCCAACTTGCAATACAGGCAGCCTTTGTAGTAGACGTAGTACTACAACGCCCAGCATTCCCTGAGTGCATTGCGGCGTGGCTGATAGAAATTCTCATTCATTGCCATTTGCCAAGCCAGTGTTAGTGTGTGAATACGCTTTTAGAAGGGGCTCATCCCCGGCCGTTAACATAACAAACAAATAACAATCCAACTTGCAATACAGGCAGCCTTTGTAGTAGACGTAGTATTACAACGCCCAGCATTCCCTGAGTGCATTGCGGCATGGCTGATAGAAATTCTCATTCATTGCCATTTGCCAAGCCAGTGTCAGTGTGTGAATACGCTTTTAGAAGGGGCTCATCCCCGGCCGTTAACAGAACAAACAAATAACAATCCAACTTGCAATACAGGCAGCCTTTTTAGTAGACGTAGTACTACAACTCCCAGCATTCCCTGAGTGCAATGCGGCGTGGCTGATAGAAATTCACATTCATTGCCATTTGCCAAGCCAGTGTAGGTGTGTGAATACGCTTTTAGAAGGGGCTCATCCCCGGCCGTTAACATAACAAACAAATAACAATCCAACTTGCAATACAGGCAGCCTTTGTAGTAGACGTAGTATTACAACGCCCAGCATTCCCTGAGTGCATTGCGGCATGGCTGATAGAAATTCTCATTCATTGCCATTTGCCAAGCCAGAGTGTGAATACGCTTTTAGAAGGGGCTCATCCCCCAGGTTTTGATTCAACTTGCTGCACTCCAGCAGTGAAATGTTTGGTAAAAAAAAGGTTGTGAAAGGACGGGGTAGAGGAAAAAACACCCATGCCGTGTCCTCTTCCAGTCCAAATGTTGGATCTGTTGGTGCCAGACCCAGTACCAGCATTTGTGGCACAAGACATGTGCCCAGTTCCACTAGTAGCAGCAGCCATGTGCCTGCTGGTAGTAGTAGCAGTATCAGCAAGCCAGACTTGTCCATCTCCTCCGTTGGGCGGGTTACTTTAGACAATACGGCCATTGTGGACTGGTTGGCTGGCTCGCGGTCATCTCAGCAGGAAGACTCTGATGATCTGGCTTCAAGCCAGGTTTCATTAGATTCCAGATCCTCTACAGTTCCTTGGCACAGTGACAGTAGTAATATGGGTATTTCTAGCATTTCCATTCCATCATCTATGTCTTCACTCCCCCTTCCCAGCGGGAAGCCATCTTTCCTGAGAGTCCTAAGAGACATCTCCTCGGGTGCGAAGGAAGATACTGAACAACATAGTGATGATGATTTGTTTTCCGCGAGTCAGCCAACGCAGTGTGTTGCGGTGGTGGTGGAGGTGGAAGTGGTGTCCAAGAAGCATAGCTGTGGTAGTGGGGTTGTTGGTGGTGGTAGCCGTGGTGGCAGACGCAGTAATGAGGGGGGGCATGGAGCCCGCCATGATGTCACATCACATTCACAACACAGTGACAGAAGTGGCGGGGATGATGAGGAGGGCTATGATGATGATGTTGTTTTAGACAGGACGTGGGAACCAGGTGACGAGGTGATGACGGCGTCAGAGGAGGAGGGTAGTAGTGGCGGCACTGGCAGTGATAAACAGCCAAGCCGAGGTAGGGGCAGAAGTCAATCTGCAAAACGTTGCAGCGGTAGGGTCAGCTCAGGAGCCGGTGACGGCGACACTGATGCTGGCGTAGGCTCCCAAAAAAAGCCTGCCAGACAAGGGCAAGCTCGGGTGGTGGTGGTGGTGGACGTGGTACTACCTCTTTACGGTACTCTGCCGTGTGGCAATTTTTCTGTACCTTCCCGGAGGACGAATACATGGCACAGTGCCGTATCTGCAAGCAGAAAGTAAGGCATGGGCAGGGCAGCAATGTAGGAACTACCGCTCTACGTAAACACATGGAGCGGAATCAGAAGGCCATGTGGGACAATCGACATGCCCCACCATCATCATGTGCATCTAATGAAGACCCCTCTGCCGCTGCTGCTGCTGCTGCTCCGAGTCCCTGTCATCTAAGTAGTAGCCAGGCCTTATCCACCATGTCGTTGTCATCATCATCATCACTGTCATCTAGTGCTCCTCCTACGTCCCGTCAGTTCTCCATTACGGAATCGTTGTCCAATAAGCAACAATATATACCCAGTCATCCACTTGTCGTGTGGCTTAATTCACACCTGGCTAAGTTGTTGGTGGTGCAGTCGCTGCCGTACCACCTGGTCGACTCCGCCGGATTCAAGCAATTGATGGCGTGCGCTCAGCCTAGGTGGCGAATACCTAGCCGCCATTACTTCTCCAAAACAGCTGTCCCTGCCCTGCACAAGCAAGTGGTGGAAAAGGTGGGCCAGTCCTTGCAATTATCCGTGTGCAGCAGGGTACATGCCACCATCGACACGTGGAGCAGCAACTATGGGCAGGGACAGTACATGTCTTTCACGGCCCACTGGGTCAATATTTTGCAGTCCGATGCACCACCGCAGCAATGCCAGGCATTACCACCTCCACGCTTGTATCTTTCTGGTTCAACTCCGGACACCAGGCGCCTACCATCCTCCTCCTCCTACTCCTCCTCCTCCTCCTTGCCCTCCTCAATGGAGGTCTTCCCGTCCCCGACAGGACACAGCGTATCTTCCACTCCTCCTCCCTCCTCTTTTCATAGGTGCAAGGTGAAGCGCCACAACGCTGTCTTACACCTGCTGAGCCTGGGCGAGAAAAGCCACACATGGCAGGAGCTGCTGCTGTGCATCAAAGAGGAAATCGCATGCTGGCTGTCTCCTCTGAAACTCACACTGGGCAATGTTGTCTCTGATAACGGGAAGAACGTTGTGGCTGCACTGCGTCTAGGTCACCTGACACACGCTTCTTGCATGGCACATGTGATCAATCTGGTCATAGCACGCTTCTTAAAGTCATATGTTGGTTTGAAGGGTGTGCTGGCCATGTCCAGGAGGGTTTGCGTTCGCTTTAGACGTTCGTATGGATTTAAGCACACCCTCCTGGACTTGCAGCGTCAAAACAATCTCCCAGAACACAGCCTGATTTGCGACGTTCCAATACGCTGGAATTCCACCCTGCACATGTTGGACTGTCTGTTACGAACAGCGGAAAGCCGTAAATGATTTCCTGATGCAGCAGACGGGCAGCGTTTGGAGCCAGTGTAATTTCGAGCTCAGGCACTGGCAGCTGGTTAGAGATGCATGTCGCGTTTTGAGGCCCTTTGAAGAGGCCACACGATTTGTGAGCCATGACGCTAGCGGAATGAACGATGTTATGCCGCTGATATTCATTATGGATCATACGCTCACAGCGATGATTCAGCAAAGGATGCAGGAAGGATCACATCTGGCTATGGATGTTGAGGAGGAGGATGAGGATGAGGAAACAGGACCTGAAGAGGAGCTGGATTTGGAGATAGAATCACAGGAAGGGATAGGGGACGAGGCAGCCGCACAACATGACAGTGATGGTGATGACGAGTCTGACGACGAACTTGATGATGGACAACCATGGCAGTATGGGCGCGGAGATGGAACCAACCGGGCCCTCTGAAACGCTGGCCAGGATTGCGAGCTGTATGCTTCGTTACTTGCGCGCTGACTGTCGTATTGTTAGCATGAAGCAAAGAGATGAGTACTGGATAGCCACACTTTTAGACCCTCGGTATAAAGCCAGAATGGGGGAGTTTTTTGCGCCTTCCGAGAGGGAGGCAAAATTGGCTTATTATCGAGAGAAGCTATGCAGCCAGCTAGTCACGGCTTTCAAACGGCAAACACCTGCTGCAAGCATGTCTGACCGGGGGGCCATTCTCCGCTTCCCACTGTCTCATCGTTCCACCTCCTCTGGCAGAGCTACCTCTGCAATAGGCGGCAGCAGCGGCAGCAGCAGCAGTCAATTCAGTTTGGAAAATATGATGACAACATTTTTACATCCAATACCCCGACCTGACACACATCGTAGTCACCAAAGGGATGTTCACCATCACCAGGTGCAGCACCTAAACAACCAGGTTCACTCGTACCTGGACTGTGCCCTTTCTCCATCAGAAATGCTGATCCCAGACCCCATGGACTTCTGGGTCAGCAGATTGGATCATTGGCAAGAAATGGCCCAGTTTGCCATGGGTGTGCTGTCTTGTCCACCCTCCAGTGAAGCGTCAGAGAGGGTATTCAGTGCGGTAGGGGGCTTCGTCACCCCTAAGTGAACAAGATTGTCCGCCAACAGCTTGGCAAATCCAACGTTTCTGAAAATGAATCAAGCGTGGATCGGTGAGGATTTTAAAACCCCTGTGCCTGATGCCACTGATTAGATCTGACATTGCTGCTGCTGCTGCTGCCGCTGCCGCCTGCTACTGCCGCCTGCTACTACGGGATTCTGTCCTGTCCACTCTTTTTTTAATGTGCCGCTGTTAGTGCTGCTACTACTTCTACCACCAATCCACCCCCAGTGCCGTCTGCTACAAGCAGGCCTGCCCCACCACAGGGCTTTGTCCTGTGACTATCCAGTGTCTTTTAATGTGCTGCTACTGCTACTACCACCCTTGCTGTCCGTTGCCTACAACTACTACCACCAATACACCTCCACTGCCGTCTGCTACAAGCAGGCCTGAGGCTTGCCCCACCACAGGGCTTTGTCCTGTGACTGTCCAGTGTCTTTTATTAATGTGCTGCTACTACTACTACCACCCTTGCTGTACGTTGGCTACCTCTACTAACACCAATACACCTCCACTGCCGTCTGCTACAAGCAGGCCTGAGGCCTGCCCCACCACAGGGCTTTGTCCTGTGACTGTCCAGTGTCTTTTTTTAATGTGCTGCTACTACTACTACTACCACCCTTGCTGTCCGTTGGCTACCTCTACTACCACCAATACACCTCCACTGCCGTCTGCTACAAGCAGGCCTGCCCCACCACAGGGCTTTGTACTGTGACTGTCCAGTCTCTTTTAATGTGCTGCTACTACTACTACCACCCTTGCTGTCTGTTGGCTACCTCTACTACCACCAATACACCTCCACTGCCGTCAGCTACAAGCAGGCCTGCCCCACCACAGGGCTTTGTCCTGTGACTGTCCAGTGTCTTTTTTTTAATGTGCTGCTACTACTACTACCACCCTTGCTGTCTGTTGGCTACCTCTACTACCACCAATACACCTCCACTGCCGTCAGCTACAAGCAGGCCTGCCCCACCACAGGGCTTTGTCCTGTGACTGTCCAGTGTCTTTTTTTAATGTGCTGCTACTACTACTACTACCACCCTTGCTGTCCGTTGGCTACCTCTACTACCACCAATACACCTCCACTGCCGTCAGCTACAAGCAGGCCTGCCCCACCACAGGGCTTTGTCCTGTGACTGTCAAGTGTATTTTTTTAATATGCTGCTACTACTACTTCCATCTTTGCTGTCCGTTGGCTACCTCTACTACCACCAATACACCTCCACTGCTGTCAGCTACAAGCAGACCTGAGGCTTGCCCCACCACAGGGCTTTGTCCTGTGACTGTCCAGTCTCTTTTAATGTGCTGCTACTACTACCACTACTACTAACACCACCCTTGCTGTCTGTTGGCTACCTCTACTACCACCAATACACCTCCACTGCCGTCTGCTACAAGCAGGCCTGAGGCCTGCCCCACCACAGGGCTTTGTCCTGTGACTGTCCAGTCTCTTTTAATGTGCTGCTACTACTACTATTACTACTACCACCACCCTTGCTGTCTGTTGGTTACCTCTACTACCACCAATACACCTCCACTGCCGTCTGCTACAAGCAGGCCTGAGGCCTGCCCCACCACAGGGCTTTGTCCTGTTACTGTCCAGTCTCTTTTAATGTGCTGCTACTACTACTACCACCACCCTTGCTGTCCGTTGGCTACCTCTACTACCACCAATACACCTCCACTGCTGTCTGCTACAAGCAGGTCTGGAGGGCTTGTGAAAAGCCTTTGCTTGTTGCTTTTACATCCATGTATGGATGAACCCCGGCAGGCATCTGCCAATAAAAAGGGTAAATTTTTGGAGGGCTTTCACTCAAAAGCCATTGCTTGTTGCTTTTACATCCATGTATGGATGAACCCCAGCAGGCATCTGCCAATAAAAATGGTAAATTTTTGGAGGGCTTGTGAAAAGCCATTGCTTGTTGCTTTTACATCCATGTATGGATGAACCCCGGCAGGCATCTGCCAATAAAAATGGTAAATTTTTGGAGGGCTTGTCAAAAGCCATTGCTTGTTGCTTTTACATTACATCCATGTATGGATGAACCCCGGCAGGCTTCTGCCAATAAAAAGGGTACATTTTAGGAGGGCTTGTCAAAAGCCATTGCTTGTTGCTTTTACATCCATGTATGGATGAACCCCGGCAGGCATCTGCCAATAAAAAGGGTACATTTTTGGAGGGCTTGTCAAAAGCCATTGCTTGTTGCTTTTACATCCATGTATGGATAAACCCCGGCAGGCATCTGGCAATAAAAAGGGCAAATTTTTGGAGGGCTTGTGAAAAGCCGTTGCTTGTTGCTTTTACATCCATGTATGGATGAACCCCGGCAGGCATCTGCCACCATAAAGGGTCAATTTTTTGAGGGCTTGTCAAAAGCCGTTGCTTCTTCTTTTACCACCTTATATGTATGAACCCTTGCAGGCATCAGCCCCCTAATATGGTTAATTTGTGTACCTTTTTTAACAATGCATTAAGCATACAACATGCACAAGTGCAGTGGTTTCTGTTAGTTATCACCGTGTCCCATCCGTTTTCCTATAGCCATACATGTTGGCGTAACTTTGACACTAACTTTGCCTTAAAGACAGCTCAAAAGTACTTGGATACACTCATGGGTGACCTAAGAGTGTTATACAGGGCTTCTAGGGCTTTTAAACAGTGTTATACACGATTTTTAGGGGCTTTCTTGTATTACAGGTTCGGTCAGAACTAGTTCGGTCCGAATCAAACTTTTTCATGAAATTCGGCGAACCAGCCGAACCGAACTTTTCATAAGTTCGCTCATCTCTAGTCAGTATAAAAGAATAAGGAAAAATTGTATCCTCAAAACAGATTTTAAAAAACAGAGTCGGATACTTTACAAACGTTTAAAAGAAAAAGATTATCCTCATACACCCCTGACTGATGCCTATAAAAAGACCGAGATTCTCACTCAAATGGACTGTCTACCACGATCAACAATTGGTGATCAAAGGGTCGTAACAGAACCACAAAAACATACCGAGACGAAAATAAATAAGAATTCCGGATTCAACTTCATTACACAATATAACACGTCCTATAAAAAATAGAGATATTCTCAACAAACATTGGCATATACTACAAACAGACCCTCTTCTTCAAAAAGTTCTACCATCAAAACCAGCAATTACTTTGAGAAGAGCTAGAACAATTAAAAATATCCTAGCCCAAAGCCGTGTGAATCTCTTTGAAATAAAGGGCAATTCCGAACGAGATACACAACAACACAATCAATCGAACAAAATAGGCAGTTTTGAATGTGGAATAACCAGATGCCTATGTGGCCAATCTATCACAGACAAAACATACACATTCCGATCCAAACAAACTGGAAAAACATTTAACATTGAAAAAAATCTAAACTGTCAGTCGAAATTTGTGATCTATTTAATCAACTGCAAATGCGGACTTCAATACGTGGGAAGAACAATCCAACCTCTACACTGCCGACTTAATAAACATAGATCAAACTGCAAAAAGAAATTCCTACTTCATAGTGTATCCAAACATTGCACATTGGTACATGATAGTGATATTGACTGCATCACTATCACTCCTATTGATCACATTAATGAAAATCAAAGAGACCGTTTTAACACCCTTTGCAAAAGAGAATTTTTTTTGATCAATAAATTAAAGACATTAAAACCGATAGGTCTAAACGAAATAACAGAGACTATTATTTAACATTTCTAACAATCTCAAGAGAAATAAATAAGGAATCTTTTCATGTATAAACATTTTTAAATCATACTGCAATCAAGTCCCACAATGGTACTTAAAGCCTCGTAATTTCCCTAGTCTAAATACACTACCAGTCTATTTCTTCCTCTTCCAGAGAAAGAAGCAAACAAACGGTTTTTACATATAGCATATAAATATAAATAAATACTTACTGTTGTGGCTTGTGACACGGGCCGCTTTCTTTCTGTATATTTCTGTTCTTTCTGATTGTCTTTTCCTTGGTTTTCTGATCTGAAATTCCCCTTTTGAAATGTATGGCTCCATCGTTCAGTCAGCAGTGGTTCGCTTTGCATTGGTGACTCACTCGGCGCCAGGAGCGTCATATCACCATGACAACAGTACACGCAACTGACAGCTTCTAATTTATAACGTAGACCAACAACACAATTTACGTATGTATAAACATACAATTCTTTCATATTAATCTGACTCAGCAACTATATTTTATATTATTATACACTACCGTTCAAAAGTTTGGGGTCACCCAGACAATTTTGTGCTTTCCATGAAAACTCACACTTATATTTATCAAATGAGTTGCAAAATGACTAGAAAATATAGTCAAGACATTGACAAGGTTAGAAATAATGATTTTTATTTTAAATAATAATTTTCTCCTTCAAACTTTGCTTTCGTCCAAGAATGCTCCATTTGCAGCAATTCCAGCATTGCAGACCTTTGGCATTCTAGCTGTTAATTTGCTGAGGTAATCGGGAGAAATTTCACCCCATGCTTCCAGAAGCCCCTCCCACAAGTTGGATTGGCTTGATGGGCACTTCTTGCGTACCATACGGTCAAGCTGCTCCAACAACAGCTCTATGGGGTTGAAATCTGGCGACTGCACTGGCCACTCCATTACAGATAGAATACCAGCTGCCTGCTTCTTCCCTAAATAGTTCTTGCATAATTTGGAGGTGTGCTTTGGGTCATTGTCCTGTTGTAGGATGAAATTGGCTCCAATCAAGCGCTGTCCACAGGGTATGGCATGGCGTTGCAAAATGGAGTGATAGCCTTCCTTATTCAAAATCCCTTTTACCTTGTACAAATCTCCCACTTTACCATCTTTTCCTTTTATTAGCCAGTCTCAGATATGGCTTTTTCTTTGCCACTCTGCCCTGAAGACCAGCATCCCGGAGTCGCCTCTTCACTGTAGACGTTGACACTGGCGTTTTGTGGGTACTATTTAATGAAGCTGCCAGTTGAGGACCTGTGAGGCGTCTATTTCTCAAACTAGAGACTCTAATGTACTTGTCTTGTTGCTCAGTTGTGCAGCGGGGCCTCCCACTTCTCTTTCTACTCTGGTTAGAGCCTGTTTGTGCTGTCCTCTGAAGGGAGTAGTACACACCGTTGTAGGAAATCTTCAGTTTCTTGGCAATTTCTCGCATGAAATAGCCTTCATTTCTAAGAACAAGAATAGACTGTCGAGTTTCACATGAAAGCTTTCTTTTTCTAGCCATTTTGAGAGTTTAATCGAACCTTCAAATGTAATGCTCCAGATTCTCAACTAGCTCAAAGGAAGGTCAGTTTTATAGCTCCTCTAAACAGCAAAACTGTTTACAGCGGTGCTAACATAATTGCACAAGGGTTTTCAAGTGTTTTCTAATCATCCATTAGCCTTCTAACACAGTTAGCAAACACAATGTACCATTAGAACACTGGAGTGATGGTTGCTGGAAATGGGCCTCTATACACCTATGTAGATATTGCATTAAAAACCAAACGTTTGCAGCTAGAATAGTCATTTAGCACATAAACAATGTATAGAGTGTATTTCTGATTAATTTAATGTTATCTTTATTGAAAAAAACTGTGCTTTTCTTTCAAAAAGACTCAGCAACTATAGTTTATATTATTATATATATTTACTATATTTTTACACTCTTTATTTTAATCTACTTTTTATTCTGACGTATAAAATGTTTATCTTTTAAATCAATTTATCATCATTTTTAATGGTCTTCCATATTATTATACAAGTGTTTTGTTATTTCTATAATAAATAATTGTTTTTGCTTCATCGCCAAACCTCGTTTATACTAGTTATTGTTTGACCTACATCCTGACCCGGTAGTCATTTCGACTACTGATCTCTAAGCCCGCTATATAATCACATGTATTAGGAAATGTTAGATCACTTGTACTCAACCTGACGAAGGGGCCGGTATGGCCTTGAAACACATTGTTGTCGTTTTAATTGTACAAATTCAAATTTATTTCTATCACGGCTGCACCCTTGCATATTTTGGTTTTTACTATCCTATTTCCTCAAGTCAACATCTTGATGTATTGTCATTTTCCTCAAGCAATTCCTAAACAATTTTTGTAGTGAGGCAGGCCGCATTATCCTGCTGAAAGAGGGCACTGCCATTAGAGATTATCGTTTTGTACTTTTTCTCCAACAATGTTAAGGTAGGCAGTACGTGTCAACAAACATCTACATGAATACCAGGACTCATGGTTTCCCAGCAGAACATTGTCCAGAGCATCACACTGCCTCTTTCGGCTTGTCTTCTTCGCATAATGCATCCTGCTGCCATCACTTCCCCAGGAAAGCAATGCACACGCACCCGGCCGTGCCCATGATGCAAGAAAAGCGTGATTTATCAGACCAGTCCACCTTCTTCCATGGTCCAGTTTTGACTTTCACGTGCCTATTGTTAAGTGCTTCTGGAGGTGGACAGGGGTCAGCATGTGCACTCTGACTCATCTGCAACTATGCAGTCCCAAATGCAGCACGCTGTGATGCTTTGCGTGTTCTGACACTTTTTTTTATCATAACCAGTATCAGAATTTTCAGCAATTTGTGCTGCAGTCGTTTCTTTCTGGGACCAGACTAGATGGGCTAGCAAATTAATCTTGGGTGCCCATGTTGCCAATTCACCAGTTGTCCTTCCTTGAACCACTTTTGGTAGGTACTAACCACTGCATACCGGGAATACCCCACAATACCGGCTATTTTGTTCTGACCCAGTCATCTAGCCATCACAATTTGGCCCTTGTAACAGTCACCCAGGTCCTTATGTTTGTTATTCAGTTACTCTGTCAATGGTTTTAATGCTATGGCTAATCGGTATGTTATATGACCTGTTTTATAAAACTGCTTATGTACCCATTGTAGGTACTTTTAGATGTGGACAGGGGTCAGCATGAGCACTCTGACCGGTATGTGGCTGCGCATCAAGTTGCGATGCTCTTTGTGATCTGGCATCTTATAATTATAGGCAGCAGTAACTTTTCAGCAATTTGTGCTACAGTAGATCTTTTGTGGGATCAGACCAGATCAGGCTAGACTTCGATTGCCATGTTTATCAATGACCCTATTGCTGGCTCACCGGTTATCCTTCCTTGCTGGCTCACCGGTTATTCTCACCGGTTATCCTACAATGCAGTGTACTAGCCACTGCATAACCGGGAATACCCCAAACAAGATTTGCCATTTTGGATATGCTCTGAGCCGGTTGTCCATCATCATTTGGTCCTTGTCACAGTCGCTCAGATCTTTACATTTGCCCATTTATTTTGCATCTAATACATCAACTTGAAGAACTGACTGATCACTTGCTGCCGAATATATCTCCCCCCTCGTCAGATTTTAGGGCTGACCAGTAAATACTATATACATTACTTTGTCAAAGCATGTGTATCCTTTTGTATCCTTCAGATGTCCAGTTCAGCTTCATGTTTCTCCCAATAAATGGCTAAACAAAATTAACAATATTGCCAAAAGGGAGGAATATATTTTTGATTTAAATTACTTTTGATTATTGAAAAAAAAATTTAAATCCTCATATCACCCGTGTGAAAAAGTATCTTTCCCCTTAAGGCTGAATGCACATACAATATTCAGGTGATGCTTTATGACCGGTCTCTCCGAATCGGGCGTGTAGGGAAGCTGCTCAGCAGTAACTTCTGCCTCAGCACGGCACATTTGATTGGTGGTGACCCTGTGTTAGAACAATGTTTTCTGTAAAAGGCAGCAGCTCTTTCAGGGTAAACATGATTGTTGAACCTCTCCATGTTTAGGGGATCGGTTACGGCAGCATGATCTTGGTAGCAGCTACTGTTTAAGGTCAACATGACACTTCTACAAAGTTGCAACACTTTTTCTCCATGGTGTTCAGTAGCGTCTCATAGTAATTCTGGATACATTAATACAACAACTTTCTCTCATCTCGTCTGGAATCAGGCATAATCTTTTGAGTCATTATTGTGTCAGGTTCAATGTATAGTGAGGTTTCAATACGGATGTAAACAAAAAAACATGGAAAATTGGTCAAATCTGCAGATCAGTTTAAAGGGTTATTCCCATGTTAGACATCTCAGCTCTGGGACCGACACCTTTCGAGAACAGGGGTCACCCGACCCCCATTCTGCCTGGTGAGTCGGCCATCGGTTGTTAATTCCGGGCAGGGACTATGTGAACAGGCAGCTTTGCATGCACCTGGCTCTCTCTATTAAGTTATATGGGCGTTACGTAGTAGCACTCAATATAGGTGTGAGTCCCAGAGCTGAGACCCGTAAAACACTTTCAGTCTTTCTCTGGTTGTCGTGGAATCATTTGGTTCCATGACCCTTTACAATGTTATTGTCTTCTTTAAATAACAAAAAAAAAAATACATAATTTATTATGTTTTTTTTCATTTTTAAAGCAGGAGAACAATCTGACTGCAGCTACAGAATTCTTCCTCATGGGATTCCAATGCAGCCAAAATTTAAGATTTTTATTATTTTGTCTTCTCCTGGTGATTTTCTTATTGACAATATGTGGGAATCTCCTGATCATCACCCTGGTGTCCATCAGCAAGAACCTTCACAATCCAATGTACTTCTTTATCACACACCTGTCTATTAGTGACATCTTGTTACCGACAGATATTGTCCCCGAAATGCTCCACATTCTACTAAATAATGGAGGAAGCATCACTTTTATTGGCTGTATGACTCAGTTTTTTGTTTTCAGTGTCTCGGAAGGATTTGAATGTCTTCTCCTCACAGTGATGTCTTATGACAGATATGTGGCCATCTGTAATCCCCTCCGGTACACCTCGATCATGACAAATGAATGTTGCATAAAATTGGCCGCCACCTGTTGGTTTTTTAGTTTTTTCTTTACATTGATTGAGACCATTACAACATCTATGATGACGTTCTGTGGACCTAATATCATTGACCATTTCTACTGTGACATTCTTTACTTACTAGATATTGCCTGTTCTGATACTTCCATTCTTCAACTAGAGGTGACTGCACTAGGTACCCCCATGGTAGGCATCCCAACCATAATAATCATAGTATCTTATGTTTATATTATTATCACCATCTTAAGGATCTCATCCAGGACCGGTAGACAGAAAGCCTTCTCCACCTGTAGCTCCCACCTCATTGTGGTCTCCATATTCTATGGGACATTGTTCAGCGTTTATGTTCTTCCAACAAGAGGTCAAACTTCGACCATCAGTAAGATCCTATCCCTGCTGTACACTGTGTTTACTCCTTTAGTCAACCCCATGATATACAGTCTGAGAAATGAAGATATTTGGAAAGCCGTACAGGAAACACTTCTTATACAAAGGTCTCTGCATGGACACATCCATATACTTAGTCACAAATGAACTTCAGTTTTACATAGCAAAAACATATCGATAGGGAATTTAGATTGTGAGCCCCAAAGGGGACAGTAAGTAAAGACTACCTCTGTACAATACTGTGGAATATGTTGGTGCTATATAAGTAACATAAATAATTTTTTGGGTGGCTTATAATGCCTAATATATGGTTATGCATGACTCTTATAAGTTTAGCACACCAATGCGTAAACAGAGGTCAGCAAAAAGGTTTGAGATTAAAAAATGAATTCTGAATTTCAAATTCAACCCCAAATACAGGAACTATGGATGTAGAAGTGACCTGAGTCTACAAATACTGTATACTGTAGATCCAGACTATGACTTCTTCAATGTCTATCACATTGTAATGGTTATTTGCAACAAGTAAATCCAATGATCAAACTGAACAAATTATTAGCAAATGTATTTTTTTAATTTTTTGCTCAACTCTACACTAAAAAAATGGGTTGTCAAAGTTGTTAATTGGTAGATTGGGCAATGGCTTCCGAAAATCACACAGGCAACTGTTTTGGAATACCACTGGTCTGTACAACAGGTATTTACAAGAGGCAACCCTGGGGACTATTGTCAGGTCCTTAGCTGATGATACTGGTGATGACTGCATCAGCGATCATCAGTAAAAGGGGTGTTCCGATCTGTATGGTGAAACAATCAGTTATAATTGAGGCACTGAAGGGATCACTCATCCATCTCGAACGACCTCAGACCCTTGACATAAGATTAGTGGGAGTAGAGGGTGAAGCTTTTTTTTAAATACTTTTCTGCGACTGGGGCAGTCAAAGGTAAGCCCTAGTAAGTATCTATCTATCTATCTATCTATCTATCTATCTATCTATCTATCTATCTATCTATCTATCTATCTATCTATCTATCTATCTATCTATCTATCTCATATCTATCTATCTATCTATCTATCTATCTATCTATCTATCTATCTATCTATCTATCTATCTATCTATCTATCTATCTATCTATCTATATCTCATATCTATCCCATATCTGTCAATCTATCTATAAAAAAGATATAACCGCTAGGATGCAAAAAAGAAAAATCAAAAATAGTAGGCAAAAAGTTGGCCCGGTCCTTAAGGGGTTAATGTAGTAATTGCTGAGTCATTTCCTTTTTTATATTTAGTGTTCCTTTAAGAGTAATCAAGGATCAATTTTTCTAGATTCTAAGCAAAATTGCTGAAATTCCTATAAGCATTTTAAAGGGGGAACAGGTTTGTGACAGGTTCTGGGAGTAGAAGTCTTGGAAGTTGGTCACAATTTTGTTGTGGGATTCAAAAAAGTTTCAAATGACCGGGACTCATGTAATACATAGAGAGAGCCAATAATTTACTATATACCCCAAACCTGCAACTAGTGATGAATAAATATATAAATGTTTTTGCTGCAATCTCCCCAACAAATGTCCTATTTTTGGAGCCTTTTTATTTTACTTATGTACAAAATTGCATGTGGAATATGTGTAATACAGATCCCTACTTCAGCCTCCACTGTCTTATACGGGAGAGATACGACGCTATAATAGACGATTTGTCCAGCAATGTATCTCTGGCAAATTTTTTATAATTCGCTCATTTCATCCTTCACCGGTTGGTAATGTGGACATCCATGAAAATCCAAGTCATCAGGGTCCCGAGCTACAAATCGAGACAAGTTTATTCATCTGCTCTTACTGAACTAAACATAATTGTATATTCCACATCAAAGCAGATGAGTAACCTACAACTCCAGATCATCTCCTCTTTATGTGGAAGAAATCCAACACAAGAAATGGACTGATGAAATGACTCAATTTCTGATCTTGGATTTATTTTTCCTTTAGATGTAAATGTAGTAAATATTTGTCTTTTTATCATCCCCTGTAATTTGTAATTGTGTTGATCTTTGTTATAAGGTAACTCAATATGAAATGTGAAAAGTTTTTTAAAAGTTTAGTTACACTTTAAAAAGAGCTCCCAATTCTGCTTTTCCTGTGTGGTAACCACTAAACAATACAATCTTATTAAAATGAAGGTGATTTTTAAAAAAAAAATGATTTTCTTAAAAGGTTTTACTATTTTTGCTTATTGTCTATGAGTAAAACTTACATGATCATTGCTCCATGTATAAATAAACCATAGAGCGTCAATCAACAAGCTATTGTCGATTTATGCTTTTTACCGGGCAATTACGTAATGGTGCGAGTCGGGGTGAAATATATCTCCAGATAAACAAAAAAGTGGTCTCAACGGGCAAGCTCTAGATAGAGGATAACGTTATTAATATTGGGTCTAGAAAATGTAACTTTTTTAGTAAATAAGTCATTTTAGACATCACTGTGAGGAGAAGACATTTCCATTCTTTCAAGGCAAAAAAAAATAATTAACCGAGTGAAACAACCAACAAAAGCAATGGTCCCCCATTGTTCAGTAGAATGTAGAAAATATTCAAGAGAGTAAACAGGTGAGCGTGCTGACGTAGCAACACTTTCCCCTCTAGCTAGAACCCACAAGATTAAGTGATCTACTTGGCATCTGAAGTAGGCAGAGTATGGCTATATTCTGCACACCCTGACCTCCATGCCCCAAGTACTACAACCGCCAGTGATCCTGTTGAGCTTGGAACCTTCTACTACCACCCTCCACCACTGTCCCTCTCCCATGTTGCCTTTTAAACAAAACACTTGTAAATATCAGGTGCCCCCGTCACTAAGTGCTAGGAGCTCTCCACTTCCACTCCTGCCCTGCTAAGCATCTAAGTGGCACCTGTGGAACATACACCTATCTGCTATTCTTTCCCTGCGCCATCGGGACATTGTTGGTTATTGCAGTGGTCATTTAGAAGATCCTGGGCAGAAACTTCTACTTGGACAAGTCTAGAGGAACCCTTACTTCTACCTGAGGAAGCCGCTTACTAAATAATTTAAGTGTGATGTATATAAAGAGAGCTGCTGTTTTCCTCTGTGCTGGAAGAACCTGAAGAAGTTTGCTTTTTTTTCACCCTGGATAAGTTCAGAGGGGCCAACACGCTCATCTGAGATGGCAGCTAATTGGTGCTGTACCTAAAAAGTGTTGAGATAGGTCCCATTGTTAAAATTTAAGAGGGGCCTGTGCTGATATATAAAGGATAAAAGTCTCTACAGGGTGTTAGACCGCTATTAAATACAACGAGGCACAGACAGCAGGATTATATGATATGAAATAAACAAAGGCGATCCGGGAGCTTCCCTTTACAAATATTTGAGAAGAGGTTCAAGTCCCCTGCTGTGAAATCTAAAGTTACAGGAGAGCTGAGAAAGGCTGGGTTCACATGGTGCGTAGTTTAGAAACAGAGCATGCTCTACTGTCATCCGTATTGTGGATGGAAAATTTCCATTGAATCTATGGAAAGTGATTAAAATATGGATGCATCCGTATTTGGTCTGTATTTAGTCCGTATTCCATTCGTTTTTCAAAATGGGCTTTCTTATGTCATTCAATTTTCTCCCTAGAAGACAGCCCACCAGTAATTCGGATCTGTAATGCTGATGCAATACAGATGAAATATTACAATGCAATATCATTCATAAAAAGTCAGAATTACGGTCATTTACAAATATGCTTGTCTGAAAGAGGCCATAGAAAGAATAATGGATTTTTTGAACAAGTATTAAACTCAGTAAGGCCCCAGGCACACGCCTGTAGATTTCGTCCATAATTACAGGCTGTTTAATATGGTCTGTAATTACGGACCCATTCATTTCTATGGCCGACGGACACTTTCACGTATATTTATGGGAAGGTATCCATGCCATAGAAAGCCTCTGCAAAAGATAAGACATGTCCTATTTTTTGCTTTTTACGGACCGTGCTCCCATACTTTATATGGGACCTCGGCCCGCAAATGCGGGTGGCTATCTATGGCCATCAGTGTCCGGAATCACGGACAGTGATTACAGGCACAGTCATGTGCAGGGGGCCTAATGGAACTTTCTATGGAACTGGGGGGTAGGAGATTAAATATTTCATTGTTAAGGGATGTTAAGATACAGTTTGTGTAAGATCAAAGTTCACTTGGAGGAGGTGCAGGGAAATGATAATGGACTGGAAAAAACGGTGTCCGTACTGCCAATAAGGTGAATTGAAGACTTGTACCCCAAGCAATGAAAAGTTGTCCACTAAATTAATTGATATGAAGGATCGCTCATGAAGGTATAACATGAGATTGGCAATATTATCGGAAGGTACTAAAAGAGAGAATTGTTCGATATTAATGTAGAAATAAATCACTGAAAATATTGGTAAAGAGGTGCTGTCAAATTTATCTTGTGGAACGGAAACATCGGGTGCCATTACAACACAAGCGCTACGTCCACGGGCTCCCCCCGGGGCCATTTTGCTGAAATTACTAAATGTCGAGGGCAGAGATAACATTTTTAGAGCAGCAAGAGTTACATCTCCAAACTACAATGATTAAAAGATTAGTTTCTTCTCAGATAAGCCATTTGCTACAAAAAAGACTTTTCCAAAACGTGAAGGAAAAACTTATTTCAGCGAACATTAAATGTGCACTTTCGTTTCCCTCCAAGTTCCGGGTTATTTTTTAGGAAAAGGCATTTTATTTCTCCTAAGTAGAGGATGTGGAGGAATGGCTGTCAAGAAACGGCTTATAATGTCCTATGTTTAAAGGGAATGTGTCGCTATAAAAAAAAAATTTCTTCAGTTAAACAATTAGTATTTAAGTGATTACACATTGTTTTAATTTTTTTCACAAGTCAGGAAATATTATAAATTAGATTCTAATTTATAATATTTCCATGTGCTGGCCACTAAAGGGAGTAGTTCCCAAAATTGTAGCATGGTCAATGATGTAAAGCAACCTCATTGATTTATGCTGCAAATTTGGGGTGGACACACTCTCCTCTAGTGTCCTCACACAATCCCCCCTCCTTTCTTCTGGCTAGTGCCAGGAGAGGGAGTGGTTTGAATGTCATAACCGCCTACACTGTGTGCCGCCATTTTCTGAGCGACTGCACAGTGGTAGGAGGATTAGATACAGGGCTCAGCAGACAGTATCACACATGAAAATACATGAACATAATAGGCACATCATACACAAACATAAATTACCTGCTCCTGCCGCCGCCTCCGCTGGTCTACCAAAGTTCTTGCCACCTACGCTCCTCTTCCTTGCGCCTTCGTTCAACATATGGCCGAAAGCTGCGGCCGGAAGTCGTCATGTTACAGTCCGGCAGCGGCTTCCGTTCCACATGAAAATGGTGCCGGATTTCGCTCTACAAACGAGTTTAGTTTTGGTCTGTGTGGGAACGGCGCATGCGCTGTTCCCACAAAAGCGGCACACGCTTCTGAGACTGGAACGGCACCCGTTCACATTCTCTATGGGGTTGTATGTGCCGTTAAGCATCTCTGTATGTGTCGTTAATCGACACATACAGAGATGAAAATAAAATGGGAGCCGCCATACAGAAGTAAAAGTATGAATACATTAAAAAGTAAAAAATGAGAACACAAATAAATCAATTTTTTGTTTACATTATATTAAAAGCAATATAATAAAAAAATAAATAAATCATGACACCTTCCCTTTAATGAGAGATTGTTGGCTGTTAGGTCTCCTGGGGATGGGTGAGAGGAGGGGGGATGCTAGAAATAGAAACCTCAACTTGAAATCTAAAGGTCTCCAGGGGGATTTTTATTTGATGTTGCTTCCTTTTTATTTTCAATTGTATATGAAGTTATTTATATGGAAAGTATGCAGTATGAAATAGATGCGTAATGTTTCCTGTGGTGAGGAACTAACTTCTGAGAATTATATGTATTTGGGAGGCACATCTCCTGGAGTATGAAATTAATTTATAAAAATTAAAAAAAAGTAACGTAGAGACATCACTCTGCCTTTTCTGCTCATGAAAGAGGTGTAAGGATTGATGTCTGTTTATATTCCTTTACCATTCTCCATGAAGATAGTATTTTTGACTTGGAGCAGTTTGTCCGCACCAAAAAAAGGAGGTCACTTTTCAATTGCGTTCTGGATGGCAACTGGGATAGATGGGGAGGTTATGCCTCAGTAGAAAATCTCAGCTCAAAGTGGTGGACATCTGGTGGATAAGAAATCCTACAGCCCAAATATTAATATGTTATAATAAATCGCATAATACCTTCTTTCGGCCAAGTATTGGTGTTAGGAAATTAACAAGCCTTACCATTTATTAAAAATATTTCCTATTTTCTATGGTTCTCGAAACAATTCCTCCCACATTCAACGTCCTTCATCAATCCCCCACGGTAACCTACAGGCTCATAATGCGAGACCTCGCGTTCCATCTAAAAAAAGCACTAACTCCTGTATTAATACATCAATTACCGCTCAGTAAGTAACAACACAGTAGATAGCGCTCTTTTAGACAGAAACACGAGATTTCCCAATAACTAGCCAGATCTCGAGCTCGGAGTCTGTAACGAAACCGAAACTGTACCAAGTGGAAGCAGGACTCACAGGCTCTTTATGAATGGTGGGGGGAAGCAGGACTCACAGGCTTTCTCTATTAGTGGCAGGGGGAAGCAGAACTCATAAGCGTTTTTTCTATGAGAGGGCAGTGGAAGCAGGACACACAGGCTTTCTGTATGATGGGCAGGGGAAGCAGGACTCACAGACTTTCTGTATGATGGGCAGGGGAAGCAGGACTCACAGACTTTCTGTATGAGTGGCAATATAAGCAGTACTCACAAGTTTTCTCTATGATTGGGCAGGAGAAGCAGGACTCACAGGCTTTCTGTATGAGTGGCGGGATAAGCAGTACTCACAAGTTTTCTCTATTAGTGGGCAAGAGAAGCAGGACTCACAGGCTTTCTCTATGAGTAGGCGAGGTAAGGAAAACTCACAGGCTTTCTGTATTAGTGGGCGGGAAGCAGGACTCACAGGCTTTCTGTATGATGGGCAGGAGAAGCAGGACTCACAGGTTTACTCTACGAGTGCGCATGGGAAGCAGGACTCCCAAGCTTTCTGTATGCATGGTTGGGGAAGCAGCAGTTACAGGCTTCCTCAATGAGTTTTGCTAGAATTTACAAAGCTTTTTGCGTGGAAATATAGTTTCAGACTATTGAAAACCATATATCCCCACGCTCAGCAGCTCTCCCTCCGTCCTATGCTGGCCACAGATAAGGTAGCACAGGAGATTTTACAGGGCCGCTTTAGGCTTCATTTAAACATTTATAAACAGTCAGATTTATCTTATCTGTTTACTTGGAGAAAATGAATTGTGTGATGTTTGGGACAATTAGCTAATTACCCGCAGTTTTATTTTCTATTTTCTCAGTGGAGTAAAACACAGGAGGCAATATGAAAAATATTCACAAGTCGCCTTCATTCCTGTATATATATAGAGGTTCACATGTTGTGTGAAATGTCTCTGTGCCTGATAATGAACCTGTCGCACACTGAAGAAATTTACTTTGCATTGGATTTTTCCTTAGAACATGTTTAAGGAGAACTCAAACACAAAACAAAAAATGATCCACTAATGTGAAGATATGGGAATCCTTCATGTAAGTATTCTCACAGTCACTGTCTACGGTGTTGGATTGTGCAACTTAAATTTAGGCCTCTGGCACAAGGCCGTATGATGGCTGTGTACATTGAGTATTACGGCACCTATAGAAGTCCATGAGCCTATCCTTCACATACGTATGATTCTTACTTTATATGAGAGAATACAGAGGGTTCTTTTTTCGGTCAGATTAATAGGACACTGGGCAGAAATAAATAAAATTCTATCGGATGTCGTATCACAGAGCTATTCTACCCCGCAGCCATAGCAGGGGCATTATACAGTGGCACATAGAGTGCAGGCGGTCAGTAGTATGGATCTATAGGCACTCCAGGTGCTGCTGTGCAGGTTTTTTTTTAGGATAATATGGCCAAAGATGTCTAAGAGGTGATGTATTCTATTAGAACTAAACTGTATGATCAAATAATTTTTGGTTTTACAAAATATTTAGCCTTCATTGGTCATAAGCTTTATTGGTCAAAGCAGCATTTATAATCTCCAGACCCCTAATTTGTCTCCCATTCTGAAAAACAGAGGCAAAAGAGAGAAAAAACTTCAAAATATACATTATATAATAGTAATAGAATATCCTAAAACTTACACAGTAACACACATTATTATTATTGTCAGCTGAGAGGTGGCAAAAAATATATCGGTCCACATGTATCTACATACGATGCTAATATATACCGTATACATATAGGCAAATGTAGAATAATATAAACCATCACACCTCAAAACTACAGTGATAATACATACTCTCGAAAGGTATTGATTCTCTTTGCGGAGATCCAGATAGTCTTTATGGCAATGCTCTCTGGGAAAAATTATGCAAATGTCAATGTCTGACCCATTAAAAAGCCCTGAATTATAAATACAGTTAATCAGCTGAACCAGAGACACCCATCTGTCCACAGCACAGTTTTGGAGTTGTTGCTCCTGGTCGGTACAGAATAGGGTTCTGGTTGGCAAGGAGATAATACACATGGCAGCCAACCAGAACCCACCAATGTACTGATGAGTTGCAACAATATAGAAATGAGTGATTCTAAAAACATCTATATAAAAAAAATATCCACCTACACAAGCAATGCATATATGACTCAAATAGAGACAGTAATTTACCTTTTTACCTTGTCTACAGGAAGTCTGAGTACCTGAGCTCCGCTGTATCCACACATTTGCTCATGCAGCTACAGACACTGTAGTATCATTCATAGGTGGCGCTGAAGAGTTATTTGCCATCAAGCTTGATGTATATTATTATCAGTTATAGTTATAGGTAAATTTCGGAATAGCTTAACATTTTTAGCAATCCTGGTTATGTAGTTGAGAAAAGGCTTTCTGTTCATCTTGTTCACATTTTGACATATTGATGAATCAGGTAACACAATGTCAGACAGGTCAATGGCCTTTATGTCTGACAGTCATATTCTGCTGTCCTGTTTCTGAACCCTTTATGAAATATGTTATTTATATTTTCTTCTCATACAATAAGCCCTCCTGCACACGACAGTCTCTATATCCGTATGGTACCTTCATATATCATGTCGGAGAAGCATGCCACAATTATTAATTTTTTTCACGTTAAATTAATACAGATTGAAACAGAAAACCTCTTTGGGCCTCTCAATGAAATCAGAGGAATTCAGAGGAACAATATGGATCCATAGATTTCTACAGGTGCTTTAGTGTGTCTCAATACAACTTGAAGGTGTGCATGAGGTCCGAGGCACACGATTGATGATGAGCGTAAACTTGTGTTGGCATTTCTATTCCTAATGAGCATTAATGTTCTGGATCTTCTCTCTTGATCTTTTATCATTCATAGATTAATTTTGTGCAGTATGTTTTATATACTGGTGGTAAGGCTCAGCAGGATATTGCTACTATCTAGGCTCTTTAATATTTACCTCTCGCTTAAGGCGGAAAAGTGTATTTAATTTACCTGCTGGCCTGCTCCTAAATGATTCAGCCTTGATTCCTATGTTCCGGTCCTCCGTTTTCAGCTCTCTAGGATGTCCACCACAGTCTCAAATTTTGCTATGGAGATCTACTTTAAAAGTTTAAGACAGGCCCCTCAGCCCCTCCTCTGCCCTCCAATGGACGGGCACTAATGACATTGGCTTCTGTCCAGCAGCAGATGCCGGATTATTCAGGGGAGGGGCAGCAGGTAAGATACGTAACTATACGTTTTCAGTGTATAGTAAAAATTTTGGGTTGACTGGAGGGCCGCTTTAACTTATTTTTTATTGTTTTTAGCTAAAACACACCATAAAATCATATGATCAAAAGTCTTTTTCTTTTCTAAACAGGAGAAGAATCAAAGTGTAACCACAGAATTTTTTCTCTTAGGATTCCAAGTCAGCCAACGTTACATGCATTTCCTTTTCTGTCTTCTCCTAATGGCTTACTTTATCACTTTATGTGGGAACTTCCTGATCATCACCCTGGTGTCCGTCAGTAAAAACCTCCACACTCCAATGTACTTCTTCCTCACACAACTGTCCATCAGTGATATCTTGTTAACCACAAATATTGTCCCCATCATGCTCCGCATTCTACTCAATAATGGGGGGACCATTACTTTTAAGGATTGTATCACTCAACTATACTTCTTCTGTGCCACTGAAGCACTTGAATGTTTTCTCCTCACAGTGATGTCCTATGACAGATATGTGGCCATCTGTAACCCCCTCCGTTACACCTCTATCATGACAAGGTCCCATTGTGAGACATTAACCATCATCTGTTGGTTGTTCAGTTTTTCCATTACATTGAGTGACACCATCGCAATATTGATGCTGATGTTTTGTGGATCCAATATCATTGACCATTTTTTCTGTGATCTCGTCCCTTTGCTAGAAATTTCCTGTTCTGATACTTTCGTAGTTCAATTAGAAGTCTATTTAATAGGTATACCTGTAGTTTTAATTCCAAGCATAATAATAGTCATATCTTATATCAAAATCATCGCCACCATCTTAAAGATTTCATCCAGAACCGGTAGACACAAAACCTTCTCCACCTGCGGCTCCCACCTTACTGTGGTCTGTATATTTTACTGGACTATGTTCTGTGTTTATGTTTTTCCTACAAAAGTAGAAACATTCAATGTCAGTAAAATCCTATCACTGCTTTATACTGTATGTACCCCATTGATCAACCCCATGATATATAGTTTTAAAAATAAAGATATCAGAAATGCTTTAGAAATAAAAATGAACAGAAAAATATATTTTTGATCTATATAGTTATAAAACAATACGTTTTCATGTAGCAAAGTAGTTTTTCACTCTTTAATTTTTGCCATTACTTTTAGTTGTTGGATCACTATTTCAACACTTTACTCGTAGTACCATTACCAGTGGCTTTGGAAAGGGCCGACCTTAAGTTGTTTGAAGCCTTATGCAGCACCTTAGGTTAACACCCATCCTCTGTACCGCCGTCTTATGATTCACTATAGAGTGCCCATATAATACAAATATACAGTGTCCAAATAACATTGCCATAAGATACCACTGCCCAAGAGCTGATAAAATAACACTGTCCAGGGGCGTGGTTTGGCCGCTGAAGCTGATGGCCGTGTGAGTCTAGAGCTCCGCTAAAGAAGCTCATCACAAGCTACTAAAAGCACCTGGCAGCGACTAAAAAAACATTCCCATGATAGGGATTTCAAAACTCTATATGGCAGGAGGAGATTCACTAACCAATTGGCTCCAAAGTCGGATCAAAACATCTCCACGATGGAAGAGGCAACTCCGGGGTTCCTAAAGATGGTGATGAGAGATCACGAAGCCCAGCACCGTCAGCCACAAACAAACCCCCAATGTTACCTTCCGCATGTGAGGAGACTGTGCAGGATCTTATTCCAACAACATGTTGGAGGGAACGCAGACATCCCGAACAGGGCTACGCTTGGCACAGACAAGGAATACTGTGAAGTACTCCATTACCAAAATGGCGCCAACATCCCCACGAGGCATGCCAGGATGAGATGATCCCATGACGCTGAAACATCATGCAGCTGAGATCCAGATCCCAAGCCTGGGGAGCTCGGAAAATGACCCTAGCTCTCCGTCCTCCAGCCCTGCTAAGCAGAAACAGAAGCTGGATGATCACCTCAATGATTCTGAGGTAAGCCAAGATCCTAAATCTCTGACTACCGTTAATAATGCAACAGACGCTTTTGAAAGTTTCCATACTTCAAACAAGGTTGTTTCGGAAAACAATCTTAAGGAGATGTTGTCCGCTCTCCGAAGCACATTACATAACGACATGTCAAGTATAATACAGTCTTTCCAAAAATCACTATCTGAAGTAGGAGATAGAGTCTCGCACATAGAAAATAAAATGGCGTCCTTTGTCACTGTACTAAATGAACTCGTCGACTCCCATAAAGATATGGAAGAGAAAGTTAGCAAAATCCAAGCGAAACTGATCGACTCAGAAGACGGAGATAGAAGAAATAACATAAAATTTCGGGGCATTCTGGAATCGGTAGCTGGCTCAAATCTGAGAGATTACATACAACAATTTGTTAAAAGCATTCTACCAGGAATTATTGAATATGAACTCAGCATTGACCGAGCACACAGAGTTCCCAAACCTAAAAATCTACCTGACTATGTACCACGTGACGTGCTAGTAAGATTTACTTTATTCCAGACGAAAGAAGAACTAATGTACGCTTCAAGGATGCATCATCCTCTACTCTCACCATATTCTCATCTTAAATTGTTCCAAGATTTATCGGCTGCCACTTTGCAAGCAAGAAGAGAATTGGCGCCGTTAACAGAAATGTTAAGGAAAAATGACATTCCATATAGATGGGGCTACCCGACGAAGATACTCGTGAACCGCAACGGCACAATCCATATGCCCAAAACAGTCACTAAAGGACAATCACTGCTGAAGCTGTGGGATATTTCTACAGGCCCACCTGAATCGGCTTCTCCCAGAAGATCACCGGCAAGAATCGATGGAGAATGGCAAAGAATTGATCCGACCTAATTTCATAATGGTAATCTACTGCTTTTCTTATCTTATCTTATCTTATCTTATCTTTTTAAAGAAATCCACCATAAATTCTACCAACTGATCTGCCTTAATTTGCTCAGAAATACCTCTGAACCTCAGGTTGTTCCTCCTGGAACGATCCTCGATATCAGCAAGTTTTGCTTTAACAAATTCAAGTTCCTTTTCCATAGCAGTAGATGCATCCACAAGATCATTATGGGCTGTAGTAAGCTCAGACATTTTATACTCTATATGGGAAGTCCGTTCTCCTATTGAAGTGACCTCAGTTTGAAGTTTCCCCATAGCTTTAAATAGATCAGTGTGCAGTGATTTATGCAGATCTGACAATAAATTTTTCATAGTGGCTACAGTGACAAGATCATCTGAACCAGGGTCTGTATTATACTGTAATGGGGAGGAAGGAGAGCTTGAACTATCATCCCCCATAGTTATAGGCAAAGCAGAGACAGAGGATACCTGAGCGACCATGTGCGACAGCTTCAGGTAAGAGGGGATCCCCCTCTGCTTGTACAGTCCTCTGGTACCTTTGAAAAGGTGATTTATCTTCCTGTCCTCGGGTCTCAGCGTCATCTTGGAATGGTGATTTCACTGATCCTAGACCCGGGGTAAACTCTGTGCATTAGCACCCCATGGGCGAACTGTTGTTATGTCAAAAAGATTTAGGTTAGCCAATCCAACCAAAAAATTTATTAATCTGTCACCTATATGTTACATCAGTATTAGTAGAATTATGTACTAGGGTAAATATGCTTTATAAACTTAGGAAACAAACAAAAGTTAGGATGAGGATTAAATAAAAATTCAGGATGAAGACAAACGTCAGCAGCTTCGGCTCGACTGCCCCTTTCTTTCGAGTGGCCCCTCAATGTTTTGGAAACGGGTGGAGGACTTTGCCTTCATTAGAATGGGCCCCCTGCGATGCTGAGGCAGTTTGGACTCCACTCTTAGAAGGCCTAGAGTGATGGTGATTTCACTGATCCTAGACCCGGGGTAAACTCTGTGCATTAGCATCCCATGGGCGAACTGTTGTTATGTCAAAAAGATTTAGGTTAGCCAATGCAACCAAAAAGTTTATTAATCTGTCACCTAAATGTTACATCAGTATTAGTAGAACTCTGTCCTAGGGTAAATATGCTTTTTTAAACTTAGGAAACAAACAAAAGTTAGGATGAGGATTAAATAAAAATTCAGAATGATTACAAACGTCTGCAGCTTCGATTCGACTGCCCCTTACATCTGAGTGGCCCCTCAATGTTTTAGAAACGGATGGAGGACTTTGTCTTCAATAGAATAGGTCCCCTGCGATGCTGAGGCAGTTTGTACTCCACTCTTAGAAGGCCTAGAGTGTTGGTGATTTCACTGATCCTAGACCCGGAGTGGACTCTGTGCATTAGCATCCCATGGGCGAACTGTTATGTCAAAAAGATTTAGGTTAGCCAATCCAACCAAAAAATGTATTAATCCCCACCCTCCACATATCTTTTTGGATCAAAGGGACCTAAGTGGGGCAATGTATCGTGTGCTGTTATAGAGAGAACTTATTGCTTTGTGGGTTTGAGTGACACAAGGAGATATAGGATCGTCCACTACATTAACTGTAGTGTCAGGAATGTGGTTTATCACGCGAGTTGCCCATGTAATAAAGTCTATATTGGTATGACTACTAGGGATTTGAGAACTCGTGTGATGGAACACATTAGGGACATAAAGGGAATAACATATAGAGATCATGTGGATGATTTTGGTGATAGAAGCAAACCCTTAGCCAGACATTTTAGAGATTTCCACAACAGAAATTGGAGACTCCTAAAAATTAAAGGCATTGATAGGCTTTATGAAGGAAACAGAGGGTGAGATGTATTTAAACAGCTATTACGTAAAGATCTTAGGTGGATTCTGACATTAGATACTATGTAACCAAAGGGGCTAAATGAGTCTCTAAGCTTTGCATCCTATTTGTACATATATCTACGTTTTTAATAATTTTCTATATCTTTTCATATTGCTAGTGTATGGAATTGGACATATATTCTTGATCAACTCTAGTTTCGAGATATCGAATGAATCTATATTGACTGATGTAGGATCAACGCAGTGAGAAGAATTTATGAGATGAATTTGCAAATATGTACAGTATATATAATTGATTACTGAAATAAATTGAGAGAAGTTTGGTGGGTTTTGGGGTTTGTTTTTTAGATATCGGTGAAATAGGAGGGTTTACACCTATTTATTTGTGCTTCACGCAGTATCAGTAATTGCTATCTTTACAGTTATTATGTCATTATAATTGTTTTTATATGTATTATTAGCACTAATTTTACTTAAAGAGAATGTGTCACTAGAAAAATATATATATATATATATATTTTGTTAAACTGTTAGTATATAAATGATTACACATTGTTCTAATTTTTTCAATTTTTTCACAAGTCAGGAAATATTGTAAATTAGATTCTAATTTATAACATTTCCATGTGCTAGTCACTACAGGGAGCAATTCCCAAAATTGCAGCATTGGCATGTGGTAAAGCAACCTCATTGCTTTATGCTGCAAAATTGGAGAAGACACACTTGCTCTAGCGTCCTCAAACAATACCCCCTCCTTTATCCTGGCTAGTGCCAGGAGAAAGGAGGGCGTTGCATTTTCAAATCTCCTACACTGTGTGCCACCATTTTTTGAGCAAATGCACAGTGTAGGAGAATTAGAAACAGTGTAATCACACAGTATTACATGAACATAAACAAACATAACTTACCTGCTCCTGCCGCTGCCGCTGCCTCTGCTCCCTCCGGTCCCTCCGCTCTTTCCGCTCCTAGTCCTTGCTTCTGAACATATGGATGGAAGCCGCGACCGGAAGTAGTCATCTTACTGTCTGGCCGCGGCTTCCGGTCCACATGAAGATGGTGCCGGATGTCGCTCGGCCGAAGACCTTCCTTTTGGACTGTGTGTACGCTATAGTGAATGGAACGGCTCTGGTTCACATTCACTGTGGGGATGTATGTGCCGTATTCCATCTCTGTATCTGTCGTTAATCGACACATACAGAGATGAAAAAAAAATGGCAGACCCCATAGAGAAGTAAAAGAAAGAAAAAACAAGTAAAACACAAAAACACAAATAAATAAAATTTATTTTAATAACATACTAAAAGCAAAAACATATAAAAAAAATTTTTTCGGGACACCCTCCCTTTTATTCATTTTACTTATGCGCTTTATTATTGTGGTATATATGTAATTATGTGCCTGTCCGTCGCTTCCCGGACCAGTTTGGATCTAAATCCGGACTTTTCCGGGGACAGTTGGATGGTCACTGTGTTGTAATGGATCACATTTATGGGGAGTGAGGTCATCCACTCTCTCCATATCTTCTTTAAGGTTACACCTTTATTTATATATTTTTTGCTCCTTGGTAGGAGGTGTTATTGTCATATATGCCTAAGGGGAGATTCACACGAACGTTGCGTTTTTGCGCGCGCAAACAACGCAGCGTTTTGCGAGCGCAAAAACCATTTGACAGCTGCGTGTGTCATGCGTGTCTGATGCGCGGCTGCGTGATTTTCGCGCAGCCGGCATCATAGAGATGAGGCTTGTCAACGCCCGTCACTGTCCAAGGTGCTGAAAGAGCTAAATGTTTCAGCACCCTCGACAGTGAATGCCGAACACAACAGCGAAAAACCTGTAAAAAAAAAAGATAAAGTTCCTACTTACCGAGAACTTCCCGGCCGTTGCCTTGGTGACGCGTCCTTGGTGACGCGTCCTTGGTGACGCGCCTCTCTTGACATCGGGCCCCACCTCCCTGGATGACGCAGCAGTCCAAGTGACCGCTGCAGCCTGTGATTGGCTGCAGCCTGTGCTTGGCCTGTGATTGGCTGGAGCTGTCACTTGAACTGAAGTGTCATCCCGGGAGGTCGGACTGCAGGAAGGAGACAGGAGTAATCGGTAAGTTAGAACTTCGTTTTTTTTTACAGGTTAATGTATTTTGGGATCGCAAGTCACTGTCCATGGTGCTGAAACAGTTTAACTCTTTCAGCACCATGGACAGTGACTATCTCCTGACGTCGCGTACCGATAATTTTTTTGCCGGGATCGGCCAAAACGAGTTTGGCCGAACCCGGTGAAGTTCGGTACGCTTGTCCCGCTTCGCTCATCGCAAAGACACTCCGTTTGGATGTTCGGAAACAGAAAAGCACGTGGTGCTTTTCGGTTTTCATTCATCCTTTTCACTGCTGTTGCGCGAATCACGCTCGTCCCACGGAAGTGCTTCCGTGTGGTGCGCGTGATTTTCACGCACCCATTGACTTCAATGGGTGCGTGATGCGCGAAATACGCAGAGTTTTTGAACCTGTCGCGCTTTTTGCGCAGCAGACAAACGCTGCGCAAAAAGCACGGACTGTCTGTACTGCCCCATAGACTTGTATTGTCCATGCGTGCCGCGTGAAAACCACGCGGCCCGCACGGACCGAATACACGCTCGTGTGAATCCCCCCTAAATGTTATTTATATATTTGGTCACGACACCACTCACTTATAAATTATGGATTTTATACTCTCTATATATTTTGAGTTTATGTAGATCATCTTGCGGTATCATCTCATACATATTATTTTGTATCCCATATGGCTTTGTTTGTATTAGTGTGTGTATTACTGCCAAATGAGGTCAGGGCATGTTCGGTGAATGTCACCGCTCACTGGGTTGCGTGTGGTGGTCTTCGTCGTCCACGTCCCGACCTTACACACAATTTGTGTATTTGTATCTTTATCGATAAATTTAGAATATGTTTCACATTAGTGTGTGGCGCAGTGTGTGCTGCTGTGGGGGTCCGGGTGGGGAATTTCCACCACCAGTGTTGGGCATTGGTGGTGGTCTTCCCGATCCGCTCCTCCGCCGTTGGTGCACACTGTACCGCACAGTGGTTTGATGCACTCCAGTTTACGTTATATTTACTGTGTTTGTCTGTAAATGATTCAGTGTGTGACATCGTTGTATAGATAGGTCGCATGGAGATACACACATATATATATATATATATATATATATACATATATATATATATATATATATATATATATATATATATATTTAAGTCTTATTTACTCACTGTGATGTGGACTGATGGCTGTTGGTAGAGATTGAATTCACCACAAACTCCTCTCTGAGCTGTACGTCAGATTCGGACTCTAAACGAAACTAGTTTTTTTTGACACATAGGGTGATGTGCGCATGCGCTTGATCGGCCGTCTACATGATGTACCGGATGTTGTCAGAGTTCGGGCGGACAGAACCGATAAAAACAAGGGGACATATACAAAAATACCGAAAAAGGCCATACTTACAAATGGACACAGCCAGGTCAGAAACGCTGATGAAAGGGCGAGCAGGTGTTTTAAATAATAATAGCCACTCCCACTAGTCTTGAGGGGAGTGGTGTGTGGTGCATGGGATGTGTAGTAAGAAATAATAAATGAATAGTGTGTGTGCAAGTGTAATACTATAAGTGAAATATAGGGGGCAGTAATAAGTGAAGTGCCTCAATAGAAATAAATTGATAATGGGGTGCAAGTGAGTGAAACATGGAGGGATAGTGTGTACGTCATGAGGCACAACGTGTATAGCCAGGTAGAAGCCTATTTGTGACGCCTTGATAATTCATAGAGCGGGCTACCCTGCTTGCTATGCCAAACAACAACACACCATGCTTTCCAGCATCAAAGACCCGGCTGTGTCCAAGAGAAGCGAATATACATAATAATGAAAAATACCTGGGGTATTGGTAATCATTTTGGCCAAAAGGACGCAAGCTCGCAATCCACGACAAGGATCCCCAGATTTGCGAGTCCTTAACTCCTAAACTGGAACAGAATGTTCCTGATGCACAAACAGAACCGATAAAAACAAGGGGACATATACAAAAATACCGAAAAAGGCCATACTTACAAATGGACACAGCCAGGTCAGAAACGCGTTTCTGACCTGGCAGAGTTCGGGCGGAAGTGCAGATGATGGAGAAATCTGCCACTGCACAGCACGCTCCTGATGCGGAAGACACATGTGGGACGGTCTGATGAATCGTTATGCGCGATTGGTCACCAGTATGCAGGTTCACTATTTAAATCGTATTTCAGTACACTAGCATCACCTCCTGACAAAAGGGTGCGAAACGCACGTCGTAGTGTTCCTCTCTGAGATCACTAACAGCCATCATGCCAGCCACAGGTAATGGATATGAAGTTATGCTGATTATTTATGTGTACTAGTTATTCCACCACCTTACAGATCACATTGAGGTGGATGTGCTAGAGGGTATTTGTTTAAGCACATTACTTGCTCTCCCTGTGTGCTGTAGCCTCACTTGTTGCATATTACGTATCACTATACACTATACAAACTATGGTGGTTATCTTCTGATGATCTCGGAGTTCTATTTTTTAAGTATGTTTTAACAATTGTATGTATATTTACGTGAGTTTTTTGGGGGTATCCATATTTATGGAACAATACAATTTATATGTTGGACTAAACATAGGTCTAAAGATTATTTTTTGTATGGTATGTACATGTGAGACATATATAGGTTTGTTCTATTTTTTAATAAGTCTTATGGTTATACTTATGCCCAAGGGGTATTATAGGTGCTAGCTCCTGTGTGATTACCTACAGACTGACCCCTTCCAACTCTCGTCTGACCCTCAAGTTGTCTTTGATCTCAGCCCCAGCTCTGGGCATCCCTAGCCACCTTAAGCTTTTCCATCTCTATTGTCACAAACAAGATGGACACGCTTCAGGTGTGCTCACACAAGACCATGGTGGTCGTATGCGGTCCATCATATATTACTCGGCTAGCATGGATCCCATTTTACAAGGTGCTCCCTCTTTCCTCAGGGCTATTGCAGTAGCCGCCCTCTTCCTTGACAAAACTGCAGACATTATTTTACAACATGATTTAGTGCTTCATGTCCCACATGCAGTTCCCAAGGTCATGCACAATATTAAGACTAAGCACTTCACCACTTCTCGTATCACCAAACTTGAACTTGCATTGTTAAATCCCTCCATCACTCTGAAAAGATGTACTACACTCAACCCTGCTACTCTTATGCCTATGGTTGTAGCAAAAGGAGGGGAAGGTGGGGATGCCAGACCATTAATGTATGAGCTTGCAAATGACAATGACTTGTTTGATATAGAACATAAGCATGATTAGAAAAGTTTAATGCAACTTGAATCCCAAGGGTTACCAGGTGTCACTGATGTACCTTTGACTAACTATGATGTTCAGTATTTTGTAGACGGATCCAGATACTGGAATGAGCAGACAGGACATTTCACCACCGGGTATGCAGTATTCCAGGAAGGTAAGACAGTGCTGCCAAAGTCACTTGCCTCCAGCAGCTCTGCCCAAGAGGCAGAACTCATGGCACTCGCAGAAGCATGTAAGTTGGGCACAGGTAAAAGGGTGAACATCTATACAGACTCAAGGTATGCCTTTGGAGTCACACACAATTATGGCACAATATGGCGAGCAAGAGGCTTTCTGACTTCAGCAGGCAAACCAATAAAAAATGCAGATGCAGTACAACAAATACTCGAGGCACTAGCATTATCTACAGAGGTAGCAATAATTAAAGTGCAAGCACACACAAGACTAGATATCCCTGAAGCAAAAGGGAATGTCCAGGCTGACCAAGCAGCAAAAGCAGCTGCCACCCTCCCTGTGTTGGTAGTCCAAGAAGTGGGCCTAGTCACGGAGGAATTGCTGTGTGCTTCCCAGACACAAGCGCCGGCCCCTGAGCCGAATTTGTGGCAGGAGGCAGAAGCTGTCAGAGGTGAAGGAGAGCCATGGCGTATAAATGGTAAAACGTGCTTACCACATAGTCTTTTTCCAATGATGTGCGCCCTAGTGCATTCCCCAGTCAGCAACTCAAAAGGAGCCATGAGTAGCACAGTGTTACAACACTGGTTTTCCCCTGGATTCCAGAATGCTGCTGCTCGACATGTAGAGGGTTGCCTGACATGCGCCAGACACAACCCCGGTAAATTGACAAAAACACCCAGTAAGCACATGCCTTGCCCTGATTACCCCTTCCAGCGACTGCAGGTGGACTACAGACAGCTACCCAAGGTAGGTGTATATGAATATGTCCTCGTATGTACTAACTTGTTTTCAAACTGGCCAGTAACTAAAGCCACAGCTAAAAACACTACTAAGAAATACTAGGACATATACTTATTAGCCTAGGCATCACACAGACATTCCAAACACCATATCATCCCCAAAGTAGTGGTATGGTAGAAAGACTAAATGGATCTCTAAAGTTAAAAAACAGAAAGCCATGAAGTCCTCAGGTTTGCCATGGACTGAATGCCTACCCCTGGCATTGTACTCTGTAAGAACTACTACTAGTGGGCCATTGAAACTCAGCCCCTATGAAGTACAGTTTCGGTCAGTCCCAAAGACCGGTTTGTACTTCCCACAACAGTTTGACGGACTAGGAGCCTATGTTATCCAACTACACAAACATTTAACTGAATTGCATAAACAATTGTATTCTTCTTGTCCAGACCCCAATTCCTTAGAAGGTGCCCATCAACTGCTGCCCAGAGATTGGGTAGTCCTGAAATTACACACAAGGAAGGCCTTGGAGCCCAGATATACTGAACCATACCAAGTGCAACTGGTCACTGCAACTTCAGTCAAGCTCGAAGGCAAAGACACCTGGATCCACGCCAGCCACTGCAAAAATATTGTAAACCAGGAAGTCAAAGATGTTTCTACTTGATGATGTTGCCACTGGCGGGCACCCTCAGTGATGTACTCGAGGATGATTGGGACAATACGTTTATCAAACTTCACCTGGTTTTGTATCATGCTCTGAGGGAGCAAAATAACCTGACTGATGGTTGGACTTGCACACACAGCCCTGTCAATGCCAAAAGCATGCCCTGCCTCGCTATCCCTGTTACTTTAGATAAAATAATAATACAGGGTGGGCCATTTATATGGATACACCTAAATAAAATGGGAATGGTTGGTGATATTAACTTCCTGTTTGTGGCACATTAGTATATGGGAGGGGGGAAACTTTTCAAGCTGGGTGTTGACCATGGTGGCCATTTTGAAGTCGGCCATTTTGTATCCAACTTTAGTTTTTTCAATGGGAAGAGGGTCATGTGATGCATCAAACTTATCGAGAATTTCACAAGAAAAACAATGGTGTGCTTGGTTTTAACGTTACTTTATTCTTTCATGAGTTATTTACAAGTTTCTGACCACTTATAAAATGTGTTCAAAGTGTTGTCCATTGTGTTGGGTTGTCAATGCAACCTCTTCTCTCACTCTTCACACACTGATCGCAACACTGCAGAAAAAATGCTAGCACAGGCTTCCAGTATCCGTAGTTTCAGTTGCTGCACATCTCGTATCTTCACAGCATAGACAATTGCCTTCAGATGACCCCAAAGATAAAAGTCTAAGGGGGTCAGATCGGGAGGCATTTCTTCTGCGGTGTTGCTATCAGTGTGTGAAGAGTGGGAGAAGAGGGTTGCATTGACAACCCAACACAATGGGCAGCACTTTGAACACATTTTATAAGTGGTCAGAAACTTGTAAATAACTCATGAAAGAAAAAGTAACGTTAAAACCAAGCACAACATTGTTTTTCTTGTGAAATTCTCGATAAAATTGATGTGTCACATGACCCTCTTCCCATTGAAAAAACTAAAGTTGGATACAAAATGGCCGACATCAAAATGGCCGCCATGGTCAACACCCAGCTTGAAAAGTGTCCCCCCTCTCATATACTAATGTGCCACAAACAGGAAGTTAATATCACCAACCATTCCCATTTTATTTAGGTGTATCCATATAAATGGCCCACCCTGTACTATAATTACCACCCTAACAGGGAAAAACAAGAATAAAAATGTACCATTGCCCATAGCTACATGGATGGAATAGCCTTGGATGTTATTTAACAGGAACGACTACCCCTCAAATTTGCACAGACGCCTTGAGCTTCTGCTCGAGTGGACCTTGCCTGTTATCCAAGCTTCTCATCCTGCAGCTGTATTCAGATTAAATCTAAAGGAGTACCCTTCTCATTAATGAATTACACAGAGTGCAACGGAACCAGTTCCATCGATACTCAGTGTGTAAGAGTTGATGCTACTTTAGGTCAGATGCTCCCCTGCGTAAATACCACTGTATGATTACTTGGGGAGGCCTTGCGATTATATGTTAGGAATAACACCGACATCACAGCTTTCTACTCCAGATTAGAAGGTAATATGATGGCTAAATGGGTGAACAGTTTGTTTAAAGGGTCAGTCATAGGGGTACCGAAAAATATGTATATTGTAGATGAACATCAGATGTATAAATGGTTTCCAAGTAACTTCACGGGTACATGTACATTAGCCTATCTAACACCTGCAACTTTTATTATACCACATGAGAATGTATATGTTAATGCCGTGCCCAGACACACGTTGTATAAAAGAAGGGCATACAACAAACCTCGGACAGATGGGCGACCCCATATTGTACGTATGGGAAGTGCTAACACAGTCATAAGTACACTATTCATCTACCCTATGATAATGCAGATGTGGGATAAACTAATAGAGGTTACAGACTATTTGGCTCAACAAATATTTGAGATACTCAGCTTACTTAATGCCACTAATAAAATACAAAAGCAATTGATTGTAGTAGCTAACCAACACACCATAGTACTTGATTACTTAACTGCCTCTCAAGGAGGAATGTGCCAGATTGTGGGACCCACCTCTTGCCATTATATTGATCCTGCAGGCAACCTCCGTGTTAGAGCTTGTCTAACAAAAATAGCTGATTTCAGAGAAAAGTGGCTAAAAGAACACAAGGTTAAAAAAGACTCCTGGTGGGATAATACCTTTTCTTTCTGAAACCCAGCCAATTGGTTTATGGGAATAGCAGGGTGGCTGATGGGTATACTTCAAACTGTGTTCCAAATTATTTTGTTTTGTATACTTGATTATATAGGCTATCGTTTGTTAATATGACTAATGTCATTTTTATGTTAGAGAGCAAATAAGGTGATACATCATAGGCCGAAACCCAGACCCTTCCGTGCACAATATCCTATGAGAACACAGCCTGTCACTGAGCCCTAGGTAGATGGGCAGAAGCAGTAAGGTAGTCCCCCTCATCTGGTTTAGCGGATAAGGATACTACCTTGGAGATCAGTGAATAGGTTTTAAGAATGACAAAAAGAAGGATCAGTGAATAGGTTTTAAGAATGAGAAAAAGGAGGGTCTCAGATGGAAGCCTGTGTTTTATCATTCCTTTTATAAATCTAATGAACAAGATTCAATATTATTTCTCATGTCTAAAAAACTATTCTTTACAAAGCAAAAAGATGTTGGAAAAAATTGCATGATAACGGTTCCTACTTTTGTTCCCCTTTTCTCTTGACAGAAACTGAAGCTATTTATTTTCTCGTAAATGGCTGACCGCAAACAGACAAATACTTCCTCTTTTCTAGAAATAAAATATTACAAACTCTGACCACGTGGCTAAGAACATGATGACTGAATTTTTAATAAATCATGCGACAATGTATACATGTTCTCATTATGATTGGATGGATGAAAGGCCACGGCCACTTCTTATGTGATAGGAGAGGGAGGAGACATGGTCAATATCGATTGGATGGACCAAAGGCCTTAGCCCCTCTTATGTGATTGGAGAAGAAGACATGGCCAACACCCCTTTTAATGATATATAATCTATGTATTGATTGCATTTACATGGTGCCAAGTGTGCTAATTCCTCTACGATTCATCATAATTTTTGAATGCTCTCCCACCATTTGAAACCAGATAGGGACTACAACGAGGTGCAGTTGAAGACCTGCTTAAATTGATGTCCCTAACACTGGTGTTTCAGTTTGTAATGTGGAGGTACATGTAAGCTGTGCGGAGTACATATAATAAGGCGGTAATAATGGGGTAAATAATACAGTTAGCCATAGATATGTGGTACGCGATGATACAATCCTTTATGCACAGGTCAGTGTCACACTGATAAATGTCCTTTCTTATTCCCCTTTTGGTACACTTTGCAGTTTGGGGAATTTTGCTTGGAAAGTGTTGTCTTGCTATAATACGGACACCCTTGCTTGCACCAAATATGTTTGAGCCCACCCCTTCCTAGTTCCCAAATATTAGGGCCTTTATAATCACCTCTTGAAACAGAAGAAATGTTCCACTCGGGCCTGCACATCTGCATACTTTTTCTTTTCATCCCTGACTTGTGGGAGCCATATCTTTTTAGTTTTTTCATAGACGTAGTAGTATGAGGGCTGCTTTTTGCGGGACGAGCTATAGTTTTTTATTGGTATAATTTTGGACACATGCAACTTCACTTTTTCTTCCAACATTTGCAACGCAAGGTGAGCAAAAACAGCAATTCTGTCCGTTTCAGTTTTTTTGTATTCACTTCGTGGGATAAATAACATAAGAATTTTATAGTTCAGGCTGTTACGAATGTAGCGATAACAATTACTTATAGTGTACATTTTTTCCAATAGCTAAAGACTTGATAAGCGAAAAAAAGGTGATTTTTAATTTTAGTACTTAAAACTTTTTTTTAAAACATTTTCTTTTAGCTCTTTTTTTAGTCCCACTAAGGGACTTGAATGACTGATCTTCTAAAAGCTGTTCTAATACACTGCACTACCTATATAGTGAAATGCATTAGCATGACCGAGCCTACTAGGCTTCCATACAAGGCAGAACTGTAGGCAATTGTTAGGCCTCCAGTTGCCTTAGCAACCATCCGCACCCCTGCGCCACGTTCAGATCAGCTACAAACCACTTAAATGTCATTATGTAGCGTGGCATCTAAGGGGTTATTGGCGGGTATAAGAGCTAGCGCTGGTCCCTGCCGTTACAGCAGGATGTTGGCTGTAATATACAGCGGATAACTGTGGCTGATGGTGCGGGCTCATTTTGATGGTGCGGGCTCATCAGCTTGTCGTAACTGTATGACAAAATGCGGCATCACCTTGCTGCTCATTCCGTACAGTTACAAGTGTCAGGATGGGGTTAAAAAATATATCTAAGTACAAAGTTTCACGAATTTGTGATTTTATGATATTATATTACCCTTAAGGATGTTTTCAGATGTTGCAGTGAACATGAAATAGCACAAAAAATAAAAAACAAAGTTTTGCTGCAGTTTTTGATACAGTTGTGATATTTACAGGTGAAAAGTATATTAAACATATATCACCTGTGACAACTGCAACCGCAAAGAAAACTGCAGAAAGGCAAAAAAACAAAAATCAACAAATGCTATTTTTTTAAAATGCGTTTTTTTTTGCGGGCAGTTTCAACCACAATTTCTGTATACACCCTAAGACTACGTGGACATATAAAGGTCTTGTTTTTGCACGATTCATTTTCTGAGGGTTACATTTAAAATTCATACAATAACTTTATTGTATAGTTAGTTTAATTATGGAAGTACAACTATGTGCATGTTCTCTACTGATCACTGTCTTATGTGATATTTATTGTATAGTTAGATGTGAGTCAAGGAATACAAGTAGGTGGATGTTCTCTACTGTTCAATGTCTTATGTGATATTTATTGTATAGTTAAGGCCGGATTCACACAAGCGTGTGCGTTTTGCGCGCGCAAAATACCCAGCGTTTTGCACGTGATGTAGGTGCCTGTGTCATCCGTTTATGGCGTGTTGCTGCGTTTTTTACACGCGTATTGCATGCGTTTTTTACGCGCGTAAAACAACGGAGGGTGCCGTTATGGAGAGGCCAGCTTACAAAAAGGCACCCTTCACAAACACATGCTTGATGTGAGCACATGTTCTCATCCTTTTTGCACCTTGCAAAATACTTTTGGTCGTTTTCAGTGTTTCTTGGCTTGTTGTCGTCTCTGGCAAATGATGCAGTTTACTCCGTTGGCCCGTGTGCTGCTAGCGTGGTTGGTTTCTCGGTGATTTGGCGAGCGCCGTCCCATGCTCCAGGATCAAACGTGGAGAAGAGGGAGGATTTGGCTTCATTCTCTTGTGGCACAGCGCACCTCCAAAGTGCACTTTCATACCCTCTATGATGACCTCCGGAGTCACCCAGACAAATTTCGGTCGTTTTGCCGCATGTCTGTGGGCACGTTTGATATTCTGCTTGAGCAGATTCGTACAGGAATCACCTACCAGGACACAAACATGCGGCACTGCATTTCCCCAGAGGAGCGACTGCTTGTGACCTTGAGATTTGTGTGTTTTCTACAATTAGTGCTTCCCGGATGGTGTGTGGGTGTCATGTCCTACATAAAGTGTATTTTTGTTTGTGTGCTTTATTCTCACCCATGTAGATTTCTTGCTACAGGAAATAGCTACAATTCATTACATTTTGAATTCCTTCTGGGAGTCAACACCATTTCAGGCATTGTCACAGGCACCTGTGTCATGCTGTGGCAGAGATTAAAGCCCACAGTGATGCCTCAGCCCACGGCAGAACAGTGGCTTAGTATTTCCGAAGATTTTCTGTCCGCCACCCATTTTCCTCATTGTATTGGTGCCCTAGATGGGAAGCACATTCGTGTGAAGAAGCCCCCCCCACTCTGGCTCAAGATACTCTAACTACAAACAGTGTTTTTCCCTCGTATTGTTGGCCTTGGCCGACAGTAATTACTGTTTTACAATAGTAGATATTTTGCTCATCCAGAATGGGCCATCGTCTTATGAGCAATCAACTTTCTGTGCCAGTACTGAGCATCCTCCCTGGCTCGCGTGGACCACCAGTCCCATATGTCATCGTTGCAGATGAGGGTTTTTCGGCCAAGTAATGCGTCCATTTGCAAGAAGGGGCTTGGATTACCGTAGGCGCATCTTCAGTTACCGCTCAGAGCAGAGCTCGAAGATGTGTTGAATGTGCCTTTGGCAGTATGGCAAACAAATGGCGGGTGTTTCTCACAACAATGCAACTGACGCCGCAGAATGTGACCCGTGTCATACAAGCTTCTGTAGTTCTTCATAACTTTACACGCATACATTCCGCAAGTTTTGATGCTGAATATATTCGAAGAAATGCTACCACATCAACCATTCGGCCACAAATTCAACTAGGGAGGGCCCAAACATCTGGTATCCGTGTGTGCGACATTTTTGTCGAATATTTTGACAGCCCTGCTGGAGCACTGCCATGGCAGGACGATTCTATGTGAAGGGTGGCATCGTGGAGAATATGCGCGTAGTTGGTCATTAGTGAGGGCAATGTTTGTAATTTTGGGGGGGGGGGGATTTTAGTATTAGGGACTCGCAAGACATGAGGACCCTTGACGTGGGTTGCGAGCTTATATATTTTGGGGTTTCACCGTTTTTTTTTGCTGCCAAACACGTAATTGTATGTGAAGCACATTGCCAAATCCAATGTTCACAAATACAATCACAAATGTCCATAGTGCGTCCATTATCAGAGCACTGCACGGCCGCATAGAAGTCAATTTGGATTCTAGCAAAACCACAAAAGATACACTAATATCTCAATTATGGCATGCAACTATCTTGGTCCCTGTCCACCATGTTGCAACGGTACCTAAGGACATGTTTGGGAAAGATTGTTACAGAACATATATTAATGAAAACGCACACACTTTTTTTGCTCAACAAAACCACACTTTATGTGTAATGGCACAACAAAACTGTACATACAACATATGTAAAAGGTCCACCAAAACATCGCACCAACATGATGCACATTCGGTATAAATAAAGAAAAATAGGCATAACTACTAAACACCAACTATGAGGCGGCCACAGCACTACAACTGATGATATCGCTGGGGTGGTGAGGTGTACCTGGCCATTTCAGCACCACTATGCTGTCCATGGGCCTGCAGAGGATGTTCCTCAACAGCATAGTGGTGCTGATGCTGAGTGTGGTAGCCGTGAGGTGGGGCGTGTGGAAAGGTTTCCATGGGTCGGCTGTAGCCAGGTAAAGGACGGTCACGCACCGGCACAGGAACAGGTGACATGCGGGACGGCATTGGGCGGTGGTAATGTTGGCGTGGCAAGGGGGTGGCAGGCTGGGAAGGAACAGGTGCAGTGAAGGGCACCGACGGCTCCGGAAATCCACGCCAATGCTCAATTGCCTGGAAGCACTGGCGTAGATTGTTTGGAGGTAAGGCCGAGTCTATCAGGCTGATTATGGAGCATTGGAGGCGCGCCATATGATGGTCAGGTACTCGCCGGAGTAGCGTCACAGGCGTCACAGGCATCCTCGTCAGCGCAGCGCCGCAGGTACTCGAGTACCCCAGTGTCCACCTGTGCACCTGCGGAACCCATGTGGCTGTGCCTGCGCCTGGCTGCTGCGGTCATTTCACGCGGTACATCCCTTGGCACCTGGGGTTGGCTGGACGCCTGTGGGGTTGGTTCGGGAGAAGTCGCCTCTGGGGTTAAGGGCAGCAGGGGATGTTGCTCTTGTGGCACGTGCGGTTCTTCATGGGCAGCCTCCTCTTATGTGTCGAGAAGATTGTCACTGCATCTGTAATAAAAATGTACAGTTATTAGTAACATTACCACAAGGGACACACCACCTGTTTTTGTTGAATGACATGTGAACACAGACATTTCTACAAGGTACAGTGATTACTTACGGCCGCATCTCCTTGATATCCTTGAGGAACATCAGCTGCTGGGTGTACATATATTTTTGTTTTTTGGAGCCACCGTCACCACTTCGGCCTCTGGCCCCATATTCCCATCGGAATTGATCCCGGCTTCTCCTCCACCGGGTTTTGACATCATCAACTGTACAAAGGAACAAAAAAAATAAAAAATCAGCAGGTGACATAACCGAAATCTCCACTTGTTGGAAACGTTGGCATTCCCTTACACACCACAACACATTATACACAAGCTCAATGATGTTGTGACACACCCACTACGTTGCCGATTTTGATTATGTTAACACAAGGATACACTACAGCATGTGTTTTTTAACATGACACATATAAAGCAATGTACTTACCAATGCTCTTTCTGTCTCGTGTGCTGGCTTTAGCCCACTCATGGCTGAAGAGTGTCTGCGCAATTTGATCCCATGCAACCTCTTTGCCCGTGCGGTCGTGGTAGGCCTCTGCCCGCGTTTCCCACAACTCTGGCCTCTCCTGGACCAGGCAGATGAGCTTCTCCACGTCACAAACGCGAGGCATGCCGGCAGTTCTCGGCGTCCAGCTCAAGCATGTGCCCAACAAGTGCTAAGCAACTTCCTGGTTTGTGCTTGTTTGGACAAGTTTTCCAACTCATTTACAAAGACTTAACAAGTCTTGCTTAAAAAATGCATGTCCCACGGAAGTGCTACTGTGTGGCATGCATGATTTCCATTGACTTCATTGACACGAAATACGCACAAAGAACGGACATGTCGTGAGTTTTTCGCAGCGGACTAACGATGTGTAAAAATCACGCACCTGTCTGCACGGCCCCATAGACTAATATAGGTCCGTGTGACGCGCGTGAAAATCACGCGCGTTGCACGGACGTATATCCCGTTCGTCTGAATAAGCCCTAAATGTGAGTACAGAAATACGAATATGTGCATGTTCTCTAGTGATCACTGTCTTATGTGATATTTATTGTATAGTTAGTATTAAGTACAGGAATACAAGTATGTGTATGTTCTCTACTGATCACTGTCTTATGTGATATTTATTGTATAGTTAGATGTGAGTACAGGAATACAAGCATGTGCATGTCTTCTACTGATCACTGTCTTATGTGATATTTATTGTATAGTTAGTTTTGTGTACAGGACCACAAGTATGTGCATGTTCTTATCTGATCACTGTCTTATGTGATATTTATTGTGTATTAAGATGTGAGTACAGGAATACAAGTATGTGCATGTTCTCTACTGATCACTGTCTTATGTGATATTTATTGTATAGTTAGATGTGAGTACAGGAATACAAGTATGTGTATGTTCTCTACTGATCACGGTCTTATGTGATATTTATTGTACATTAAGTATTGAGTACAGGAATACAAGTATGTGCATGTTCTCTACTGATCACTGTCTTATGTGATATTTATTGTATAGTTAGATGTGATAACGGAAATACAAGTATGTGCATGTTCTCTACTGTTCACTGTCTTATGTGATATTCATTGTATAGTTAGATGTGAGTTAAGGAATACAAGTATGTGTATGTTCTCTACTATTCACTGTCTTATGTGATATTTATTGTATAGAGAAATGTGAGTACAGGAATAGAAGTATATGCATGTTTTCCACTGATCACTGTCTTATGTGATATTCAGTGTATAGTTAGATGTGAGTACAGGAATACAAGTCTGTGTATGTTCTCTACTGATCACTGTCTTATGTGATATTTATTGTGTATTAAAATGTAAGTACAAGAATACAAGTATGTGTATGTTCTCCACTGATCACTGTCTTATGTGATATTTATTGTATAGTTAGATTTGTGTACAGGTATACAAGTATGAGAATGTTCTTTACTGATCACTGTCTTATGCCATATTTATTGTATAGTTAGATGTGAGTACAGGAATACAAGTATGGCATGTTCTCTTCTGATACTGAAACTCAATTCTCTGAATGGGAAAAGGAGATACAGGAAACTAAATCTAAGAAATTCTCTAGGGATGTTGGGGATTTTCAGCATAATAGAGTGTACAGATGGAGGAGAAATCATATGCTAGGTGGTCTTAGCTGCACTCCGTCAATATCATCGGTCTCCTCTTTAAATGAGACAGAAAATATATGCCTTAGATCCAACCAACCTTTTGGCACTCGATCTAAAAGGAAGCTTACACAGAGGCAGGTGGTCAATAAAAAGAAACCTAATATACAAGACCATACCAGTCTCCTGATGGTAATCAGTTTATCTGCACACACTTTCTCTGCAACTGATTTGGAAGTAATAGAAAGGGGCCTCACATTTTCACCATGTGATCGTTTTGATATTTTCTCTACAGTGAAGGACCTATACATATTTGGCCATTCACTGATATACAAAAAATTGTTTCATAAGCCCACTCATATCTATTTATTTCCCACTCTTGAGGAACAACAAACTTTCGGGGTTCTTGAGGCTCTCCTTGATAAGCACAACAACGATGCTTCAGGTAAAATTCTATCATGTATTCAAACTAAATCTAAGAAATTTCCTGCTCTCAGCCTCTGTCCTGCGGTGGATTTATTTGTCGAATCAGTTACCCTGGAACTTGGCAACATTCCTATCAGTATTAAACACGACAATCTAACTCCATCGCAGCAACAGAGTCTGAACAGGCTGCAAAAAATTTAAGACTTTGTTTTCAAGGCTGTGGATAAAGGCGGTAATGTGGTAGTGTGGCCTTGTTACATGTATGAGGCGGTAGCGTATAGGTAGCTACGCAATAAACAACGTTATAAAAGACTAACTTTTAACCCACTACTGTCCTTTAGGTTAGCGTTACATCAGATGCTCTCCCAGGCTGTGGAAGAAAACATTATCTCAAAAGAACTATTTGCAGCACTTTCTATTGCCGAGCCAACCGTTCCCACACTCTATCTGCTTCCAAAAGTTAATAAGAACGAAACAACACCCCCCGCCACCCCCCCCCCCGGTAGATCCATCATATCAGGTAGTGACAGCATCACTAAAGGTGTTTGAAAATTTGTTGATTTCCATCTCAAAGGATTAGTGGTGAATTTACCTTCTTATGTTAATGATACCGCTGATCTTCTACAAAAGATCAGCGGTATCAGCATGGAGGAATTCTTGCTCCTCGTCACAATTGACGTGGAGTCTTTATACACTAGTATAAGACACCCTGATTGGATAAGGGCCACGGAATATTTCCTTTCCATGTCCAATTTGGATAAACCCCTGTGTTTGTTTATGAACAAACTGTGGGAATATGCTTTAACACATAATTTCTTTATTTTCAATGGACACTTCTACCTAAAGTTCCAGGGCACAGCAATGGGGGCAGGATGTGCACCTTCGTATACCAAACTGTTCCTGGGGCTGTGGGAGAGGGACCTTTTGGTAGGTGACCAGGAAAATTCGATGGACCGAGTCCTGTTTTTGGCTCGGTACATCGATGACATCCTGGTCATTTGGAAGGGTACATGTTCCAAGTTGGATGCATTCATAATCAATTTAAACAATAATGCACTGAATTTGAACTTTTCATATAAGTCCGACAGAACACATATTGATTTCTTAGACCATTAAGCTTACTAAGGACACGCATGGCTTTCTACAAAGCGATATGTATCGCAAAGAGACTTCTGTAAACTCATTACTACATTCCTCTTCTTCCCACCCTCCACAGACTATCCACTCAGTCCCCATTGGTCAATTTCTACGGATTAGGAGAATTTGTTCTTCCGATGCACTGCTTGAAGAACAGGCAAAGGATTTTAAAAAAACGTTTCCTCAACCATGGTTACAGCATGAGATCCATCAAAAAGGCATACAATAGGGCGAAATACTCGACTAGAGATGACCTTTTTCCAAGAAAAAAGACAGATACACAAACACAGGTGAGGTTCATAACTAATTACCACTCAAGGTAGCCACAGATGAGGGAAATTTTGAAACGCTATTGGCCCATTTTATTGACAGATCCTACACAGGAGAGATTTATCACCAGATATCCAAGCATCACAGCAAGATGCTCAAAAAACTGGAGGGACCATCTAGTGAGGAGCCACTACGGCCCCATTAAAGCTAAATATTCTTTCGGGACTAAGGGCCCCAAATGGGGCTGTAACCCCTGTGGACATTGTGTAGCATGTCCTAACATAGAAAAATCAATGACATTTGCAAATGTCTCAGGTACAAAAATATACACCATTACCCATCCGATAACATGTACTACAAAAGCGGTAGTGTATTTTGCGACATGTCTCTGTCCTAAAATCTATGTGGGCCTTACATCCAGGGAATTGAAAGTTCGAGTAAGGGAACATATAACCGACATCAAGTGAGCTCTAGAAGTGGATAATCTCGAAGCACTGAAACCTGTAGCCCGACATTTCAGGTTACATCATTCCTGCGACCCATCTCAATTGAAGGTGAGACGAATTGATCACATCAAATCGGGTATGAGAGGAGGGGCTGTTAAACAAAATCTGGCACAATGCAAAACCCGTTGGATATGGACCCTTGGGACAATGTACCCATATGGCTTGAATTAATCTTTGAGTTTCACTCCATTTCTATCACTATTGACTCATAGCAGGTCCAGGTTTTTTATCCATCTCATTGTATTGTATCTTTTATATTGCTGACTACCCTCTCTTTTCCCTTCCCCTTCACAGGTTCATTTCATATTTAGTTCAAGCGTCAGGAAGGGTGTGGGAAGACATGGGATTGCGTTCAAACGAATTAACAACTATGGATTTGTCGTCTTCTGAAAAAAAAAAAAAACTTTCCCTCTTGTTCGCCATATATTATACGATTGACTTATGGACTGATATTGTATTGTAGTAGTGATTTGGTCTGCCCTGTTTCTGTCCGGTCCTTCCCTTTCCCTTGTTCCCTTCTTCCCCCCCCCCTCCTTCCCTCCCTTCCCCCTCCCCCTTCCCTATCGTCCCTTCCCCTTCTTCCTTCACTGGCACTCTTTCTTACGGTTATTTATTTATATGCCAACTCATGCTGTTTTTATTTTTTTATTTATTTCTATCTTTTATTTTTTTATACTTTGACTTTATATATAAATATATTTTATGTTACTGTTATTTATGCATTTCAAAATTGGATTGTTTATATCGACAGACAAATGCACTTTTGAGTTATATGCAGTTCTTCATGTGTACGTAATCCGCACACATGGATTACTGTCTTGTTTCACTCTCATTTTCAGTACACCGGTATTTTCTTTTCTGTATCCTGTTGCACAACACTATTTAGGACTTGTGTTTTGTGTTTTTTGTTTTAAGTCTTCTTTGCACTTTATATTCATATTTATTTTTATTTGTAATCACACATCGGTCCTCTTTGTTTATTTAATATTTAATTTTAAATTTTGGACCGTCTTCATCTATTTATCATTTCTTCATACTTTTATATATGCTTCTGCAACATACACCACATTCACCACCTTCCTTTTCCTGCCGTTAAAGGGTTTTACACATCCTTATTTATTATCTTGTAATTAAACCACCCAACCATGCACGCAATGGTCTTCATATGGGAAGGCAAAGTGTAATTTATGCCCCTCTTAGGTGTTCGTTTTCTGTCCATCCATCACATTCTATGTGAGGCCTCACTTCTGTTTTCATACTTGTATGGCTCTTTGTATCAGCTATTCTCTGTCCCGGGGAGGGATGGTGCGCTGACAGGGGGGGGAGTGGCTTACGCACCTTTCATCCGCTGTCTTCTCTCAGGCTTGTATGTGGGAGGCACTGTCAGACATCGCTGCCTCACATCCTCCCTGATGACGCGGGTCTGGAAGTGGGGCAGCGTACTATCTTTGTACCCCCTGTTTGACGCCATTTGTCTCTGCCTGCTGTGGACCGGTGATTTCTGACCTGGAACACATGGGTTGGGGACTATATAGGAGAAGACCTCGCCAGGATGATGCCACCCCCATATGAAGGCATTCGCCGAAACGCGCGTCGGATGTTGGCATCCACCCTGTGCGAGACCATGACTTTGGGTATGTATGTTACCTCTAACAGGTGTCTGTGTCACATGCTTTAGGTCTGGTGTTATTTTTGCCCTTCAGTTGATGGGCTGCAAAGGTCCTAGGCTTGGATTGATTCACATACCGTCATGACGTGCCAAAATCTCACTAGTAAACAATCATATTATAGATTGGGAAAAATGGTGAGAAAAAGGTCACCTGATACAGCGCGTCATGCGTGCATGCATATTACTTAGTAGGAGACGTTAGTCGCTATTTTAGAGAAGGTAAATATGCATTTCAATACCTATCTCCTGTACTAAAGTATCTAGAGTTGTCAAATTTATACTGAATACATAACTGTTATAATAATGGCCGAATTATTGACTGAAAAAAAGTCTTAGAAACCGGACAATCATTTTCAACCAGGCATAAATGCCAAACGGTATCATCAAACAGAAGAACTATATCTTTGGCTCTCAAAACGACCCAAACTCGGGAGGACTATATCCCTGTGTACAGGAGCCCAATCCAACATAGGATCACCAATGTAAAACTCGGAATGTGTATATAACCTACCCCAAGGGAAAATTAGGATCAAAGCGGGTTCTTGTGACCAATATGTGTGCCGTGTAGGACTATCATCCATAGTACAGAAGAAGTATACAAAAAGAAGATTCATATATACTCAGGCGTAACATGGATAATTGATGTGAGATAAGGCATAAAAGGGGTTTCACAGTATAAATTTGTCGTCATGACATAAAAAACAGTTTTAGTGTATCTTTTCTCGAATCAGTCGTGTTCATCTCGACCAGTGAGTGCTCAGCCAACTTCCAACTATATTCTGTGTCACGTTGGGTCCGTGGACCCACTGGGCCGTACCGCCTTGGCGGTTTGGCAGTTGGCCAACAGGGCGCAGGTCACATTCTATAGTTTGTATAGGGTACTTGTGGCAGCTCGGACAGTAGCAAGGCAGTCTCGGATGGGACTAGGCAGCAGGCAGACGTCAGGCGTGGTGTAGCAGGACAGCATGACTACAGCTCAATTTAGCTAATTTAGCATCAAAGTCCTATGTGACCCGGCCGGGGTGAGTGGAAGTGAGTGCTGGCATCTACTGAGGAGGAGACGGGGGCCAGCGCTCGCCGACCCATGGCTGCAGCCGTCAGTAGGTGAGTAAACCTGACGGCCCGCAGCCATGGAAATGACTGTATTCCCCCTCTTACGCCCCCTCTTTTTGGGGCCAGAGCAAGAGAGAAACTTCTTTAGAAGGGTAGGAGCATTGGGGTTCTCCTCTGGCTCCCAGGACCTCTATTCAGGTCTAGGATATGACTAGGATACTACAAACAATGCTCAAACATTGCAGGAAGCGGCTGGACCCTTCTTAAAGTCCAGGGTGCTCATGGGCTAATTTAGCATCAAAGTCCGGTGCGTGCGCTGCCCCTTTAGGAGCTGGCACGAGCGTGCACGTGCACCCTACGGGAACCGGCTGAGGTGAGTGTAAGTGAGCGCTGGCATCTCCTAAGGAGGAGACTGGGGCCAGCGCTCGCCGACTCATGGCTGCGGCCGTCAGGAGGTGAGTGAACCTGATGGCCCGCAGCCATGGTCATGACATTCTGCGAAAAGATAAAGATAAATATAGTGAAAATTACCCAATTTGGCTCAGTATAACAATAAAATAGATATGCAATAAATATATATATCACATTCTGCCTATAAATAACTGATAACAACTCAACATAGGCCCTAAACACATTGAGTGGGTAATCCACATTTAAGCCATGTGGAGCCAATGTGTTTAGGCGATGAATCCATCTTACTTTCCGTTGTTTTAATAGAAGTTCTTTATTGCCCCCCCCTCCCCGTTTCAATGGTGGGACATGGTCTATGATCATAAATCTAAGGCTATCAACAGGATGTCCTGCTTCTATGAAGTGTCTAGCAACAGGTAACTCACTTTTACCTTTACGAATACTTGACTTATGGTTATTGAGTACTAAACGGCATTCGGTAGTTGTCTCGCCAACATAAAGTAAATGACAAGGATATAAAATAACATAAATGACATAATCATGTCTACATGTCAACGTGAATCTGATGTCAAATTTTTCTGATGTCACAGGGTGTATAAAACTATTTCCCTTAAGCATGAGGGGACAATTGTCACAGGACAACAGAAGAAAGAGCAGCTGATGTAGCTAGTGCCAGTGCTCTTAATATATCAGTTGATATACTGAATTGGATGAATGTAGATATGGTGCAAGCTAAATTAAATAAAATAAACGTACACAAGGCCCCGGGACCAGATGGGTTACACCCTAGAGTTCTTAAGGAGCTTAGTTCAGTTATTTCTGTCCCTCTCCTCATAATATTTAGAGATTCTCTAGTGACTGGTATAGTGCCAAGGGACTGGCGCAGGGCAAATGTGGTGCCTATTTTCAAAAATGGCTCTGGGTCTGTTCCGGGTAATTATAGACCAGTAAGCTTAACATCCATTGTGGGGAAAATGTTTGAGGGGCTTTTGAGGGACTATATACAGGATTATGTGACAATAAATAGTATTATAAGTGATAGCCAGCACGGTTTTACTAAGGACAGAAGCTGTCAAACCAACCTGATTTGTTTTTATGAAGAGGTGAGCAGAAGTCTAGATAGAGGGGCCGCTGTGGATGTAGTGTTTTTTGATTTTGCAAAGGCATTTGACACTGTCCCTCATAGACGTCTAATGGGTAAATTAAGGACTATAAGTTTAGAAAGTATAGTTTGTAATTGGATTGAGAATTGGCTCAAGGACCGTGTCCAGAAAGTTGTGGTGAATGATTCCTACTCTGAATGGTCCCCGGTTATAAGTGGTGTACCACAGGGTTCAGTGCTCGGACCACTATTATTCAACTTATTTATTAATGATATAGAGGATGGATTAATAGCACTATTTCTATTTTTGCAGATGACACCAAGCTATGTAATAAAGTTCAGACTATGGAAGATATTTGTGAATTGCAAGCTGATTTGACCACACTAATTGTTTGGGCATCCACTTGTCAAATTAAGTTTAATGTAGATAAGTGTAAAGTTATGCATCTGGGTACGAACAACCTGCATGCATCCTATGTCCTAGGGGGAGCTACACTGGGGGAGTCACTTGTTGAGAAGGATCTGGGCGTACTTGTAAATCATAAACTAAATAACAGCATGCAATGTCAATCATTTGCTACAAGGGCCAGCAAGATATTATCGTGTATTAAAAGAGGAATGGACTCGCGGGACAGGGATGTAATATTACCACTTTACAAAGCATTAGTGAAGCCTCATCTAGAATATGTAGTTCAGTTCTGGGCTCCAGTTCATAGAAAGGATGCCCTGGAGTTGAAAAAAATACAAAGAAGAGCAACAAAGCTAATATGGGGCATGGAGAATCTAAGTTATGAGGAAAGATTAAGAGAAATAAACCTATTTAGCCTTGAAATAAGTCGACTAAGGGGGAACATGATTAACTTATATAAATATATGAATAGCACATACAAAAAATATGGTGAAATCCTGTTCCATGTAAAACCCCCTCAAAAAACAAGGGGGCACTCCCTCGTCTGGAAAAAGAAAGATTCAATCTCCAGAGGCGACAAGCCTTCTTTACTGTGAGAACTGTGAATATATGGAATAGTCTACCACAGGAGCTGGTCACAGCAGGGACAGTAGATGGCTTTTAAAAAGGCTTAGATAATTTCCTAGAACAAAAAAATATTAGCTCCTATGTGTAGAACATTTTTTTTTACTTCCCCTTTCCCATCCCATGGTTGAACTTGATGGACATCTGTCTTTTTTCAACCGTACAAACTATGTAACTATGTAAAATAAAGGCTTGTGACATCAAAAGGACACAAGTATTGCATTAGTAGGGAATGGCACATTTTTTTATTTTAGTCAAGAAGTCTGAGGTATCCCTAATGTATAATTTGTAATCTATTGCAAACCTTCTAAGAACTTTATCCAGAAAGATGGCTATTGGGCTGAGAAGAGAATCTCTACCTGAGACAATAGGTCTACCAGGGGGTGACTAGACTTTAGTGTGTTCTAGGCAAAATATACAATAAAGGAGTCAATGGATAGCACAGTATTAAATATGTATTTAGATCCCTATCTATCAAGTCAATCGCATAAGCGTTGTCCATAAAAATCTTCATCGATTTAAGAATCTGTGCCTTAGGGTCAAACTCAACACATTTGTAGACCAATTCATCACTTAACTGTCGTCTGATTTCCCCAATATACAAGGATCGATCCATAACGGTGACTGCACCCCCTTTCTCCGCAGGTTTAATCACTAGGTTGTCGCTATGGACCAATTCCTTAAGGGCACAGGTCTCTTCAAAATGACATATTTTTTGTTTTCACAAAATGATGGTTTCTAGACCATTCTCCCTTCATTTCTTCTATGTCATTTTTTACAGTAGAGATAAATGTCCCACATTCATATTATTAGGAGGCTGGGCATTACTTCTGTTAGACAGACCCCATGCCTTTAAGGTTAATTCGGTTCTATCTGTATTAGCTGTTATAATCAAAGGCTGGTCCCTATGTGAGAACCATGTTTTTAATCTTACAGTACTCAAAAAAATATGTAACTCTATATCTAGATGTAACCAATCAACCTGAGGGTTGGACAGAATGATAAGCCCTTATTGAGTACAGATAATTCAGTGGTGGTTAAATCATGTGTGGAGATATTTACCACTAGTTGTTGGGAACCGTACTCATTTTCTTTGAGCCCCCCTGCAGTCTCCAGTTCTTCCCGCTTCTGGTTCTTGTAGTATCTATTGGATCTACGACTCCCCCTCCTTGTGCGCCTCCTGTTCATCGATCATATCAATCTGGATCTGTTGAATGTACTTTTACACCATTTCATGTATAAAACCGCTTATTATGTAATTCCGATATGATTACTTTCTAGTTTTTAAGAGAATTATTTTAGTTTACATGTTTTGATACCTGTAAAGGATCTGCCAGGCACAGCTTCTATGTCAACGCCCATAGGTAATCAGTCTGCACCTGCTTCTATGTCTGTGAGACTGACTCCATCTTCCACCACTCAGGATGACAGGCTTAGGAGTGGGAGAGCCTATCACAGCCTGGCCAGACGGAGTTAGCTCCCACCCTCTGCCTATTTATACCTGCCTTTCTTGTTCCTCCTTGTTTGTGATTCTTCTCGTTTGGTTTCCTGGCCCTGCTGCAGCTTCTTGAACTATTTGTCCCTGCTTCATACTGACCCTGGCTTACTGACTACTCTCCTGCTCTGGGTTTGGTACCTCGTACACTCCTGGTTTGACTCGGCTCGTTCACCACTCTTGTTGCTCACGGTGTTACCGTGGGCAACAGCCCCATTTGCCTTAGCTTCTTTGTACCCTCGTCTGTTTGTATGTCGTGCATTTATTGAGTGTAGGGACCGTCGCCCAGTTGTACCCCGTCGCCTAGGGCGGGTCGTTGCAAGTAGGCAGGGACTGAGTGGCGGGTAGATTAGAGCTCACTTGTCTGTTTCCCTACCCCCTTCATTACAATACCGATGTTTTTATGACGTCATGGCCACCCTTTGACCTTTGCCCTTTTGGTTCCCTCCTGTGTATTCTAATTTGTGCTGTTATATAAGAAAACATTTTATTGAGTGTAATTTTAATGGCCTGAGGAAGATGCTAGTACAGCGTTGAAACGCGTAGCCACCATTGTTTTACAATAAACATATATTTATTATTTTGTTTATCAATGTCAAATACTTCACAAGCAGCCAAGCAGCAGCACCTTGCAGGATCCTCCCTTTTTTCAACTACTCCCCTAGATTCTCCTGTTGGTCCTCAAATAAAAAAATCTGTAGTTGATTCATATCTTGTGGTACTCTGGCTTCTGAGTTTATTCCTCTGTATGTTTCTTTTCAGCGGTATTTTCCCAATTTGTTCATCCTGCTGCCAGTTGTATACAGTGAAGGAAATAAGTATTTGATCCCTTGCTGATTTTGTAAGTTTGCCCACTGCCAAAGACATGAACAGTCTAGAATTTTTAGGCTAGGTTAATTTTACCAGTGAGAGATAGATTATATAAAAAAAAAAAAAGAAAATCACATTGTCAAAATTATATATATTTATTTGCATTGTGCACAGAGAAATAAGTATTTGATCCCTTTGGCAAACAAGAAATAATACTTGGTGGCAAAACCCTTGTTGGCCAGCACAGCAGTCAGACGTTTATTGTAGTTGATGATGAGGTTTGCACACATGTTGCATGGAATTTTGGCCCACTCCTCTTTGCAGGTCATCTGTAAATCATCAAGATTTCGAGGCTGTCGCTTGGCAACTCGGATCTTCAGCTCCCTCCATAAGTTTTCGATGGGATTAAGGTCTGGAGACTGGCTAGGCCACTCCATGACCTTAATGTGCCTTTTTTTTAGCCACTCCTTTGTTGCCTTGGCTGTATGTTTAGGGGCATTGTCGTGCTGGAAGACCCAGCCACGAGCCATTTTTAATGTCCCGGTGGATGGAAGGAGGTTGTCACTCAGGATTTGACGGTACATGGCTCCATCCATTCTCCCATTGATGCGGTGAAGTAGTCCTGTGCCCTTAGCAGAGAAACACCACCAAAACATAATGTTTGCACCTCCATGCTTGACAGTGGGGACGGTGTTCTTTGGGTCATAGGCAGCATTTCTCTTCCTCCAAACACGGCGAGTTGAGTTAATTCCAAAGAGCTCAATTTTAGTCTCATCTGACCACAGCACCTTCTCACAATCACTTTCAGAATCATCCAGATGTTCATTTGCAAACTTCAGACGGGCCTGTACATGTGCCTTCTTGAGCAGGGGGACCTTGCGGGCACTGCAGGATTTTAATCCATTACGGCGTAATGTGTTACCAATGGTTTTCTTGGTGACTGTGGTCCCAGCGATTAATTGAGTCTGTGGACAGGAGTCTTTTATACAGGTGACCATTTAAGACAGCTCTCTTTAATGCAGGCACGAAGTTGATTTGGAGCGTGTAACTGGTCTTGAGGAGGCTGAACTCCTAATGGTTGGTAGGGGATCAAATACTTATTTCTCTGTGCACAATGCAAATAAATATATATAATTTTGACAATATGATTTTCTGTTTTTTTTTTTTATATAATCTATCTCTCACTGGTAAAATTAACCTAGACTAAAAATTCTAGATTTTTCATGTCTTTGCCAGTGGGCAAACTTACAACATCAGCAACGGATCAAATACTTATTTCCTTCACTGTATCTGACCAGACATGTAGTCTTCTTGGTCTCTGAACCATTTATGCCTCTTAATCTCCTCCTGTTGTCGTTTGAATTTAGACAAGAATGTGGCCGTTTTGTCCAAATATTTAGTGAATTCTATAGGGTCCATCAGATTTTTCAATTTACTTTCAGAGTTCTGCTTCTTTTAATGACTCACCAAGATTTCCTTCTGTAAAATTTCTATATTTAAAGGAATACCATCCAAGGCATATTTGTTCGATAGACCTCCCAGTCTCGTATAAAGCTCAACGTGTCTTGGAAAAAGATTTGGTTTAAGATGGGATCTTAGACCTCTGGGTATCCTTTTCTTTCTGTGATATTCACTCAACAAGGAAAGATGCAATGTTAAATTTACTTCTCTTTTAGATTCATATTCAAAGCAGCGTTTGAGATCCACTTTTGCTGGTACTTCAAGAAAGGTCACATCTCCCAAAGGGCCCTCTGGGTGTAGTAGAAAAAGTATGTTCATTATCCATGTTGCTTACGTGCACAAAGTCTCCAGGTAAATAATCAAGGAACAAACGAAATATAGGAGCTGCACTGTAGCCTACAGCGCAGCTCCTATATCTCATTTGTTCCTGAACATCATAGAGTGAATCCCTTGCTCAGGACACCCCCCTATGAGCAGGAGCAGAGAGTTACTGCTAAGACTCGATGTATTCATGTATTAATGTACTCGGATACCTGTTAAAGGGTTGTCTAGAATTATAAAAACATGGCTGCTTTCTTCCAGAAACAGCGCCACACATGTACATGGGTTATGTCTGGTATTGCAGCTCAGCTCCCTTGAAGTGAATGCTCTATTTACTGCAATACCACACTGAACCCGTGGACAGGTGTGGCGCTGTTTTTTTTTAGTGAAAGCGGCCATGTACAGTATTTCTAATCCTGCACAACCTGTAACGGCTGCCGCACCGTTCCCCGCCGTTCCCACAGCCTCCGCTCCGGTTCCGGCGCCCTCCCTCATCAGCTGCTCGTCCCTAGCTCGACTTACCCGGTCCGGACGCTCTGCTGGCACTGGACGGCGTCAGGTGAGTGCAGCCTTTACCTCCTTCCGCGGTCGGCATCTCCGATGTGCGGCTGCTGTCACTAGAGGGCGCGCGCTGACTCGTCCTGCCTTAAAGGGCCAGCGTGCAACTTAATTCCCTGAACTTGCTATTTAAGGTTCCCCTTCCTTCCAACCCTGCTTGTTCAACCAAGTTCCCCGTGAGTTCCCTGTGCCATAGTTCCCTGTTCCTTCTGCCTTTGTCTGGATTTCCCGTTACTGACCTCTGCTTGAACTTGACTATCCATGTCTGCCGCCTGCCTTGACCTATTGCTGCCATACCCGTTAAGACGTCTGCCTTGACCTATTGTTGCCATATCCGTTACGACGTCTGCCGCCTGTCCTGACTTCTGCTAACACGGTCCACCGCGACTTTCTACGGATTTGACAGACGGTCAAGGACTCCATCCACAAAACCGTAGCAAGGTTTAAGAGAGACGCGGATAAAAGACGCATGATACCGCCGCAGCTCCTTCCTGGGGATAAAGTCTGGCTATCCACCCGGTACATAGGTCTGAAGACCCCTTGTTACAAGCTAGCTCCTCGGTTTCTGGGTCCCTATGAAATAACGAAACAAATTAATCCAGTAACTTTCAGACTACGCCTTCCTCAGTCCCTAAAAATCTCTAATTCCTTCCACACTTCTCTGCTAAAACCCACCATACTCAACCGATTTTCTAAGAAAATTCCGGTCCAACCTGTACCAGCGGCTGATGCTGAATTTGAAATTCAAGAGATACTGGATGTCAAACGATCACGGGGGAGATTATGGTACCGAGTCCACTGGAGAGATTATGGTCCTGAGGAGAGATCATGGGAGCCTGTGGAGAATATCAACGCCCCAGCTCTCATCAAGGACTTTGAGCGAAGGTTTCCAGGCAAGCCTAAAAAGAGGGGGAGTAAAGGGGGGGTACTGTAATGGCTGCCGCGCCGTTCCCCGCCGCTCCCGCGGCCTCCGCTCCAGTTCCGGTGCCCTCCCTCATCAGCTGCTCGTCCCGAGCTCCACTTACCCGGTCCGGACGCTCTGCTGGCCCTGGACGGCGTCAGGTCAGTGCAGCCATTACCTCCTTCCGCGGTCGGCATCTCCAATGTGCGGCTTCTGTCACTAGAGGGCGCACGTGCTGACTCATCCTGCCTTAAAGGGCCAGCGCGCGCCTTAATTCCCTGAACTTCCTATTTAACGTTCCTCCTCCCTTCCATCCCTGCTTGTTCAACCAAGTTCCCTGTGAGTTCCCTGTGCCATAGTTCCCTGTTTCCGTTCCTTCTGCCTTTGTCTGGATTTCCCGTTACTGACCTCTGCTTGAACTTGACTATCCTTGATGGCCGCCTGGCTTGACCTATTACTGCCATACCCGTTACGACGTTTGCTGTCTGCCTTGACCTTTTGCTACCTTATCCGTTACGACGTCTGCCGCCTGTTCTGACTTCTGCCTATCCATCCGACCGCCTCTACCCGCTGTGCCAAGCACCATCTCCCAGACGACAACGAGGATCAACAAACAAACCGGTGAGAACCGTTATACAACTCCAATAATGTGAATTAATATTGTGTATTATCACATAGGTCTCTGCAGGGAAAATGTGCAGCCACCCGCAGCTTCCCACAGAGTTAAAGACTTTCATAGGCTCCTTTATGTTGCTGAACATTATCTCCCTGCCCTTTGTGATAACAGCCACAATCAATGCGCCAGCGGCAGATATAATAAAAGATGATTATTTTTTTAATAGTTATACATATATAAAAAACAATACAACAAAGTTATGAAAGCTCCGCTAGATACTAAACTCCACCACATGTTGAGAAATAAGGACACAGGAGACTTGTAATATGGAAGAAGATTAATTTTATTATATGTATTTTATATGTATGTTATTAATGTGAAGGATATCCCTATACCTAAAGCTGTTGATCCAGAAGAAGGCAACAAACCCTGGAAAAGTTTGGCCAATTAGTATCACAGGGGGAAAATTCCTTCTTGACCCCAGAAAATGGCGATCAGTTATAAAGCCTGGATCAGCGCCGCTAATACTATTACTAGACGTGTTGCAGGATTGGCTGCTCTATATTTATCACCCTGACTGCTGGTTACTAAGTAGAGAAATAGAGGAAAAAGCACGGCACCACATGGTGCAGGTAAATCCAAGGCGGTATAGTCAAATAAAGACAGATATATGCTCACCAAAGTTCAGATGTATAAGCACGCCAAGCAAGTGAGCAATCCAGCTAGTTGTGGAAAGTGCTGCTGCCGGGATCCAGAGCCGGTTAGACCAATTGGCCATCGCAAATGTAATACTGTTTATATGTGACAAAAATGGATCATAAATGGTGCTGCTACTTTGTAATAAGGAGTAAAGATAGTGGGTAAATATTTATTATAATCCTGGTTACGCGCTTCGATGCCGCACTGGCATCTTCCTCAGGCCATATGATATGGCCTGAGGAAGATGCCGGTGCGGTATCGAAATGCGAAACGCGTAGCCAGGATTATAATAAATAGTTACCCACTATCTTTACTCCTTATTACCAAGTAGCAGCGCCGTTTATGATCCATTTTTGTCACATATAAACATTATTGCTGGTTACTAAGCACTGTGAGTGGTTGTGGATGTGCTGTCCTGTATAACTGTGCTTTGTTATATAATAGTGATGTCAGGGGCTTTACACTATGGAGTCCCCGGCCAGAGAACTGGAACTTAGGGGGAGTGTGATTTGGAGCCTATATTAAGAGGAGTCTGATTTGGGGTCTTTATTTAAGGGGAGTCTGGTCAGTGGTCTTTATTTAGGGGGAGTCTGGTCTGCAGTCTATTTTTCTGAGGGTAGTCTGGTCTTGGGTCTGTATTTAGGGGTAGTCTCGTCTGAGATCTGTATTTTGAAGTATTTTTGTCTATGGTCTGTATTTAGGGATAGTCTGGTCTGAAGTTTGTATTAGGGGGAGTCTTCTCTGGGGTCTATAGTAAGAGAATAGTCTGGTCTGGGGGTCTGCAGTTAAGGGTAGTTTGGTTTGGGATCTGTATTATTAGGATAGTCTGGCCTGGGGTCTGTTGATAAAAAGAAGTGTGAGCTCTTTTTTCTGCGCCAGCGGCTGCATATTATGGATGTTCAGGGAAGCTGAGATTAATATATTCCTACTTTGATTCTTCTGCAAATATCAAAATATGATGATCGGAGCCGACCTGTAAATAACACAAACCATGAAAAATCACCCCAAATGCATTGTGATGTCACACTGGGGCCCATGAGGATTGTGGGAAACAAAATTGCTGTGTTGCCTGTGGCAACCAATCACATTTTATGCTTCATGTTTTCAGTGCAGTGTAGGACATGAAATCTGTACTCTGATTGGTTCCTGTGGTTAACTCCACACACTTTTTGCCAGTACTAGGCACAGTATGCTATAATAATAATAACAACCATATTAATGATGATGATGATGATGGTGGTGATGATGAGGATGATGATGCTAAAATAGACACATTAACTGATGTAACATACAGGAGCATCGCAAATAGGTCTTGGGTAGTGCAGGAGAAAAGTGTTGGGCGCCATGACAACTAATCAGCTCTTATGTTTTCTCAGCCTCTTGGAAAATGAAAGCAGCGTCCTGATTGGTTACTGCAGGTAACATGTCCACTTTTACATTGCACTACTTCTGGGGAATCCCTTTGTAAACGAGTTCTGACAAAAAGTGTGTGTTGCTCATAGCAGCCAACAACGGTGCTGGATTGTGATTGCTTGCTATGGTAACACCGCTGTTTGTCTGCACTATTTGGCATCCACACTGTATAATATATTATATAATGTATCTATGTGCTGATCATACAGATTCTATAATATATGATTGTGATTGGTTGCTATGGTAACACCGCTGTTTGTCTGCACTATTTGTCATACACACTGTATAATATATGATATAATGTATCTATGTGCGGATCATACAGACTATAATATGATTGTGATTGGTTGCTATGCTAACACAGCTGTTTGTCTGCACTATTTGGCATCCACACTCTATAATATATTATATAATGTATCTATGTGCTGATCATGCAGATTCTATAATATATGATTGTGATTGGTCGTTATGGTAACACCGCTGTTTGTCTGCACAATTTGGCATCTACACTGTATAATATATTATATAATGTATCTATGTGCTGATCATACAGATTCTATAATATATGATTGTGATTGGTTGCTTTGGTAACACCGCTGTTTGTCTGCACTATTTGTCATACACACTGTATAATATATTATATAATGTATCCAGTGGCGGATTATCATTAGGGCGTTTCGGGCGGCCGCCTGGGGCCCAAGGCTCCCAGGGGGCCCATGGCCACCCGAACCCCCTCATGTCCAGTGGCGTCGCTAGCACCGGAGGGAGCCCTGGTGCCGGGACCGCACCTGTCATGAGGCGAGGGGAGCTTCGCTCCTACTTAGCAGCTGTGGTCTGTGCTGCTTTAGAAGCCCCCCTCCAGTCCCCCTCCCTGCTCTAAACATTTCTCCTCCTGCTGCTAGCAGTCGGGACTTGGGGAAGGGGAGCCTGTCGGCGGGCTCTGTGTCGGGCTGTGAGCAGGAGAAGAGCTGCAGTGAAGACTCACAAATATCCTACATAAAAGGTAAGTGCATGTGTGTTGTGATGTGTACTTTATATATGTATAATGTGCATACTTGTGTGTTTACAATGTGTACTTTATATTTGTATAATGTGCATAGTCATGTGTGTTTACAATGTGTACTTTATATGTGTATAACCTGCATACTCATGTGTGTTTACAATGTGTACTTTATATGTGTATAATGTGCATATTCATGTGTTTACAATGTGCACTTTATATGTGTATAATGTGAATACTCATGTGTACTTTATATGTGTATAATGTACATACTCATGTGTACTTTATATGTGTATAATGTGCACACTCATGTGTACTTTATATGTGTATAATGTGCATACTCATGTGTACTTTATGTGTATAATGTGCATACTCATGTGTACTTTATGTGTTTAATGTGCATACTCATGTGTGTTTACAATGTGTACTTTATATGTGTATAATATGCATACTCATGTGTACTTTATATGTGTATAATGTGCATACTCATGTGTAATTTATATGTGTATAATGTACATACTCATGTGTGTTTACAATGTGTACTTTATATGTGTATAATGTGCATACTCATGTGTGTCTGTGATGTGTATAATGTGCATACTCGTGTACTTTATATGTGTATAATGTGCATACTCATGTGTGTTTACAATTTGTACTTTATATGTGTATAATGTGCATATTCATGTGTGTTTACAATGTGTACTTTATATGTGTATAATGTGAATACTCATGTGTACTTTATATGTGTATAATGTGCATACTCATGTGTACTTTATATGTGAATAATGTGCACACTCATGTGTACTTTATATGTGTATAATGTGCATACTCATGTGTACTTTATGTGTATAATGTGCATACTCATGTGTACTTTATGTGTTTAATGTGCATACTCATGTGTGTTTACAATGTGTACTTTATATGTGTATAATATGCATACTTATGTGTACTTTATATGTGTATAATGTGCATAATCATGTGTACTTTATATGTGTATAATGTGCATACTCATGTGTGTTTACAATGTGTACTTTATATGTGTATAATGTGCATACTCATGTCTACTTTATATGTGTATAATGTACATACTCATGTGTGTTTACAATGTGTACTTTATATGTGTATAATGTGCATACTCATGTGTACTTTATGTGTATAATGTGCATACTCATGTGTACTTTATATGTGTATAATGTGCATACTCATGTGTACTTTATATGTGTATAATGTGCATACTCATGTGTGTCTGTGATGTGTATAATGTGCATACTCATGTGTACTTTATATGTGTATAATGTGCATACTCATGTGTGTCTGTGATGTGTATAATGTGCATGTATGCATGTATGTATGGATGTATGTATGTGTATGTATATATATATATATACATATATATATATATATATATATATATATATATACAGTGGAGGAAATAAGTATTTGATCCCTTGCTGATTTTGTAAGTTTGCCCACTGTTTGCGATTCTGTGTAGCACTATATACAAGGGGGAGGGGGAGCGCTGTGTGGCACTATATATAAGGGGGAGTGCTGTGTGATGCTATCTATAGGGGGCTGTGTGGCTCTCTACAGGGGGTTGTGTGTATGTGGCGCTATCTACAGGTGTGTGTGTGGCTCTATCTACAGGGGGTGTGTGTGTGGCTCTATCTACAGGTGTGTGTGTGTGTGTGTGTGTGTGTGGCTCTATCTAGAGGGGGGTGTGTGTGGCTCTAGCTACAGGGGGTGTGTGTGTGGCGCTGTCTACATGGGGGGTTGGCGCTGTGTCCCTGCACAGTGTGATACTGTCAGCATGTAGTGACATAGCCCTGTGAAAGGGGAATTGTTACACACCCATTTGTTAATGCTTGTGCAAAAAGGTAGTGTTAGCAATAGTTACGGCGCCGCAGGGTGGCAGTGGAGAAGGGGGGCCCAAGTTTGGGTAACAGCCCAGGGCCCATGGTCTTCTTAATCCACCACTGAATGTATCTATTTGCGGATCATACAGACTCTATAATATGATTGTGATTGGTTGCTATGGTAACACCGCTGTTTGTCTGTACTATTTGTCATACACACTGTATTATATGACATAACGTATCTATGTGCTGATCATACAGATTCTGTAATATATGATTGTGGTATTATTACATATTAATAACATACAGCTCGTTATTCTACGCGGGAAATGATTCACTAATTGTATACAGGGCTGTATGTTGTTATATGTAATAAACCCCTTGGTGTGCACTATAGGGCAGCAAAGCCCTTGACTATATTATTCATATATCTTCTATACTACTGTGTCATGCTACAAGTTATGACATGGAGACAAGTGATAAATAAGGCTCTGTTCGCACCTGTAATGGCACCGTACATAACTTGTAATGGGGTCCATTGGGTTCCATTTTGGTGTCTATCATTTCCCTCTTAATAAATTTGGCGTATTTCATGCTGACCCAATTCAGTTTACACCTGGTGTATGAAACGCCAGTCCTAATAAATCCCCCTATGACTTCAGAAGTTGATGATGGAGTTACCTGCCCTTGGTCTTCATCTTCTGATCTGAGCGGAGAACTCCAGCTTATACATGATAGTATTATTACAATGGAATCTTGTGATGTCATAATGTTTATTAAGATCACATGACATCACAGGATGACATGGTGGAATTATACTGATGTCATCTTATGATGCCACAATGTGTACTGAGCTACAGGCCACCATCTTATTGGCAGGTCCCAACAATAACCATGTCACCTGTAATATAAAAAAATCAAGCCAATGGCCACATTTACTAATAATGGCATATTTTACACCAAAGTGGAGGGGGAATTGGCGAGATCTGCGCCTAATGTATTAAAAGGAGCCTGGGACTTAAAAACTTTGTTACAATTTTAACTCTCTAACAGACAAAAAAACATATTTACAAACATTTATATTTAACCCTCTAACAGTCACGTTAAAATGTCAATAACCGTCCCGAAAGTGACACTTTTTGTTATTGTAGATAATTACTTTTTCCTCTTTAAAGGGAAAGTATTATCTATATATTTTTTTACCTAATTAAAACCAAATAGTGAAACATAATCTTTTTTCTAATTATTTTTTTATTGTTGATTTTTTTTTTTTTTCGTACGTGATTATGGAGGCAGCCCGCTTGCCTGAGCTGCTGTCAAAAGAATTTAGAGATATTCTTTACAGCAGCCACATGGCCCGTAAGAACCTGTGAACCGAAGAGGACCCATTGACTTCTATGGGAGCGTTGTGTAGGCGTGCTCTATGACTTGTGCAGAAAAGGAGGGGAGATGTATCCATCACCTATTGCCAATGGTGGATCCTGTGTTATCTATATATAGGTGCTACCTTTCACACACTATCTATACACACTGTATGGAGTTAAGTATTGGGTCAAATACACATCCCATTCTAAATCTATAGGCATCAATATGGAATTTCGTTGCTAAAACAGCTTACACTCCTCTGGGAAGGCTTTCTACAAGATTTTGAGGTGTCTGTGGGAATTTTTGTCCATTCATTCAGAAGAGCATTTGTGAGGTCAGACACAGATAATGGAGGAGAGGGCCTGGCTCGCAATATCCGTTCTAATTAATCCCAAAGGTGTTCGATGGGGTTAATGGAGAATAAGTTAGGGAAAAATTTGAGTTTTTCTCTGGCGCAGCCGGTATTCGTGAAGATCATTCAACCCAGTCGGCAGACAAGGTGAGTAAAAAAAAATAATTTTAATTTGTACAATAACACAACAATAAATTGGTTAAAACAAACGCAAACCCTGTTATATAACCGGGAAAGGAGTCGGCAATGCTAACCACTACCGGCTCAAAAGTAATAGGTCATTTTGTCGTTAAAAACAATGTTTGGGTAAATGCAAATAAAATTACATAAAAAACACATAAAAACAATTAAAAATGTGTTATAGTCAATTCAATATCGGAGTTATTCTTTTATATTAAATAATGAATAAAATTATTATTAAGAACATATAAAATCTTATAATGACATAAAAACTCATAAGTATACGTATATTTTAGTAACTCTTTATAATTAAGTATGATATTTAATGAATAAATATTAAAAAAAAAAATAATTTACAATTTAATGCTGGCAGAACAAACTGGAAGCTATTGGAAATTGGGGTCTTTGTTATTAGTGTGGTAATCACGGATTATATAGTAGTCTCCATCACTTCATTAAGACCTTCCGTTGTTAGGGTCTTTCATTTGTATATCCAATAGTTCTCTCTTCTACAGAGAGACTCAAAACGATTTGTTTTAGATTCAGATATATGTTCGATAGGAGTAATGGTGAAACACGCAAAATTATTGTTATGCGTAAGTGTGCAGTGTTTGGAGATACTATGCAATAGATATTTATTTTTACAGTTTGATCTGTGTTTATTAACATGACAGTGTAACGGTTGTATAGTTCTGCCTACATATTGCATACCACATTCACAGTTAATTAGGTATATAATGTATTGTGATTGACAATTCACATTTGTCTCAATTTTGTTCTTATTTCTGGTTTGGTTTGATTCGAACATATCTGTGTTGGTAATCATATCACAACAAAGACATCTCAGTTTTCCACATTTGGAACTGCCTTTTTTGGCTGATTTTTGGTTTCCACAAATGGATGGTTTTACTTTGGTACAATCAAAATTCACACGGCTAGGTGCTAAGATGTTTTTGATCGTTCTTGCTCTCTTAAAGGTGATTAGAGGTTTAGATGGTAGACTATTGCTCAGGTAGGGGTCAGTTTGTAGGATGTGCCAGTGTTTATTGATAATGTCTCTAATGTATTTGTTTGCACAGTTATATTTCGTAACAAAATTAAATGAAAATTTATTATTGTACTTTGATGTGTTAACTTTTTTACTGGTATTTGTAAGACACTCCATTTGTTTCCGACTGTGTTTTTTTGTAAGCATCAGATAACAGTGTGTGAGGATAATTTATTTTTCTAAAACGTTTATATAAAATGCGACTTTGTCTATATAAATCAGTGTCAAGTGTACAGTTTTTTCCAATCCGCATGTACTGACTATAGGGATGCAAATGTAAGGAGAAAGAGGCAGCACTCCAAGGTTCAAAAAATAGAAAGTTTATTCACCCATCAGTGAAAAAGGTGCAACGTTTCAGCTGTTCAATGCAGCCTTTGTCAAGCAATATAAAACAGACAATTCAGTGCTTTTATACAACCCGTCTTATTAGAGACGACCATCTAGTGACAGACCTCTTTATAAAGAGTACAGACCGTAATAACCTTTTAAGGTATGAGAGTCAGCATCCTAGAAAGATTGTCAAATCACTTCCGTTTAGTCAGATGCTGAGGACTAGCAGGATAGTGGACGATAAATCAACTATGATTGGTCGATTAGTCGAGATGGGAGAGAAATTTCGATCTAGGGGTTACCCAGATACACTTGTCGGGTACCATATTGCCCGAGTTAGAACTAACGAGAGTCAAGGGGATCACTCTAAAGATATTAGAGGTTCTAAGAATAAAAAACTTATCCCTTGTGTCACCACTTATGACACAAACAGTCCCAAAATTATGCAGGTGGTTAGGAAACACTGGCCTATATTGGGGAATTTTTATGATATTCCAGAATTTAAATCCCCCCCTCTATTTTCTTATAGGAGATCGTCTAACTTGAAAGATAGACTAGTAAAAACTGATATAGGTAAGAGAGACACTGGGAGTTTGGCTAGACAAGATCGTATCTCACGATGTGGTTGTTATCCATGCTTAAATTGTGTGAATTGTGGTCTAATGATTAAGGGAGATTCCTTTACACACCCAAAGACCGGTAAGACTGATAAAATAAGACATTTTTTAACCTGTAGATCGAGCTTTGTGATCTATGTTCTTATATGTCCATGCAAACTGTTATATGTAGGTGAGACTACTACGGAATGTAGGATTAGACTCAATACACACAAATCTACGATCAATACAAATAAGACTGAATTACCTATGCCCAGACATTTCTGTGAAGCCCAACATAGGGTTAACCAGCTTTGCTTTCTTATCATAGATCATGTACCCCCTCTTAGAAGGGGTGGTGATAGGGAGAAAGTATTAAAAAGGAAAGAAGTGGAGTGGATTAGTAGACTTGATACGCTGCAACCTAAGGGACTCAACTTTGAGTATAATTTAAAAGCATTTTCATAGATTTCTTTTGGCCTAGGATACTGTGGATTGTGGTATTTTCCCATACTGCTACTAGATGATATTGTCTCCATATGTAGTAAGAGTTAATTTAATTATTTTATTTTTCTATTTTTATGAGGGGTATCTATATATTTACATACATTTTATATTTATTTTATATTATATTAGATCACACATATTTTTTCTGGAATTTTGAGTTTTTTCTAGGTTTGGATAATTAATTATTATTTTTTAATTTTTCAGGTCTGATTTATAAATAACTGTATTTCTTCTTTGGATGCTGACCCAATCCGAGGGTAACATGGACGTTTAGAGTGCTTTTTTCTTTTGTGGATGTAGATACTGTATAAAATTATTGTACTTTATTACTACTCATTACCCATATTGATATATCGCTTGAATTGCTCTATTTTCTTTGAGATCCTTAGAACCCTTTCGTATCTAGACACTATGACGTGGTTTTATCCACATATTTGTCATGATTTCTGACCATGTCACCTATATTGGTGATATTGGTCGGGTCAAGTAGGATTCTTTGATCTTAATAGACTTACGCTGGGGTCTGGGATCTATAATCTTGATGCCTGTTCTTTGTTTTCTCTCCGGCGCTCTTGTATGTATGCATGCTTGCTAAGACGCTAATATGGGGCTGTTTTGACAGCCGTTCACGTGATATCTTTACCACGTGATTTCGTGCTGAGCATGCGCAGTTGGACCACATGAACGCCGTAGATGTTTGAACTTGGCGCACTACACGTCCCATGTTATGTACCTTTGTTTTGGGTGAGTGCCAATGTTTGTATGTTCATTCAGAAAATATACACACATGTGCATTGATTTATTTTACCTGAGTCTGCGTAGCTGCAGAATATTTTGTCTCTAATCAGGATATCTTGTGCAATCTGCCACTATGTCACTTTATTTGAATAAACCACCTTCTTGGATGTTCACTAAACACAATTTTATAAATGTCATAACATTATGATGATGGACCTTATATTATCGATTTGATATACACTTATAAATTTTTAATTTTTTACTTGAATGTTTATATCCGTTTTGTAACTCCTCCCATTGTGGGTTGTATAAAAGCACTGAATTGTCTGTTTTATATTGCTTGACAAAGGCTGCATTGAGCAGCTGGATCGTTGCACCTTTTTCACTGATGGGTGAATAAACTTTCTATTTTTTGAACCTTGGAGTGTTGCCTCTTTCTCCTTACATTTGTATACCATTGGGGATTTACAAGTCGGCTCCCTGGAGGCTTGCACCCTTATGCCCTGGAGGTTTTTATTCTACTGTGCTGCCCATACACCTTCTCTTGGATACTGACTATAGGGTATATTATGCAACCATTTAGTGTAATGACCACTATAAAAATTGAGATAGCTACTACTATCCACTTTTTTTTTTAAAAGTGAGTGTAATAATCTTTTGTTCTGTCTTTGTAATAACTAGATCTAAAAAGTATATTTCATTATTTTGGATATTATAGGTGAAATTAATTCCCCATGTGTTTTTATTCAGTGATTGACAGAATATTGTGGCAGTGGTTGTATCTCCTTCCCAGATAAAAAAATAGGTCGTCTATATATCTTTTAAAAAGTATGATATGGGTAGTTGCCCATTGATGTTGCCAAATACGTGTTTCCGCAAACATCCCCATAAAAATGTTGGCATAACTCGGTGCCACTCTTGTGCCCATTGCAGTGCCTTTGATCTGGTGATAGATTTTGTGATCAAAGGTGAATACATTGTTTTTAAGGATAAACTCCCGATGGGGTTAATGTCAGGGCTCTGTGCGGGTCAGTCATATCCTTTCACACCAACAATGCCTTTATGGTCCTTGTGCACTGGGGCACAGTTATGCTGGAACAGAAAAGGGCCTACCCCAAACCATTCCAACAAAGTTAGAAGCATTCAGTTGTCCAAAATGTCTTCGTATGCCTAAGTTTTAAGATTTGCCTTCACTGGAACTTAGAGGCTTAGGCCAACCTCTGGAAAACAACCCCATTGCATTATCCCTCCTCTACCAAACCTTACAGTTGGCACAATGCATTAAAGTAGGTAACGTTCACCTGGCATTTGCCAAACTCAGACTAATGGAGAAGCGTGATTCGTCACTCCACAAAACACGTTTCCACTACTCCAGAGGCAGCGTGCTTTAAACCACTCCATCCGATGCTTGGCATTATGCTTGGTGATTTAAGGCTTGCATGCAATGGAAATCCATGCCGTTAAACTCACGGGGCACAGTTTTTGTGCGGATGTTAATGCCAGAGGAGGTTTGGAACTCTGCAGTTATTAGGTCAGCAGAGCACTGGCGGACCTTATGCACTACGCATCCCAGCACTCTTCGACCCCGGTCTTTAACTTTACTTTGGTCTGTGGTTTCTAAACGCTTCCACTTTGCAGTAAAACTACTCACAGTTAATCGTGGAATATCTAAGAGGGAAGAAATTTCACAAACTGACTTGTTGCAATGGTAACATAATATTACAGCACCGCTCTAAAATTCAGTGAGGTTTTTTTTAGAACAACCCGTTCTTTCACAAAATGTGTAAAGGTGACTGCATGGCTAGGTGCTTGATTTATACACCTGTGGCAAGCGGACTGAATGAAATACCTGAATTCAATTAATTAGGTTGGGTTCACACGGTGTGTGAACCTAAGATGTGTGTCCCAGTACTTTTGTCTGTATAACGTAGGTGTTACCTGTCAGTGTAATCCTGCCTGTGATGATAATGAGATGATTGCTGAGAAGTGATCTCTACAGAACAGGACGGATCAGTCTATTATGAATGGTGGATCCTGTGTTATCTAAATATAGGTGTTACCTGTCAGAGTAATGCTGCCTGTGATGATGAGATGAATGCAGAAAAGTGCTCCCTACAGAACAGGAATTTCAGTCTATTGTGAGGCTTAGGGGCCAGCGGATTTGTTGCAAATTTTACCTATTTCAATGTGGAAGGGTTGAAATCCAAGGTGAATTTGCAGCAGAAGACACATGTGGATTTTTTTGTGGATTCACCAGAGATTTGAGACAAAAAGCCAAAGGGGAAAATTTCTGTCCTGTGTGAACCCAGCCGCAATGTTTGATGACTGCCATGTTGTGAAAATGTCTCTGATCTACAGAAGAGGTTCAAAGCACCTGGAAATGTCTAGTATTGTTGAGACATCCTATAAAGCTTTAAAACGTAGAAACATTTCGGTGCCTCTTTTTTTTGGACATGGAATCCGGTCCAGTTGTCAGCTGATTCCCAAAAGTCCCAACGTGGTGGGCATTGCACACAAGGGGTACCGGCAGCATTCTCATTACATACATGATCTAATAAAGCGGAGTACCTACATGGTTGTACACCTAAAGATAAGCCCCACACCGACTGATTTTATTGGGAATGTACTCATCCTATGTAGCACTGTTCTGTAATTTTTTTATTTTTCCCCTGGAACTGAATGAGAAGATTTTAGCCCTTTTTCTAAATCTTTGTGGCTTCAAGATATCTTTATACAATTCTCTTTACAGTAGGGCATTTCTATTTATTTTTTGCTTGTGGCTTTAGACAAAAAAAAATTAACATAATCTCTACATTCCTGTGCAAATATGAAACAACCTATGGGTCTGACAATACTATTCATGTCATCTGAAACAAGAAAAATCTGTCCCTCACATCAGCCCATCTAAAAATATCATAAAGCGTGGTTGTGGACTTTCTCAGCCGGAAACATCTAGATCTGCTTTCTTAAAGCAAGAGGGTTTTTTTTTTAGGAACATGGATTTAGTATATGCCCAATGAATACACCAAGATGCAGCAGCCGACTCATCAGGCAGGTTCAGCAGACCCCTATTTTCCACATAGGTGCGTGTACCAGAGGTGGGACCTGCATCTACCAGACTTTTATGGCACATCCTGTGTTGGGAATACTCCTTTATTCTGCTGTATTCCCACATTGCAGTTTCCCGCTTTTCTATCTACATTGATATAATCCAATTCAGCAAACGTCGAGAACAACAACAACAAACATTGTGAGAATCAATCACTTTATTAAAAAATAAAATTCGAACAACACAACATTACACATAAGGTTTAGTGTAAGATGATGGGAGATCATTGCGGGGCCGTGTCAGGATAGGAGCGGTAGTTCATGTTAAACCTGCTCTGTGGATGGTAACACAACTATAATGTTTTCTCATGTGTAAGGTAAAACCCTAATGTCGCTTAGTCTTACTCACAATCATTATCTTATCCTTAAAAAGTACACGTGTATGGAGCCTGCAGTGTCTATGTTTCCGACAACAGTCACTTAAAAAACACCTCACAGATATGCCATCTCCTTCTATGGCTGAAATAACTGGTTCTGCCCCTTTCGCAATACCAGGCTACAGCAGTTTTTTTTTAGTTTTTTATAAGGCCTCATTCACATGTCCATATTTGGCATCAGTATTTGTAAGCCAAAACTGGAAGCGGAACATAAGCATAGAAAAGTATAATGGGAAGACCTGCACGTCTTCCATGTTTGGACCTACTCCTAGTTTTGTCTTGCAAATACTTATGTAAAATATTGTCCAAAATATGCAAATGTAAATGAGGCTTTACATTCTACTAGTTTCTTACATGGGAGAATTTGTTTCCTACACTTTCATGGGAAAAATGCAAACCCAGTTTGAACCCCCCCCCCCCCTTCAGCATCCTAATGGGATTTAGAACCAGGCTTTCACTTGACCATTCAAGAACCCTCCATCTCTGTTTTTAGGACCATTCCTTGGTGGGTTTACTGGTATTGCCTTGTTCCAAAGTCTACTTTTAGCGGAGCTTAAAGCTTTCTGACAGATGATCTTACATTACACTCAAACAGCCACTGCTAATGTAGAATTCATAATGGATTCTAGGAGGATGAGCTGCCCAGGTCCTGATGCAGTTGAGAAATCCCAAGCCATAACATTTCCTCAAGTCATTTACAGGTTTTTTTCCTGATGAAATGTGGCCTATAATTTATGCCAAACAGGTCTTCTGGTACTGGGGACAAATAACTTTTTGATTCTTCTTTGATAGGTGTTCACGAGTAAACTATAGTCTTGCCTTGATGTTTTTTTCTGTATAACTAAGGTTTTCTTTTGACATACCTCTGTGAAGTTTTCATTTTCACATCAATTTTGCAAAGGTGGACATCAAGAGTGGCAAAATCTGCATGTATATATTGAAAGAAATTCCGGGGTTCTCAGAAACTTCTCTCAGCATCTTGTGTTCTGCTCTCAGGCTGATCTTACGGAGACAGATTGGCCTGGACCAATTGGCAGTTGTCTGAAATCTCCACTTGTAGATGGTTTTCTGGACAGTGGAATGATTGACATCTAATAGATTTGGCATCTTTCCTTTCTTGAATCATAGACACCTAAAACCTTTCTGAAGGACTCAGAGCGCTCCGGATCTCGGCATGGTAATACCACACATTTCACTAACAAAGGGTAAACCAAACGTCAGAAGTTTAAATGAGACAAGTTCCTCCTGGATCCCATCTAAGGCTGGAATCACACATGCAGCTTTTTTTTTTACCAAAGCCAAAAGAGTATTAAAAAGAAATGGGAAATATAAATGAAGGACTTCTACTTCTCTTTCTGGCTGGATCCACTTCTCACTTTGAGGTGCAGTTTTTCATGTGTTTCTTTGAGCCAAACTGCATGTGTGATTCCAGTTCACAAATAGCAGTTTAGGTTCAGAATTGTCTGCAGCTGTCCCATTCATCTGAATGGTGATTTCAAAATCCATGTGCATGCTGCAGATATAACCCCACTCAGATGCATGAAACGATTTTTAGTTTCAGAAATTTCTGTTAAAAATCTGCCGCAAGTGAATCTACCCTGAGGGTAAGAGCAGACGGAGCGTCAGCTGCAACCACACACACATAGGTGATGACTGGACACACGATTTAGTCAGTAAATACTGTGGAATTACCAGAAAAACCGTGTGGGCATTAATCACCGCATATGGGCGTGATTTCAGGGCTGTCGACTCGAAGTCTAATTCTAGGTCTTTAAGTTAGTGATAAATATACTTATGACATTTCCTTCTATGAAAAAAAAGATTTGTGAATTTTTATTTTATTCAACTGCAAAGTTAATTTCTTAGTGTTTTTTTTTTGTCCAATTCCATGATCTTCATCTTTTTATACTGTTTTAATGAAAGTCAAAAATAAAAAAGTCCATGTTAAAAACAAAAAAGTTTACATTGCCCTTACTGTCAGTCTGGATTCTCCTGCAGTGTGGGGGAATTTATGAATACTGTAATAAGAAGCAGGATTCATGGTGAGAATTCAGCTTCTCTGCTTTGTAAGGCTGGGTTCACACCTGTGTTGGCGTGTTTCGATGTCCTGCTCCGTCAAAGGAGCAGAACAAGGGAATGATGGAACCAACGGTACCGTTGCACAACGGATACCGCCGGTTGCTGATGAAACCCATTGACTTTAATGTGTTCTGTCAGCTTTCTGTGGGGGTGCCCGTGATTTCACCGGACACAATAGCGCAGCATGCCGCGCTATTGTTTTTGGTATACTCCGGCAAAACCTGCTGGATCTGCGACGAAAGCCCCTAACGCAGCCTTCGACACAGATGTGAACATAGCCTAAACAAGGCTCTTCTTTTCTTCCTTATATCCACAATACTTTTCCTTCATAGATCCCAGTCACAGTTGACCTCAGGTAAACATAATTTTGGTGTTTGGCAGATCCAGGCTAATTCCACCCAAAAAAAAGAAACGATCGTATTGGCTGTTTAAATGTCTGTGAATAATCTGATGTGTTTAAAATATTTTTTTTTTATCTTATTGCATTTCCCACATTCTTAACGAGATTATGGTTTCTACTCCATGTGAATTCTCTGAGGAGTTCCAAAATGTAATTCCTCTGTAAAACATCTTCCACATATAGAATATCAAAATTGATTCTCGTCTGTATGCTTACTCCGATGAGCCCTAAGTTTGCCTTTAGTAGTAAAACATTTCCCACATTCTGAACATGAATATAATTTCTCGCCTGTGTGACTTCTCTTATGTGCAATAAGACTCGATTTAGCTGTGAAACATTTCCCACATTCTGAACATAAATATGACTTCTCTCCTGTGTGAATTCTCTCATGGATAACAAGATTTGATTTATCTGTAAAACATTTCCCACATTCTGAACATGAAAATGGCTTCTCTCCTGTGTGACTTCTCTTATGTACAACATGATATGATTTATGTGTAAAACATTTCCTACATTCTAAACATGAATATGGCTTCTCTCCTGTGTGAATTATCTCGTGTGTAACAAGATTTGATTTTCGTGCAAAACATTTCCCACATTCTGAACATGAATATGGCTTCTCTCCTGTGTGACTTCTCTCACGTGTAGCAAGATGTGATTTATTTGAAAAACATTTCCTACATTCTAAACATGAATATGGCTTCTCTCCTGTGTGAATTCTCTCATGTGTAACAAGATTTGCTTTTCGTGCAAAACATTTTCCACATTTTGAACATGAATACGGCTTCTCCCCTGTGTGAATTATTTTCTTTGTTAAAAGACATGAAATTTTTGTGAACACTTTACCACATTGAAACCTTTTACCCCCTTTCTGAGCTGTACTTGTGGTAACAATCTGTGATTGCTCAGGAGAATGTTCATCATGATTAGTGAAATTATATGATAGGTCTTTACTGTGAAGTCCTGAAAGTACATTAAGGGTAATGAGGTTTCCGCCTGAAGAGTGCTGGATGATATCTTCACCTTCTACTTTATAATTTAGCAATAACCTGAAGTTTCCCTCAGAGTTCTTACTGGGATTTTCTGTTAGGATTAAAAATTTGTTTTGTGATTTTGTTTCAAAATAGAAAAGTTGACAAATGTATAACATTCATATTAGGCTGGAAACACACATGCAGTGTTTTGAGCCAAAGTCAGAAGTGGATCAAGCAGGAAGAAGTTTAAGCCATGCCTTTTGAATCCACTCCTGGTTTCAGCTCAAAAACTATATGTGTGATTCCAACCTTACAACGCTTTGTATAACACTTTGGGATAAATCCGTGACAAAGTCCAGGATTAAGATTTACACCCAGTCCCCCACTTTTATTAAGTAAAGCTTGACTTTGTAAAAAAAAAATTCTCCAACAACAGAAACTTGTCTGGCAATGAAGCCTGTTCTCTGCCAAAACATTTGGACCTTAAAATACTAATAATGCATACAACATCTTAACCTAATAATGTTACAGACAATCGAATATTTGTGTAGAAATTTTTTACTTCCCCTTTCCCATCCCACTTCCCCTTTCCCATCCCTTGGTTGAACTTGATGGACATGTGTCTTTTTTCAACCGTACAAACTATGTAACTATGTAACTATGTAACTATGTAATATTGGCCACAGTCTACATTTAACAAAATGTGTCACGAGACAAAGCACACATCTCAGGCTGAATTCACGGACATGATAATGAGGTCTGTATATCCTAATGGCTGCACAGTCAACAGATCTAAATTTTATAGAACATCTTTGGGATGCAGTGGAATAGACAGAGTGAAGTTATCAATCAGAATATGTAATAAAGTTTTCCAGTACATAGTAATATCATACCACTAAGAATTCAGGCTGTTCTAAGGGGAAAGTCAAGTACTAATATGGTGGACCTAGTGAAGTGGCCCCATTCAAGTTTTAGCCATGTGACAATTTAAGAGAAATTTGTTGTTCTATTCCTCTGCCAAACTATATTTATTTGGTCTTGTTTTTTTCCTCATAACATATAGTGCTTCGATATTGTGTAATAAAATAATTCCTATATTTATCTCTGATTAAAGAGGCTCTGTCACCAGATTTTGCAACCCCTATCTGCTATTGCAGCAGATAGGCGCTGCAATATAGATAAGAGTAACGTTTTTATTTAAAAAAAACGAGCATTTTTGGCCAAGTTATGGCCATTTTTGTATTTATGCAAATGAGGCTTGCTAAAGTCTAACTGGGCGTGTTTAAAGTTAAAGTACAACTGGGCGTGTATTATGTGTGTTACATCGGGGCGTTTTTACTTCTTCTACTAGCTGGGCGTTCTGACGAGAAGTATCATCCACTTCTCTTCAGAACGCCCAGCTTGTGGCAGTGCAGACACAGCGTGTTCTCGAGAGATCACGCTGTGTCGTCGCTCACTTCCTGCCCCAGGTCCTGCATCATGTCGGACGAGCGAGGACACATCGGCACCAGAGGCTACAGTTGATTCTGCAGCAGCATCGGCGTTTGCAGGTAAGTCGATGTAGTACTTACCTGCAAACGCTGATGCTGCTGCAGAATCAACTGTAGCCTCTGGTGCCGATGTGGCCGACACGATGCAGGACCTGGGGCAGGAAGTGAGTGACATCACAGCGTGATCTCTCGAGAACACGCTGTGTGTCTGCTTTGCCAGAAGCTGGGTGTTAACGAACAGAAGTGGATGATGCTGATTCGTCAGCATCATACACTCCCATTCCTAACGCCCAGCTAGTAAAAGAAGTAAAAACGCCCGATGTACACACATAATACACGCCCAGTTGTACTTTTACTGTAAACACGCCCAGTTGTACTTTTGCAAGCCTCATTTGCATGAATACAAAAATGGTCATAACTTGGCCAAAAATGCTCGTTTTTTAAAAATAAAAACGTTACTGTAATCTACATTGCAGCGCCTATCTGCTGCAATAGCAGATAAGGGTTGCAAGATCTGGTGACAGAGCTTCTTTAAGTGGAAGGGTGATAGAGGTGAAACTCTGCAGAGATAGGTGTGGACATCCAGGACGTTTATAGTCTATGGGCAGACAGCAACTGGTTAAAATAGGTGCTTCATAATAATAATGGATGCTATTTTTTTTAATCCAATATAAAAAAAACAACAACAAAAAACCAACATCTTTAAACGCACTTTGAAAACTTCTTAAAGACCCTTAAAGCGTACCTAATTTGGATGACTTCTCTAAATAATCTGTCATATGTGTGAACAGGAGGAATAACACTATTTCTGGCATTATATGACTTGTATATGGCATTCTTTTAGCAGTTTTACTCTGCAGGCTCTATCTTTAATTCTCAGCTTTCCCTGATGTAGTGGATGGAGCCCAACTACTATCATGTCTTCTATAGACTGCACACACAGAGCAGAGAATCATCCTTGTCCACTATCTTTCTGTAGAATAACCTTAGAAGCTGCAGCAGAATGGAGGATATTATATAGCAGTGAGGGGTGTAGCAGAAAATCCAGAACTGGGGTGACATATAACTTTTTCCAGCAGTCTATGTCTTTTCTCATAACACAGGCCTTTTTTTTTTTTTTGCAATTATTCTTCCCCTTTCGATTTGTCTCTTCACCCTCCCCACTAGTTATCCCTTACCTCTTAGTTTTTGTCCCGCCCACCAGCATTCTCTGCGTGCGTTCACAGAATCACGTGACCACACCTCAGCTAGCTAATGTAATGACCATCATCCCTGTATATGTGCAATCCCCATCATCCCTGTATATATGTAATCCCCATAATCACTGTAGATACCATAAGTAAACCCATCATCCCTAAATATACACTACCGTTCAAAAGTTTGGGGTCACCCAGACAATTTTTTTCTTTTCCATGAAAACTCACACTTATATTTATCAAATGAGTTGCAAAATTACTGTAAAATATAGTCAAGACATTGACAAGGTTAGAAATAATGATTTTTATTTGAAATAATAATTTTCTCCTTCAAACTTTGCTTTTGTCAAAGAATGCTCCATTTGCAGCAATTACAGCATTGCAGACCTTTGGCATTCTAGCTGTTAATTTGCTGAGGTAATCGGGAGAAATTTCATCCCATGCTTCCAGAAGGCCCTCCCACAAGTTGGATTGGCTTGATGGGCACTTCTTATGTACCATACGGTCAAGCTGCTCCCACAACAGCTCTATGGGGTTGAGATCTGGTGACTGCGCTGGCCACTCCATTACAGATAGAATACCAGCTGCCTGCTTCTTCCCTAAATAGTTCTTGCATAATTTGGAGGGGTGCTTTGGGTCATTGTCCTGTTGTAGGATGAAATTGGTTCCAATCAAGCGCTGTCCACAGGGTATGGCATGGCGTTGCAAAATGGAGTGATAGCCTTCCTTATTCAAAATCCCTTTTACCTTGTACAAATCTCCCACTTTACCAGCACCAAAGCAACCCCAGACCATCACATTACCTCCACCATGCTTGACAGATGGCATCAGGCACTCTTCCAGCATCTTTTCAGTTGTTCTGTGTCTCACAAATTTTCTTCTGTGTGATCCAAACACCTCAAACTTCGATTCGTCTGTCCATAACACTTTTTTCCAATCTTCCTCTGTCCAATGTCTGTGTGCTTTTGCCCATATTAATCTTTTCCTTTTATTAGCCAGCCTCAGATATGGCTTTTTCTTTGCCACTCTGCCCTGAAGGCCAGCATCCTGGAGTCGCCTCTTCACTGTAGACATTGACACTGGCATTTTGCGGGTACTATTTAATGAAGCTGCCAGTTGAGGACCTGTGAGGCGTCTATTTCTCAAACTAGAGACTCTAATGTACTTGTCGTGTTGCTCAGTTGTGCAGCGGGGTCTCCCACTTCTCTTTCTACTCTGGTTAGAACCTGTTTGTGCTGTCCTCTGAAGGGAGTAGTACACACCGTTGTAGGAAATCTTCAGTTTCTTGGCAATTTCTCGCATGGAATAGCCTTCATTTCTAAGAACAAGAATAGACTGTCGAGTTTCACATGAAAGCTCTCTTTTTCTAGCCATTTTGAGAGTTTAATCGAACCCACAAATGTAATGCTCCAGATTCTCAACTAGCTCAAAGGAAGGTCAGTTTTATAGCTCCTCTAAACAGCAAAACTGTTTACTTCGGTGCTAACATAATTGCACAAGGGTTTTCAAGTATTTTCTAATCATCAATTAGCCTTCTAACACAGTTAGCAAACACAATGTACCATTAGAACACTGGAGTGATGGTTGCTGGAAATGGGCCTCTATGAACCTATGTAGATATTGCATTAAAAAACAGACGTTTGCAGCTATAATAGTCATTTAGCACATTAACAATGTATAGAGTGTATTTCTGATTAATTTATTGTTATCTTCTTTGGAAAAAACTGTGATACATTTTCAAGAAAATTTAAAAATGCTATTTTTACAGGGACCAGTTCAGTTGTGAAGTGGCTTTGAGGTCCTTAGATTTTAGAAACCCCCAAAAAGTCACCCCATTTTAAAAACTGCACCCCTCAAAGTATTCAAAACAGCATTTAGAAAGTTTCTTAACCCTTTAGACATTGCGCAGGAATTAAGGCAAAGTAGAGGTGAAATTTACAAAGTTCATTCTTTTTTTCCAGAAATTAATTTTGAATCCATTTTTTTTGTACCACAGAAGGTTTTACCCAAGAAATGCAACTCAATATTTATTGCCCAGGTTCTGCAGTTTTAGGAAATATCCCACATGTGGCTTTAGTGTGCTACTGGACTGAAGCACCGGCCTCAGAAGCAAAGGAGCACCTGGTGGATTTTGGGCCTCCTTTTTATTAGAATATATTTAAGGCAAAATGTCAGCTTTGTACAGGTCTTGTGGAACTAAAACAGTGGAAACCACCCAAAAGTGACCCCATTTGGGAAACTACACCCCTCGATAAATTTATTTAGGGGTGTAGCAGGCATTTTGACCCGCCAGTTTTTTTGCAAAAATGTTTGGAACTAGGCCATGAAAATGAAAATGTACATTTTTTTCAAATAAAATGTAGGTTTAGCTAATTGTTTTTCATTTCCAAAAGAACTAAAGTAGAAAAAGCACCACAACATTTGTAGAGCAATTTCTCCCGAGTAAAACAATACCCCACATGTGGTAATAAACGTTTTTTTGGACACACGGCAGGGCTCAGAAGGGAAAGAGCGCCATTTGGCTCTTGGAGATCACATTTAGCAGGAATGGTTTGCGGAGGTCATGTCACATTTGCAAAGCCCTTGAGGTGACAAAACAGGGGAAACCCCCAACAAGTGACCCCATTTTGGAAACTATACCCCTTAAGGAAATTATCTATGGGTATAGGGAGCATTTTGACCCCACAGGTTTCTTGCTGAAATTTTTGGAAGTAGGCTGTGAAAATGAAAATCTACTTTTTTTCAAAGAAAATGTAGGTTTAGCTAATTTGTTTTCATTTACACAAGGACTAAAGGAGAAAAAGCACCTTAAAATTTGTAAAGAAATTTCTCCCGAGTAAAACAATACCCCACATGTGTTAATAAATGGTTGTTTGGACACACGGCAGGGCTTAGAATGGAAAGAGCGCCATTTGGCTCTTGGAGCTCAAATTTAGCAGGAATGGTTTGAAGAGACCATGTCACATTTGCAAAGCCCCTGAGGGGACAAAACAGTGGAAACCCCCAACAAGTGACCCAATTTTGGAAACTACACCCCATGAGGAAATTATCTAGGGGTATAGTGAGCAGTTTGACCCCACAGGTGTTTTACAGAACTTATTGGAAGTAGGCCGTAAAAACGCAAATCTACATTTTTTCAAAGAAAATGTAGGTTTAGGTATTTTCTTTTCATTTCCACAAGGACTGAAGGAGAAAAAGCCCATAACATTTGTAAAGCAACTTCTCCCGAGTAAAACAATACCCCACATGTGGTCACAAACATCTGTTTGGACACACGGTAGGGCTCAGAATGGAACTAGCACCATTTGGATTTTGGAATTGTTTCTGGGCGCCATGTCACATTTGCTGAGCCCCTGTAGTACTAGTACAGTGGAAACACCCCAAAAAGGACTCCATTTTGAAAACTGCACCCCCTGAGGAATCATCTAGGGGTATAGTGAAAATTTTGATCCCAAAGGTTTTTTGCTGAATTAATTAGAATTAAGCCATGAAAATGAAAAATATTTTTTTTTTCCAACAAGATGTAGTTTTAGATCAACATTTTTCATTTTTACAATGATTAGCGAAGAAAATGCACCCCAACATTTGTAAATAAATTTATCCCTAGTACGGTAACACCCCATATGTGGTTATAATCAGCTGTTTACATATATGGGAGCATTCAGAAGAAAAGGAGCGGTATTTATCTTTATCGTAGATTTTGCTGAAATGGTTTGCGGACGCCATGTTGCATTTGCAAAACCACTGATGTATCAAACAAAAGTGACCCCGTTTTAGAAACAACACCCTTAAAGGCATTTATCAAGGGGTGTAGTGAGAATTTAGACTCCACAGGTGTTTTTCAGAAATGAATACACCGTGGATGGTGCAAAGTGAAAATTGCAATTTCTCCACTGATATGCCCATTAACCGCACAATATGTTGTGCCCCTAGAGAATCTTACCCCATAAATTGTAAAGCGTGTTCTCCCGGGTATGGTAATGCCTTACTTGTGGACATAAATTACTTTTGGGCACACTGTAGGGCTAAGAAGGGAAAGACCACCATTTTGAGCATGGATTTTGCTTGGTAATAGTTCTGTTTGGGGTTTTGCTGGTATTTCAGTTTATAATGTGGTGGCATATGTAATCTGTGCGGAGTACATCAGGGTATATGTAATCTGTGAGGAGTACATCAGGATATATGTAATGTGTGAGGAGTACATCAGGGTATATGTAATATGTGAGGAGAACATCAGGGTATATGTAATCTGTGAGGAATACATCAGGGTATATGTAATATGTGAGGAGTACATCAGGGTATATGTAATATGTGCGGAGTACATCAGGATATATGTAATATGTGAGGAGTACATCAGGATATATGTAATATGTGAGGAGTACATCAGGGTATATGTAATATGTGAGGAGTACATCAGGATATATGTAATATGTGAAGAGTACATCAGGGTTTATGTAATATGTGAGGAGTACATCAGGGTATATGTAATATGTGAGGAGTACATCAGGGTATATGTAGTATGTGAGGAGTACATCAGGGTATATGTAATATGTGAGCAGTACATCAGGGTATATGTAATATGTGCGGAGTACATCAGGATATATGTAATATGTGAGTAGTACATCAGGGTATATGTAAGCTGTGCAGAGTACATCAGGATATATGTAATATGTGAGGAGTACATCAGGATATATGTACTATGTGAGGAGTACATCAGGGTATATGTAATATGTGAGTAGTACATCAGGGTATATGTAAGCTGTGCAGAGTACATCAGGATATATGTAATATGTGAGGAGTACATCAGGATATATGTACTATGTGAGGAGTACATCAGGGTATATGTAATATGTGAGGAGTACATCAGGATATATGTAATATGTGAAGACTACATCAGGGTTTATGTAATATGTGAGGAGTACATCAGGGTATATGTAATATGTGAGGAGTACATCAGGGTATATGTAATATGTGAGGAGTACATCAGGGTATATGTAATCTGTGAGGAGTACATCAGGGTATATGTAATATGTGAGGAGTACATCAGGGTATATGTAATATGTGAGGAGTACATCAGGATATATGTAATATGTGCGGAGTACATCAGGATATATGTAATATGTGAGCAGTACATCAGGGTATATGTAATATGTGCGGAGTACATCAGGATATATGTAATATGTGAGTAGTACATCAGGGTATATGTAAGCTGTGCAGAGTACATCAGGATATATGTAATATGTGAGGAGTACATCAGGATATATGTACTATGTGAGGAGTACATCAGGGTATATGTAATATGTGAGGAGTACATCAGGGTATATGTAATATGTGAGGAGTACATCAGGGTATATGCAATATGTGAGGAGTACATCAGGGCATATGTAATATGTGTGGAGTACATCAGGGTATATGTAATATGCGAGGAGTACATCAGGGTATATGTAATATGTGAGTAGTACATCAGGGTATATGTAAGCTGTGCAGAGTACATCAGGGTATATGTAATATGTGAGGAGTACATCAGGCTATATGTAATATGTGAGAAGTACATCAGGATATATGTAATATGTGAGGAGTACATCAGGGTATATGTAATCTGTGAGGAGTACATCAGGGTATATGTAATATGTGAGGAATACATCAGGGTATATGTAATATGTGAGGAGTACATCAGGGTATATGTAATATGTGAGGAGTACATCAGGGTATATGTAATATGTGCGGAGTACATCAGGATATATGTAATATGTGAGGAGTACATCAGGATATATGTAATATGTGAGGAGTACATCAGGTTATATGTAATATGTGAGGAGTACATCAGGGTATATGTAATATGTGAGGAGTACATCAGGGTATATGTAATGTGTGAGGAGTACATCAGGGTATATGTAATATGCGAGGAGTACATCAGGGTATATGTAATATGTGAGGAGTACATCAGGATATATGTAATATGTGAGGAGTACATCAGGGTATATGTAATATGTGAGGAGTACATCAGGGTATAGGTAATATGTGAGGAGTACATCAGGGTATATGTAATATGTGAGGAGTACATCAGGGTATATGTAATGTGTGAGGAGTACATCAGGGTATATGTAATATGCGAGGAGTACATCAGGGTATATGTTATATGCGAGGAGTACATCAGGGTATATGTAATATGTGAGGTGTACATCAGGATATATGTAGTCTGTGAGGAGTACATCAGGATATATGTAATATGTGAGGAGTACATCAGGATATAGGTAATATGTGAGGAGTACATCAGGGTATATGTAATATGTGAGGAGCACATCAGGGTATATGTAATATGTGAGGAGTACATCAGGGTATATGTAAGCTGTGAGGAGTACATCAGGGTATATGTAATATGTGAGGAGCACATCAGGGTATATGTAATATGCGAGGAGTATATCAGGGTATATGTAATATGTGAGGAGTACATCAGGGTATATGTAATGTGTGAGGAGTACATCAGGGTATATGTAATATGTGAGGAGTACATCAGGGTATATGTAATATGTGAGGAGTACATCAGGGTATATGTAATATGTGAGGAGTACATCAGGATATATGTAATATGTGAGGAGTACATCAAGGTATATGTAATATGTGCGGAGTACATCAGGATATATGTAATATGTGAGTAGTACATCAGGGTATATGTAAGCTGTGCAGAGTACATCAGGATATATGTAATATGTGAGGAGTACATCAGGATATATGTACTATGTGAGGAGTACATCAGGGTATATGTAATATGTGAGGAGTACATCAGGATATATGTAATATGTGAAGACTACATCAGGGTTTATGTAATATGTGAGGAGTACATCAGGGTATATGTAATATGTGAGGAGTACATCAGGGTATATGTAATCTGTGAGGAGTACATCAGGGTATATGTAATATGTGAGGAGTACATCAGGGTATATGTAATATGTGAGGAGTACATCAGGATATATGTAATATGTGCGGAGTACATCAGGATATATGTAATATGTGAGCAGTACATCAGGGTATATGTAATATGTGCGGAGTACATCAGGATATATGTAATATGTGAGTAGTACATCAGGGTATATGTAAGCTGTGCAGAGTACATCAGGATATATGTAATATGTGAGGAGTACATCAGGGTATATGTAATATGTGAGGAGTACATCAGGATATATGTAATATGTGAAGAGTACATCAGGGTTTATGTAATATGTGAGGAGTACATCAGGGTATATGTAATATGTGAGGAGTACATCAGGGTATATGTAATATGTGAGGAGTACATCAGGGTATATGTAATATGTGAGCAGTACATCAGGGTATATGTAATATGTGCGGAGTACATCAGGATATATGTAATATGTGAGTAGTACATCAGGGTATATGTAAGCTGTGCAGAGTACATCAGGATATATGTAATATGTGAGGAGTACATCAGGATATATGTACTATGTGAGGAGTACATCAGGGTATATGTAATATGTGAGTAGTACATCAGGGTATATGTAAGCTGTGCAGAGTACATCAGGATATATGTAATATGTGAGGAGTACATCAGGATATATGTACTATGTGAGGAGTACATCAGGGTATATGTAATATGTGAGGAGTACATCAGGATATATGTAATATGTGAAGACTACATCAGGGTTTATGTAATATGTGAGGAGTACATCAGGGTATATGTAATATGTGAGGAGTACATCAGGGTATATGTAATATGTGAGGAGTACATCAGGGTATATGTAATCTGTGAGGAGTACATCAGGGTATATGTAATATGTGAGGAGTACATCAGGGTATATGTAATATGTGAGGAGTACATCAGGATATATGTAATATGTGCGGAGTACATCAGGATATATGTAATATGTGAGCAGTACATCAGGGTATATGTAATATATGCGGAGTACATCAGGATATATGTAATATGTGAGTAGTACATCAGGGTATATGTAAGCTGTGCAGAGTACATCAGGATATATGTAATATGTGAGGAGTACATCAGGATATATGTACTATGTGAGGAGTACATCAGGGTATATGTAATATGTGAGGAGTACATCAGGGTATATGTAATATGTGAGGAGTACATCAGGGTATATGCAATATGTGAGGAGTACATCAGGGCATATGTAATATGTGTGGAGTACATCAGGGTATATGTAATATGCGAGGAGTACATCAGGGTATATGTAATATGTGAGTAGTACATCAGGGTATATGTAAGCTGTGCAGAGTACATCAGGGTATATGTAATATGTGAGGAGTACATCAGGCTATATGTAATATGTGAGAAGTACATCAGGATATATGTAATATGTGAGGAGTACATCAGGGTATATGTAATCTGTGAGGAGTACATCAGGGTATATGTAATATGTGAGGAATACATCAGGGTATATGTAATATGTGAGGAGTACATCAGGGTATATGTAATATGTGAGGAGTACATCAGGGTATATGTAATATGTGAGGAGTACATCAGGATATATGTAATATGTGCGGAGTACATCAGGATATATGTAATATGTGAGCAGTACATCAGGGTATATGTAATATGTGCGGAGTACATCAGGATATATGTAATATGTGAGTAGTACATCAGGGTATATGTAATATGTGAGTAGTACATCAGGGTATATGTAAGCTGTGCAGAGTACATCAGGATATATGTAATATGTGAGTAGTACATCAGGGTATATGTAAGCTGTGCAGAGTACATCAGGATATATGTGATATGTGAGGAGTACATCAGGGTATATGTAATATGTGAGGAGTACATCAGGATATATGTAATATGTGAAGAGTACATCAGGGTTTATGTAATATGTGAGGAGTACATCAGGGTATATGTAATATGTGAGGAGTACATCAGGGTATATGTAATATGTGAGGAGTACATCAGGGTATATGTAATATGTGAGCAGTACATCAGGGTATATGTAATATGTGCGGAGTACATCAGGATATATGTAATATGTGAGTAGTACATCAGGGTATATGTAAGCTGTGCAGAGTACATCAGGATATATGTAATATGTGAGGAGTACATCAGGATATATGTACTATGTGAGGAGTACATCAGGGTATATGTAATATGTGAGGAGTACATCAGGGTATATGTAATATGTGAGGAGTACATCAGGGTATATGCAATATGTGAGGAGTACATCAGGGCATATGTAATATGTGTGGAGTACATCAGGGTATATGTAATATGCGAGGAGTACATCAGGGTATATGTAATATGTGAGTAGTACATCAGGGTATATGTAAGCTGTGCAGAGTACATCAGGGTATATGTAATATGTGAGGAGTACATCAGGCTATATGTAATATGTGAGAAGTACATCAGGATATATGTAATATGTGAGGAGTACATCAGGGTATATGTAATCTGTGAGGAGTACATCAGGATATATGTAATATGTGCGGAGTACATCAGGATATATGTAATATGTGAGCAGTACATCAGGGTATATGTAATATGTGCGGAGTACATCAGGATATATGTAATATGTGAGTAGTACATCAGGGTATATGTAATATGTGAGTAGTACATCAGGGTATATGTAAGCTGTGCAGAGTACATCAGGATATATGTAATATGTGAGTAGTACATCAGGGTATATGTAAGCTGTGCAGAGTACATCAGGATATATGTAATATGTGAGGAGTACATCAGGGTATATGTAATATGTGAGGAGTACATCAGGATATATGTAATATGTGAAGAGTACATCAGGGTTTATGTAATATGTGAGGAGTACATCAGGGTATATGTAATATGTGAGGAGTACATCAGGGTATATGTAATATGTGAGGAGTACATCAGGGTATATGTAATATGTGAGCAGTACATCAGGGTATATGTAATATGTGCGGAGTACATCAGGATATATGTAATATGTGAGTAGTACATCAGGGTATATGTAAGCTGTGCAGAGTACATCAGGATATATGTAATATGTGAGGAGTACATCAGGATATATGTACTATGTGAGGAGTACATCAGGGTATATGTAATATGTGAGTAGTACATCAGGGTATATGTAAGCTGTGCAGAGTACATCAGGATATATGTAATATGTGAGGAGTACATCAGGATATATGTACTATGTGAGGAGTACATCAGGGTATATGTAATATGTGAGGAGTACATCAGGATATATGTAATATGTGAAGACTACATCAGGGTTTATGTAATATGTGAGGAGTACATCAGGGTATATGTAATATGTGAGGAGTACATCAGGGTATATGTAATATGTGAGGAGTACATCAGGGTATATGTAATCTGTGAGGAGTACATCAGGGTATATGTAATATGTGAGGAGTACATCAGGGTATATGTAATATGTGAGGAGTACATCAGGATATATGTAATATGTGCGGAGTACATCAGGATATATGTAATATGTGAGCAGTACATCAGGGTATATGTAATATATGCGGAGTACATCAGGATATATGTAATATGTGAGTAGTACATCAGGGTATATGTAAGCTGTGCAGAGTACATCAGGATATATGTAATATGTGAGGAGTACATCAGGATATATGTACTATGTGAGGAGTACATCAGGGTATATGTAATATGTGAGGAGTACATCAGGGTATATGTAATATGTGAGGAGTACATCAGGGTATATGCAATATGTGAGGAGTACATCAGGGCATATGTAATATGTGTGGAGTACATCAGGGTATATGTAATATGCGAGGAGTACATCAGGGTATATGTAATATGTGAGTAGTACATCAGGGTATATGTAAGCTGTGCAGAGTACATCAGGGTATATGTAATATGTGAGGAGTACATCAGGCTATATGTAATATGTGAGAAGTACATCAGGATATATGTAATATGTGAGGAGTACATCAGGGTATATGTAATCTGTGAGTAGTACATCAGGGTATATGTAATATGTGAGGAGTACATCAGGATATATGTAATATGTGAGGAGTACATCAGGGTATATGTAATATGTGAGGAGTACATCAGGGTATAGGTAATATGTGAGGAGTACATCAGGGTATATGTAATATGTGAGGAGTACATCAGGGTATATGTAATGTGTGAGGAGTACATCAGGGTATATGTAATATGCGAGGAGTACATCAGGGTATATGTAATATGCGAGGAGTACATCAGGGTATATGTAATATGTGAGGTGTACATCAGGATATATGTAGTCTGTGAGGAGTACATCAGGATATATGTAATATGTGAGGAGTACATCAGGGTATAGGTAATATGTGAGGAGTACATCAGGGTATATGTAATATGTGAGGAGCACATCAGGGTATATGTAATATGTGAGGAGTACATCAGGGTATATGTAAGCTGTGAGGAGTACATCAGGGTATATGTAATATGTGAGGAGCACATCAGGGTATATGTAATATGCGAGGAGTATATCAGGGTATATGTAATATGTGAGGAGTACATCAGGGTATATGTAATGTGTGAGGAGTACATCAGGGTATATGTAATATGTGAGGAGTACATCAGGGTATATGTAATATGTGAGGAGTACATCAGGGTATATGTAATATGTGAGGAGTACATCAGGGTATATGTAATATGTGAGGAGTACATCAGGATATATGTAATATGTGAGGAGTACATCAAGGTATATGTAATATGTGCGGAGTACATCAGGATATATGTAATATGTGAGTAGTACATCAGGGTATATGTAAGCTGTGCAGAGTACATCAGGATATATGTAATATGTGAGGAGTACATCAGGATATATGTAATATGTGAAGACTACATCAGGGTTTATGTAATATGTGAGGAGTACATCAGGGTATATGTAATATGTGAGGAGTACATCAGGGTATATGTAATATGTGAGGAGTACATCAGGGTATATGTAATATGTGAGTAGTACATCAGGGTATATGTAAGCTGTGCAGAGTACATCAGGGTATATGTAATATGTGAGGAGTACATCAGGCTATATGTAATATGTGAGAAGTACATCAGGATATATGTAATATGTGAGGAGTACATCAGGGTATATGTAATCTGTGAGGAGTACATCAGGGTATATGTAATATGTGAGGAATACATCAGGGTATATGTAATATGTGAGGAGTACATCAGGGTATATGTAATATGTGAGGAGTACATCAGGATATATGTAATATGTGAAGACTACATCAGGGTTTATGTAATATGTGAGGAGTACATCAGGGTATATGTAATATGTGAGGAGTACATCAGGGTATATGTAATATGTGAGGAGTACATCAGGGTATATGTAATATGTGAGTAGTACATCAGGGTATATGTAAGCTGTGCAGAGTACATCAGGGTATATGTAATATGTGAGGAGTACATCAGGCTATATGTAATATGTGAGAAGTACATCAGGATATATGTAATATGTGAGGAGTACATCAGGGTATATGTAATCTGTGAGGAGTACATCAGGGTATATGTAATATGTGAGGAATACATCAGGGTATATGTAATATGTGAGGAGTACATCAGGGTATATGTAATATGTGAGGAGTACATCAGGATATATGTAATATGTGAAGACTACATCAGGGTTTATGTAATATGTGAGGAGTACATCAGGGTATATGTAATATGTGAGGAGTACATCAGGGTATATGTAATATGTGAGGAGTACATCAGGGTATATGTAATATGTGAGTAGTACATCAGGGTATATGTAAGCTGTGCAGAGTACATCAGGGTATATGTAATATGTGAGGAGTACATCAGGCTATATGTAATATGTGAGAAGTACATCAGGATATATGTAATATGTGAGGAGTACATCAGGGTATATGTAATCTGTGAGGAGTACATCAGGGTATATGTAATATGTGAGGAATACATCAGGGTATATGTAATATGTGAGGAGTACATCAGGGTATATGTAATATGTGAGGAGTACATCAGGATATATGTAATATGTGAAGACTACATCAGGGTTTATGTAATATGTGAGGAGTACATCAGGGTATATGTAATATGTGAGGAGTACATCAGGGTATATGTAATATGTGAGGAGTACATCAGGGTATATGTAATATGTGAGTAGTACATCAGGGTATATGTAAGCTGTGCAGAGTACATCAGGGTATATGTAATATGTGAGGAGTACATCAGGCTATATGTAATATGTGAGAAGTACATCAGGATATATGTAATATGTGAGGAGTACATCAGGGTATATGTAATCTGTGAGGAGTACATCAGGGTATATGTAATATGTGAGGAATACATCAGGGTATATGTAATATGTGAGGAGTACATCAGGGTATATGTAATATGTGAGGAGTACATCAGGGTATATGTAATATGTGCGGAGTACATCAGGATATATGTAATATGTGAGGAGTACATCAGGATATATGTAATATGTGAGGAGTACATCAGGTTATATGTAATATGTGAGGAGTACATCAGGGTAAATGTAATATGTGAGGAGTACATCAGGGTATATGTAATGTGTGAGGAGTACATCAGGGTATATGTAATATGCGAGGAGTACATCAGGGTATATGTAATATGTGAGGAGTACATCAGGATATATGTAATATGTGAGGAGTACATCAGGGTATATGTAATATGTGAGGAGTACATCAGGGTGTAGGTAATATGTGAGGAGTACATCAGGGTATATGTAATATGTGAGGAGTACATCAGGGTATATGTAATGTGTGAGGAGTACATCAGGGTATATGTAATATGCGAGGAGTACATCAGGGTATATGTAATATGCGAGGAGTACATCAGGGTATATGTAATATGTGAGGTGTACATCAGGATATATGTAGTCTGTGAGGAGTACATCAGGATATATGTAATATGTGAGGAGTACATCAGGGTATAGGTAATATGTGAGGAGTACATCAGGGTATATGTAATATGTGAGGAGCACATCAGGGTATATGTAATATGTGAGGAGTACATCAGGGTATATGTAAGCTGTGAGGAGTACATCAGGGTATATGTAATATGTGAGGAGCACATCAGGGTATATGTAATATGCGAGGAGTATATCAGGGTATATGTAATATGTGAGGAGTACATCAGGGTATATGTAATGTGTGAGGAGTACATCAGGGTATATGTAATCTGTGAGGAGTACATCAGGGTATATGTAATATGTGAGGAGTACATCAGGGTATATGTAATATGTGAGGATTACATCAGGATATATGTAATATGTGAGGAGTACATCAAGGTATATGTAATATGTGCGGAGTACATCAGGATATATGTAATATGTGAGTAGTACATCAGGGTATATGTAAGCTGTGCAGAGTACATCAGGATATATGTAATATGTGAGGAGTACATCAGGATATATGTAATATGTGAGGAGTACATCAGGGTATATGTAATATGTGAGGAGTACATCAGGGTATATGTAATATGTGAGGAGTACATCAGGGTATAGGTAATATGTGAGGAGTACATCAGGGTATATGTAATATGTGAGGAGTACATCAGGGTATATGTAATGTGTGAGGAGTACATCAGGGTATATGTAATATGCGAGGAGTACATCAGGGTATATGTAATATGCGAGGAGTACATCAGGGTATATGTAATATGTGAGGTGTACATCAGGGTATATGTAATATGTGAGAAGTACATCAGGATATATGTAATATGTGAGGAGTACATCAGGGTATATGTAACCTGTGAGGAGTACATCAGGGTATATGTAATATGTGAGGAGTACATCAGGGTATATGTAATATGTGTGGAGTACATCAGGGTATATTTAATATGTGAGCAGTACATCAGGATATATGTAATCTGTGAGGAGTACATCAGGGTATATTTAATATGTGAGCAGTACATCAGGATATATGTAATCTGTGAGGAGTACATCAGGGTATATGTAATATGTGAGGAGTACATCAGGGTATATGTAATCTGTGAGGAGTACATCAGGGTATATGTAATATGTGCGGAGTACATCAGGATATATGTAATATGTGAGGAGTACATCAGGATATATGTAATATGTGAGGAGTACATCAGGATATATGTAATATGTGAGGAGTACATCAGGTTATATGTAATATGTGAGGAGTACATCAGGGTATATGTAATATGTGAGGAGTACATCAGGGTATATGTAATGTGTGAGGAGTACATCAGGGTATATGTAATATGCGAGGAGTACATCAGGGTATATGTAATATGTGAGGAGTACATCAGGGTATATGTAATGTGTGAGGAGCACATCAGGGTATATGTAAGCTGTGTGGAGTACATCAGGGTATATGTAATATGTGAGGAGTACATCAGGGTATATGTAATATGTGTGGAGTACATCAGGGTATATGTAATCTGTGAGGAGTACATCAGGGTATATGTAATATGTGAGGAGTACATCAGGCTATATGTAATATGTGAGGAGTACATCAGGGTATATGTAATATGTGAGGAGTACATCAGGGTATATGTAATATGTGAGGAGTACATCAGGGTATATGTAATATGTGAGGAGCACATCAGGGTACATGTAATATGTGAGGAGTACATCAGGGTATATGTAAGCTGTGAGGAGTACATCAGGGTATATGTAATATGTTAGGAGCACATCAGGGTATATGTAATATGCGAGGAGTACATCAGGGTATATGTAATATGTGAGGAGTACATCAGGGTATATGTAATGTGTGAGGAGTACATCAGGGTATATGTAATATGTGAGGAGTACATCAGGGTATATGTATTATGTGAGGAGTACATCAGGGTATATGTAATATGTGAGGAGTACATCAGGGTATATGTAATATGTGAGGAGTACATCAGGGTATATGTAATATGTGAGGAGTACATCAGGGTATATGTAATATGTGAGGAGTACATCAGGATATATGTAATATGTGAGGAGTACATCAGGGTATATGTAATATGTGAGGTGTACATCAGGATATATGTAGTCTGTGAGGAGTACATCAGGATATATGTAATATGTGAGGAGTACATCAGGGTATAGGTAATATGTGAGGAGTACATCGGGGTATATGTAATATGTGAGGAGTACATCAGGGTATATGTAATATGTGAGGAGTACATCAGGGTATATGTAATATGTGAGGAGTACATCAGGATATATGTAATATGTGAGGAGTACATCAAGGTATATGTAATATGTGCGGAGTACATCAGGATATATGTAATATGTGAGTAGTACATCAGGGTATATGTAATATGTGCGGAGTACATCAGGATATATGTAATATGTGAGTAGTACATCAGGGTATATGTAATATGTGAGTAGTACATCAGGGTATATGTAAGCTGTGCAGAGTACATCAGGATATATGTAATATGTGAGTAGTACATCAGGGTATATGTAAGCTGTGCAGAGTACATCAGGATATATGTAATATGTGAGGAGTACATCAGGGTATATGTAATATGTGAGGAGTACATCAGGATATATGTAATATGTGAAGAGTACATCAGGGTTTATGTAATATGTGAGGAGTACATCAGGGTATATGTAATATGTGAGGAGTACATCAGGGTATATGTAATATGTGAGGAGTACATCAGGGTATATGTAATATGTGAGCAGTACATCAGGGTATATGTAATATGTGCGGAGTACATCAGGATATATGTAATATGTGAGTAGTACATCAGGGTATATGTAAGCTGTGCAGAGTACATCAGGATATATGTAATATGTGAGGAGTACATCAGGATATATGTACTATGTGAGGAGTACATCAGGGTATATGTAATATGTGAGTAGTACATCAGGGTATATGTAAGCTGTGCAGAGTACATCAGGATATATGTAATATGTGAGGAGTACATCAGGATATATGTACTATGTGAGGAGTACATCAGGGTATATGTAATATGTGAGGAGTACATCAGGGTATATGTAATATGTGAGGAGTACATCAGGGTATATGCAATATGTGAGGAGTACATCAGGGCATATGTAATATGTGTGGAGTACATCAGGGTATATGTAATATGCGAGGAGTACATCAGGGTATATGTAATATGTGAGTAGTACATCAGGGTATATGTAAGCTGTGCAGAGTACATCAGGGTATATGTAATATGTGAGGAGTACATCAGGCTATATGTAATATGTGAGAAGTACATCAGGATATATGTAATATGTGAGGAGTACATCAGGGTATATGTAATCTGTGAGGAGTACATCAGGATATATGTAATATGTGCGGAGTACATCAGGATATATGTAATATGTGAGCAGTACATCAGGGTATATGTAATATGTGCGGAGTACATCAGGATATATGTAATATGTGAGTAGTACATCAGGGTATATGTAATATGTGAGTAGTACATCAGGGTATATGTAAGCTGTGCAGAGTACATCAGGATATATGTAATATGTGAGTAGTACATCAGGGTATATGTAAGCTGTGCAGAGTACATCAGGATATATGTAATATGTGAGGAGTACATCAGGGTATATGTAATATGTGAGGAGTACATCAGGATATATGTAATATGTGAAGAGTACATCAGGGTTTATGTAATATGTGAGGAGTACATCAGGGTATATGTAATATGTGAGGAGTACATCAGGGTATATGTAATATGTGAGGAGTACATCAGGGTATATGTAATATGTGAGCAGTACATCAGGGTATATGTAATATGTGCGGAGTACATCAGGATATATGTAATATGTGAGTAGTACATCAGGGTATATGTAAGCTGTGCAGAGTACATCAGGATATATGTAATATGTGAGGAGTACATCAGGATATATGTACTATGTGAGGAGTACATCAGGGTATATGTAATATGTGAGTAGTACATCAGGGTATATGTAAGCTGTGCAGAGTACATCAGGATATATGTAATATGTGAGGAGTACATCAGGATATATGTACTATGTGAGGAGTACATCAGGGTATATGTAATATGTGAGGAGTACATCAGGATATATGTAATATGTGAAGACTACATCAGGGTTTATGTAATATGTGAGGAGTACATCAGGGTATATGTAATATGTGAGGAGTACATCAGGGTATATGTAATATGTGAGGAGTACATCAGGGTATATGTAATCTGTGAGGAGTACATCAGGGTATATGTAATATGTGAGGAGTACATCAGGGTATATGTAATATGTGAGGAGTACATCAGGATATATGTAATATGTGCGGAGTACATCAGGATATATGTAATATGTGAGCAGTACATCAGGGTATATGTAATATATGCGGAGTACATCAGGATATATGTAATATGTGAGTAGTACATCAGGGTATATGTAAGCTGTGCAGAGTACATCAGGATATATGTAATATGTGAGGAGTACATCAGGATATATGTACTATGTGAGGAGTACATCAGGGTATATGTAATATGTGAGGAGTACATCAGGGTATATGTAATATGTGAGGAGTACATCAGGGTATATGCAATATGTGAGGAGTACATCAGGGCATATGTAATATGTGTGGAGTACATCAGGGTATATGTAATATGCGAGGAGTACATCAGGGTATATGTAATATGTGAGAAGTACATCAGGGTATATGTAAGCTGTGCAGAGTACATCAGGGTATATGTAATATGTGAGGAGTACATCAGGCTATATGTAATATGTGAGAAGTACATCAGGATATATGTAATATGTGAGGAGTACATCAGGGTATATGTAATCTGTGAGGAGTACATCAGGGTATATGTAATATGTGAGGAATACATCAGGGTATATGTAATATGTGAGGAGTACATCAGGGTATATGTAATATGTGAGGAGTACATCAGGGTATATGTAATATGTGCGGAGTACATCAGGATATATGTAATATGTGAGGAGTACATCAGGATATATGTAATATGTGAGGAGTACATCAGGTTATATGTAATATGTGAGGAGTACATCAGGGTATATGTAATGTGTGAGGAGTACATCAGGGTATATGTAATATGCGAGGAGTACATCAGGGTATATGTAATATGTGAGGAGTACATCAGGATATATGTAATATGTGAGGAGTACATCAGGGTATATGTAATATGTGAGGAGTACATCAGGGTATAGGTAATATGTGAGGAGTACATCAGGGTATATGTAATATGTGAGGAGTACATCAGGGTATATGTAATGTGTGAGGAGTACATCAGGGTATATGTAATATGCGAGGAGTACATCAGGGTATATGTAATATGCGAGGAGTACATCAGGGTATATGTAATATGTGAGGTGTACATCAGGATATATGTAGTCTGTGAGGAGTACATCAGGATATATGTAATATGTGAGGAGTACATCAGGGTATAGGTAATATGTGAGGAGTACATCAGGGTATATGTAATATGTGAGGAGCACATCAGGGTATATGTAATATGTGAGGAGTACATCAGGGTATATGTAAGCTGTGAGGAGTACATCAGGGTATATGTAATATGTGAGGAGCACATCAGGGTATATGTAATATGCGAGGAGTATATCAGGGTATATGTAATATGTGAGGAGTACATCAGGGTATATGTAATGTGTGAGGAGTACATCAGGGTATATGTAATATGTGAGGAGTACATCAGGGTATATGTAATATGTGAGGAGTACATCAGGGTATATGTAATATGTGAGGAGTACATCAGGGTATATGTAATATGTGAGGAGTACATCAGGATATATGTAATATGTGAGGAGTACATCAAGGTATATGTAATATGTGCGGAGTACATCAGGATATATGTAATATGTGAGTAGTACATCAGGGTATATGTAAGCTGTGCAGAGTACATCAGGATATATGTAATATGTGAGGAGTACATCAGGATATATGTACTATGTGAGGAGTACATCAGGGTATATGTAATATGTGAGGAGTACATCAGGATATATGTAATATGTGAAGACTACATCAGGGTTTATGTAATATGTGAGGAGTACATCAGGGTATATGTAATATGTGAGGAGTACATCAGGGTATATGTAATATGTGAGGAGTACATCAGGGTATATGTAATCTGTGAGGAGTACATCAGGGTATATGTAATATGTGAGGAGTACATCAGGGTATATGTAATATGTGAGGAGTACATCAGGATATATGTAATATGTGCGGAGTACATCAGGATATATGTAATATGTGAGCAGTACATCAGGGTATATGTAATATGTGCGGAGTACATCAGGATATATGTAATATGTGAGTAGTACATCAGGGTATATGTAAGCTGTGCAGAGTACATCAGGATATATGTAATATGTGAGGAGTACATCAGGATATATGTACTATGTGAGGAGTACATCAGGGTATATGTAATATGTGAGGAGTACATCAGGGTATATGTAATATGTGAGGAGTACATCAGGGTATATGCAATATGTGAGGAGTAGATCAGGGCATATGTAATATGTGTGGAGTACATCAGGGTATATGTAATATGCGAGGAGTACATCAGGGTATATGTAATATGTGAGTAGTACATCAGGGTATATGTAAGCTGTGCAGAGTACATCAGGGTATATGTAATATGTGAGGAGTACATCAGGCTATATGTAATATGTGAGAAGTACATCAGGATATATGTAATATGTGAGGAGTACATCAGGGTATATGTAATCTGTGAGGAGTACATCAGGGTATATGTAATATGTGAGGAATACATCAGGGTATATGTAATATGTGAGGAGTACATCAGGGTATATGTAATATGTGAGGAGTACATCAGGGTATATGTAATATGTGCGGAGTACATCAGGATATATGTAATATGTGAGGAGTACATCAGGATATATGTAATATGTGAGGAGTACATCAGGTTATATGTAATATGTGAGGAGTACATCAGGGTAAATGTAATATGTGAGGAGTACATCAGGGTATATGTAATGTGTGAGGAGTACATCAGGGTATATGTAATATGCGAGGAGTACATCAGGGTATATGTAATATGTGAGGAGTACATCAGGATATATGTAATATGTGAGGAGTACATCAGGGTATATGTAATATGTGAGGAGTACATCAGGGTGTAGGTAATATGTGAGGAGTACATCAGGGTATATGTAATATGTGAGGAGTACATCAGGGTATATGTAATGTGTGAGGAGTACATCAGGGTATATGTAATATGCGAGGAGTACATCAGGGTATATGTAATATGCGAGGAGTACATCAGGGTATATGTAATATGTGAGGTGTACATCAGGATATATGTAGTCTGTGAGGAGTACATCAGGATATATGTAATATGTGAGGAGTACATCAGGGTATAGGTAATATGTGAGGAGTACATCAGGGTATATGTAATATGTGAGGAGCACATCAGGGTATATGTAATATGTGAGGAGTACATCAGGGTATATGTAAGCTGTGAGGAGTACATCAGGGTATATGTAATATGTGAGGAGCACATCAGGGTATATGTAATATGCGAGGAGTATATCAGGGTATATGTAATATGTGAGGAGTACATCAGGGTATATGTAATGTGTGAGGAGTACATCAGGGTATATGTAATCTGTGAGGAGTACATCAGGGTATATGTAATATGTGAGGAGTACATCAGGGTATATGTAATATGTGAGGATTACATCAGGATATATGTAATATGTGAGGAGTACATCAAGGTATATGTAATATGTGCGGAGTACATCAGGATATATGTAATATGTGAGTAGTACATCAGGGTATATGTAAGCTGTGCAGAGTACATCAGGATATATGTAATATGTGAGGAGTACATCAGGATATATGTAATATGTGAGGAGTACATCAGGGTATATGTAATATGTGAGGAGTACATCAGGGTATATGTAATATGTGAGGAGTACATCAGGGTATAGGTAATATGTGAGGAGTACATCAGGGTATATGTAATATGTGAGGAGTACATCAGGGTATATGTAATGTGTGAGGAGTACATCAGGGTATATGTAATATGCGAGGAGTACATCAGGGTATATGTAATATGCGAGGAGTACATCAGGGTATATGTAATATGTGAGGTGTACATCAGGGTATATGTAATATGTGAGAAGTACATCAGGATATATGTAATATGTGAGGAGTACATCAGGGTATATGTAACCTGTGAGGAGTACATCAGGGTATATGTAATATGTGAGGAGTACATCAGGGTATATGTAATATGTGTGGAGTACATCAGGGTATATTTAATATGTGAGCAGTACATCAGGATATATGTAATCTGTGAGGAGTACATCAGGGTATATTTAATATGTGAGCAGTACATCAGGATATATGTAATCTGTGAGGAGTACATCAGGGTATATGTAATATGTGAGGAGTACATCAGGGTATATGTAATCTGTGAGGAGTACATCAGGGTATATGTAATATGTGCGGAGTACATCAGGATATATGTAATATGTGAGGAGTACATCAGGATATATGTAATATGTGAGGAGTACATCAGGATATATGTAATATGTGAGGAGTACATCAGGATATATGTAATATGTGAGGAGTACATCAGGTTATATGTAATATGTGAGGAGTACATCAGGGTATATGTAATATGTGAGGAGTACATCAGGGTATATGTAATGTGTGAGGAGTACATCAGGGTATATGTAATATGCGAGGAGTACATCAGGGTATATGTAATATGTGAGGAGTACATCAGGGTATATGTAATGTGTGAGGAGCACATCAGGGTATATGTAAGCTGTGTGGAGTACATCAGGGTATATGTAATATGTGAGGAGTACATCAGGGTATATGTAATATGTGTGGAGTACATCAGGGTATATGTAATCTGTGAGGAGTACATCAGGGTATATGTAATATGTGAGGAGTACATCAGGCTATATGTAATATGTGAGGAGTACATCAGGGTATATGTAATATGTGAGGAGTACATCAGGGTATATGTAATATGTGAGGAGTACATCAGGGTATATGTAATATGTGAGGAGCACATCAGGGTATATGTAATATGTGAGGAGTACATCAGGGTATATGTAAGCTGTGAGGAGTACATCAGGGTATATGTAATATGTTAGGAGCACATCAGGGTATATGTAATATGCGAGGAGTACATCAGGGTATATGTAATATGTGAGGAGTACATCAGGGTATATGTAATGTGTGAGGAGTACATCAGGGTATATGTAATATGTGAGGAGTACATCAGGGTATATGTAATATGTGAGGAGTACATCAGGGTATATGTAATATGTGAGGAGTACATCAGGGTATATGTAATATGTGAGGAGTACATCAGGGTATATGTAATATGTGAGGAGTACATCAGGGTATATGTAATATGTGAGGAGTACATCAGGATATATGTAATATGTGAGGAGTACATCAGGGTATATGTAATATGTGAGGTGTACATCAGGATATATGTAGTCTGTGAGGAGTACATCAGGATATATGTAATATGTGAGGAGTACATCAGGGTATAGGTAATATGTGAGGAGTACATCGGGGTATATGTAATATGTGAGGAGTACATCAGGGTATATGTAATATGTGAGGAGTACATCAGGGTATATGTAATATGTGAGGAGTACATCAGGATATATGTAATATGTGAGGAGTACATCAAGGTATATGTAATATGTGCGGAGTACATCAGGATATATGTAATATGTGAGTAGTACATCAGGGTATATGTAAGCTGTGCAGAGTACATCAGGATATATGTAATATGTGAGGAGTACATCAGGATATATGTAATATGTGAGGAGTACATCAGGGTATATGTAATATGTGAGGAGTACATCAGGGTATATGTAATATGTGAGGAGTACATCAGGGTATATGTAATATGTGAGGAGTACATCAGGGTATATGTAATATGTGTGGAGTACATCAGGGTATATGTAATATGTGAGGAGTACATCAGGGTATATGTAATATGTGAGGAGTACATCAGGGTATATGTAATATGTGAGGAGTACATCAGGGTATATGTAATATGTGAGGAGTACATCAGGGTATATGTAATATGTGAGGAGTACATCAGGGTATATGTAATATGTGAGGAGTACATCAGGATATATGTAATATGTGAGGAGTACATCAGGGTATATGTAATATGTGAGGTGTACATCAGGATATATGAAGTCTGTGAGGAGTACATCAGGATATATGTAATATGTGAGGAGTACATCAGGGTATAGGTAATATGTGAGGAGTACATCGGGGTATATGTAATATGTGAGGAGTACATCAGGGTATATGTAATATGTGAGGAGTACATCAGGGTATATGTAATATGTGAGGAGTACATCAGGATATATGTAATATGTGAGGAGTACATCAAGGTATATGTAATATGTGCGGAGTACATCAGGATATATGTAATATGTGAGTAGTACATCAGGGTATATGTAAGCTGTGCAGAGTACATCAGGATATATGTAATATGTGAGGAGTACATCAGGATATATGTAATATGTGAGGAGTACATCAGGGTATATGTAATATGTGAGGAGTACATCAGGGTATATGTAATATGTGAGGAGTACATCAGGGTATATGTAATATGTGAGGAGTACATCAGGGTATATGTAATATGTGTGGAGTACATCAGGGTATATGTAATATGTGAGGAGTACATCAGGGTATATGTAATATGTGAGTAGTACATCAGGGTATATGTAAGCTGTGCAGAGTACATCAGGGTATATGTAATATGTGAGGAGTACATCAGGGTATATGTAATATGTGAGGAGAACATCAGGATATATGTAATATGTGAGGAGTACATCAGGGTATATGTAATATGTGAGAAGTTACTTCAGGATATATGTAATATGTGAGGAGTACATCAGGGTATATGTAATGTGTGAGGAGCACATCAGGGTATATGTAAGCTGTGTGGAGTACATCAGGGTATATGTAATATGTGAGGAGTACATCAGGGTATATGTAATATGTGTGGAGTACATCAGGGTATATGTAATCTGTGAGGAGTACATCAGGGTATATGTAATATGTGAGGAGTACATCAGGCTATATGTAATATGTGAGGAGTACATCAGGGTATATGTAATATGTGAGGAGTACATCAGGGTATATGTAATATGTGAGGAGTACATCAGGCTATATGTAATATGTGAGGAGTACATCAGGGTATATGTAATATGTGAGGAGTACATCAGGGTATATGTAATATGTGAGGTGTACATCAGGATATATGTAGTCTGTGAGGAGTACATCAGGATATATGTAATATGTGAGGAGTACATCAGGGTATAGGTAATATGTGAGGAGTACATCATGGTATATGTAATATGTGAGGAGCACATCAGGGTATATGTAATATGTGAGGAGTACATCAGGGTATATGTAAGCTGTGAGGAGTACATCAGGGTATATGTAATATGTGAGGAGCACATCAGGGTATATGTAATATGCGAGGAGTATATCAGGGTATATGTAATATGTGAGGAGTACATCAGGGTATATGTAATGTGTGAGGAGTACATCAGGGTATATGTAATATGTGAGGAGTACATCAGGGTATATGTAATATGTGAGGAGTACATCAGGGTATATGTAATATGTGAGGAGTACATCAGGATATATGTAATATGTGAGGAGTACATCAAGGTATATGTAATATGTGCGGAGTACATCAGGATATATGTAATATGTGAGTAGTACATCAGGGTATATGTAAGCTGTGCAGAGTACATCAGGATATATGTAATATGTGAGGAGTACATCAGGATATATGTAATATGTGAGGAGTACATCAGGGTATATGTAATATGTGAGGAGTACATCAGGGTATATGTAATATGTGAGGAGTACATCAGGGTATATGTAATATGTGTGGAGTACATCAGGGTATATGTAATATGTGAGGAGTACATCAGGGTATATGTAATATGTGAGTAGTACATCAGGGTATATGTAAGCTGTGCAGAGTACATCAGGGTATATGTAATATGTGAGGAGTACATCAGGGTATATGTAATATGTGAGGAGAACATCAGGATATATGTAATATGTGAGGAGTACATCAGGGTATATGTAATATGTGAGAAGTACATCAGGATATATGTAATATGTGAGGAGTACATCAGGGTATATGTAATCTGTGAGGAGTACATCAGGGTATATGTAATATGTGTGGAGTACATCAGGGTATATGTAATATGTGAGCAGTACATCAGGATATATGTAATCTGTGAGGAGTACATCAGGGTATATGTAATATGTGAGCAGTACATCAGGGTATATGTAATATGTGAGGAGTACATCAGGGTATATGTAATCTGTGAGGAGTACATCAGGGTATATGTAATATGTGAGGAGTACTTCAGGGTATATGTAATATGTGAGGAGTACATCAGGGTATATGTAATATGTGCGGAGTACATCAGGATATATGTAATATGTGAGGAGTACATCAGGATATATGTAATATGTGAGGAGTACATCAGGTTATATGTAATATGTGAGGAGTACATCAGGGTATATGTAATATGTGAGGAGTACATCAGGGTATATGTAATGTGTGAGGAGTACATCAGGGTATATGTAATATGCGAGGAGTACATCAGGGTATATGTAATATGTGAGGAGTACATCAGGGTATATGTAATGTGTGAGGAGCACATCAGGGTATATGTAAGCTGTGTGGAGTACATCAGGGTATATGTAATATGTGAGGAGTAGATCAGGGTATATGTAATATGTGTGGAGTACATCAGGGTATATGTAATCTGTGAGGAGTACATCAGGGTATATGTAATATGTGAGGAGTACATCAGGCTATATGTAATATGTGAGGAGTACATCGGGGTATATGTAATATGTGAGGAGTACATCAGGGTATATGTAATATGTGAGGAGTACATCAGGGTATATGTAATATGTGAGGAGCACATCAGGGTATATGTAATATGTGAGGAGTACATCAGGGTATATGTAAGCTGTGAGGAGTACATCAGGGTATATGTAATATGTTAGGAGCACATCAGGGTATATGTAATATACGAGGAGTACATCAGGGTATATGTAATATGTGAGGAGTACATCAGGGTATATGTAATGTGTGAGGAGTACATCAGGGTATATGTAATATGTGAGGAGTACATCAGGGTATATGTAATATGTGAGGAGTACATCAGGGTATATGTAATATGTGAGGAGTACATCAGGGTATATGTAATATGTGAGGAGTACATCAGGGTATATGTAATATGTGAGGAGTACATCAGGGTATATGTAATATGTGAGGAGTACATCAGGATATATGTAATATGTGAGGAGTACATCAGGGTATATGTAATATGTGAGGTGTACATCAGGATATATGTAGTCTGTGAGGAGTACATCAGGATATATGTAATATGTGAGGAGTACATCAGGGTATAGGTAATATGTGAGGAGTACATCGGGGTATATGTAATATGTGAGGAGTACATCAGGGTATATGTAATATGTGAGGAGTACATCAGGGTATATGTAATATGTGAGGATTACATCAGGATATATGTAATATGTGAGGAGTACATCAAGGTATATGTAATATGTGCGGAGTACATCAGGATATATTTAATATGTGAGTAGTACATCAGGGTATTTGTAAGCTGTGCAGAGTACATCAGGATATATGTAATATGTGAGGAGTACATCAGGATATATGTAATATGTGAGGAGTACATCAGGGTATATGTAATATGTGAGGAGTACATCAGGGTATATGTAATATGTGAGGAGTACATCAGGGTATATGTAATATGTGAGGAGTACATCAGGGTATATGTAATATGTGTGGAGTACATCAGGGTATATGTAATATGTGAGGAGTACATCAGGGTATATGTAATATGTGAGTAGTACATCAGGGTATATGTAAGCTGTGCAGAGTACATCAGGGTATATGTAATATGTGAGGAGTACATCAGGGTATATGTAATATGTGAGGAGAACATCAGGATATATGTAATATGTGAGGAGTACATCAGGGTATATGTAATATGTGAGAAGTTACTTCAGGATATATGTAATATGTGAGGAGTACATCAGGGTATATGTAATATGTGAGGAGTACATCAGGGTATATGTAATGTGTGAGGAGTACATCAGGGTATATGTAATATAAGAGGAGTACATCAGGGTATATGTAATATGTGAGGAGTACATCAGGGTATATGTAATATGTGAGGAGTACATCAGGGTATATGTAATATGTGAGGAGTACATCAGGCTATATGTAATATGTGAGGAGTACATCAGGGTATATGTAATATGTGAGGAGTACATCAGGGTATATGTAATATGTGAGGAGTACATCAGGCTATATGTAATATGTGAGGAGTACATCAGGGTATATGTAATATGTGAGGAGTACATCAGGGTATATGTAATATGTGAGGTGTACATCAGGATATATGTAGTCTGTGAGGAGTACATCAGGATATATGTAATATGTGAGGAGTACATCAGGATATATGTAATATGTGAGTAGTACATCAGGGTATATGTAAGCTGTGCAGAGTACATCAGGATATATGTAATATGTGAGGAGTACATCAGGATATATGTAATATGTGAGGAGTACATCAGGGTATATGTAATATGTGAGGAGTACATCAGGGTATATGTAATATGTGAGGAGTACATCAGGATATATGTAATATGTGTGGAGTACATCAGGGTATATGTAATATGTGAGGAGTACATCAGGGTATATGTAATATGTGAGTAGTACATCAGGGTATATGTAAGCTGTGCAGAGTACATCAGGGTATATGTGATATGTGAGGAGTACATCAGGGTATATGTAATATGTGAGGAGAACATCAGGATATATGTAATATGTGAGGAGTACATCAGGGTATATGTAAGCTGTGAGGAGTACATCAGGGTATATGTAATGTGTGAGGAGTACATCAGGGTATATGTAATATGTGAGGAGTACATCAGGGTATATGTAATATGTGAGGAGTACATCAGGGTATATGTAATGTGTGAGGAGTACATCAGGATATATGTAATATGTGAGGAGTACATCAAGGTATATGTAATATGTGCGGAGTACATCAGGATATATGTAATATGTGAGTAGTACATCAGGGTATATGTAATATGTGAGGAGTACATCAGGGTATATGTAATATGTGAGTAGTACATCAGGGTATATGTAAGCTGTGCAGAGTACATCAGGGTATATGTAATATGTGAGGAGTACATCAGGGTATATGTAATATGTGAGGAGAACATCAGGATATATGTAATATGTGAGGAGTACATCAGGGTATATGTAATATGTGAGGAGTACATCAGGGTATATGTAATATGTGAGTAGTACATCAGGGTATATGTAAGCTGTGCAGAGTACATCAGGGTATATGTGATATGTGAGGAGTACATCAGGGTATATGTAATATGTGAGGAGAACATCAGGATATATGTAATATGTGAGGAGTACATCAGGGTATATGTAAGCTGTGAGGAGTACATCAGGGTATATGTAATGTGTGAGGAGTACATCAGGGTATATGTAATATGTGAGGAGTACATCAGGGTATATGTAATATGTGAGGAGTACATCAGGGTATATGTAATGTGTGAGGAGTACATCAGGATATATGTAATATGTGAGGAGTACATCAAGGTATATGTAATATGTGCGGAGTACATCAGGATATATGTAATATGTGAGTAGTACATCAGGGTATATGTAATATGTGAGGAGTACATCAGGGTATATGTAATATGTGAGTAGTACATCAGGGTATATGTAAGCTGTGCAGAGTACATCAGGGTATATGTAATATGTGAGGAGTACATCAGGGTATATGTAATATGTGAGGAGAACATCAGGATATATGTAATATGTGAGGAGTACATCAGGGTATATGTAATATGTGAGAAGTACATCAGGATATATGTAATATGTGAGGAGTACATCAGGGTATATGTAATCTGTGAGGAGTACATCACGGTATATGTAATATGTGAGGAGTACATCAGGGTATATGTAATATGTGTGGAGTACATCAGGGTATATGTAATATGTGAGCAGTACATCAGGATATATGTAATCTGTGAGGAGTACATCAGGGTATATGTAATATGTGAGCAGTACATCAGGGTATATGTAATATGTGAGGAGTACATCAGGGTATATGTAATCTGTGAGGAGTACATCAGGGTATATGTAATATGTGAGGAGTACATCAGGGTATATGTAATATGTGAGGAGTACATCAGGGTATATGTAATATGTGCGGAGTACATCAGGATATATGTAATATGTGAGGAGTACATCAGGATATATGTAATATGTGAGGAGTACATCAGGTTATATGTAATATGTGAGGAGTACATCAGGGTATATGTAATATGTGAGGAGTACATCAGGGTATATGTAATGTGTGAGGAGTACATCAGGGTATATGTAATATGCGAGGAGTACATCAGGGTATATGTAATATGTGAGGAGTACATCAGGGTATATGTAATGTGTGAGGAGCACATCAGGGTATATGTAAGCTGTGTGGAGTACATCAGGGTATATGTAATATGTGAGGAGTACATCAGGGTATATGTAATATGTGTGGAGTACATCAGGGTATATGTAATCTGTGAGGAGTACATCAGGGTATATGTAATATGTCAGGAGTACATCAGGCTATATGTAATATGTGAGGAGTACATCAGGGTATATGTAATATGTGAGGAGTACATCAGGGTATATGTAATATGTCAGGAGTACATCAGGCTATATGTAATATGTGAGGAGTACATCAGGGTATATGTAATATGTGAGGAGTACATCTGGGTATATGTAATATGTGAGGAGTACATCAGGGTATATGTAATATGTGAGGAGCACATCAGGGTATATGTAATATGTGAGGAGTACATCAGGGTATATGTAAGCTGTGAGGAGTACATCAGGGTATATGTAATATGTTAGGAGCACATCAGGGTATATGTAATATGCGAGGAGTACATCAGGGTATATGTAATATGTGAGCGGTACATCAGGGTATATGTAATGTGTGAGGAGTACATCAGGGTATATGTAATATGTGAGGCGTACATCAGGGTATATGTAGTCTGTGAGGAGTACATCAGGATATATGTAATATGTGAGGAGTACATCAGGGTATAGGTAATATGTGAGGAGTACATCAGGGTATATGTAATATGTGAGGAGTACATCAGGGTATATGTAATATGTGAGGAGTACATCAGGGTATATGTAATATGTGAGGAGTACATCAGGGTATATGTAATATGTGAGGTGTACATCAGGATATATGTAGTCTGTGAGGAGTACATCAGGATATATGTAATATGTGAGGAGTACATCAGGGTATAGGTAATATGTGAGGAGTACATCAGGGTATATGTAATATGTGAGGAGTACATCAGGGTATATGTAATATGTGAGGAGTACATCAGGGTATATGTAATATGTGAGGAGTACATCAGGATATATGTAATATGTGAGGAGTACATCAAGGTATATGTAATATGTGCGGAGTACATCAGGATATATGTAATATGTGAGTAGTACATCAGGGTATATGTAAGCTGTGCAGAGTACATCAGGATATATGTAATATGTGAGGAGTACATCAGGATATATGTAATATGTGAGGAGTACATCAGGGTATATGTAATATGTGAGGAGTACATCAGGGTATATGTAATATGTGAGGAGTACATCAGGGTATATGTAATATGTGAGGAGTACATCAGGGTATATGTAATATGTGTGGAGTACATCAGGGTATATGTAATATGTGAGGAGTACATCAGGGTATATGTAATATGTGAGTAGTACATCAGGGTATATGTAAGCTGTGCAGAGTACATCAGGGTATATGTAATATGTGAGGAGTACATCAGGGTATATGTAATATGTGAGGAGAACATCAGGATATATGTAATATGTGAGGAGTACATCAGGGTATATGTAATATGTGAGAAGTTACTTCAGGATATATGTAATATGTGAGGAGTACATCAGGGTATATGTAATCTGTGAGGAGTACATCAGGGTATATGTAATATGTGAGGAGTACATCAGGGTATATGTAATATGTGTGGAGTACATCAGGGTATATGTAATATGTGAGCAGTACATCAGGATATATGTAATCTGTGAGGAGTACATCAGGGTATATGTAATATGTGAGCAGTACATCAGGGTATATGTAATATGTGAGGAGTACATCAGGGTATATGTAATCTGTGAGGAGTACATCAGGGTATATGTAATAAGTGAGGAGTACATCAGGGTATATGTAATATGTGAGGAGTACATCAGGGTATATGTAATATGTGAGGAGCACATCAGGGTATATGTAATATGTGAGGAGTACATCAGGGTATATGTAAGCTGTGAGGAGTACATCAGGGTATATGTAATATGTTAGGAGCACATCAGGGTATATGTAACATGCGAGGAGTACATCAGGGTATATGTAATATGTGAGGAGTACATCAGGGTATATGTAATGTGTGAGGAGTACATCAGGGTATATGTAATATGTGAGGAGTACATCAGGGTATATGTAATATCTGAGGAGTACATCAGGATATATGTAATATGTGAGGAGTACATCAGGGTATATGTAATATGTGAGGAGTACATCAGGGTATATGTAATATGTGAGGAGTACATCAGGGTATATGTAATATGTGAGGTGTACATCAGGATATATGTAGTCTGTGAGGAGTACATCAGGATATATGTAATATGTGAGGAGTACATCAGGGTATAGGTAATATGTGAGGAGTACATCAGGGTATATGTAATATGCGAGGAGTACATCAGGGTATATGTAATATGTGAGGAGTACATCAGGGTATATGTAATATGTGAGGAGTACATCAAGGTATATGTAATATGTGCGGAGTACATCAGGATATATGTAATATGTGAGTAGTACATCAGGGTATATGTAAGCTGTGCAGAGTACATCAGGATATATGTAATATGTGAGGAGTACATCAGGATATATGTAATATGTGAGGAGTACATCAGGGTATATGTAATATGTGAGGAGTACATCAGGGTATATGTAATATGTGAGGAGTACATCAGGGTATATGTAATATGTGAGGAGTACATCAGGGTATATGTAATATGTGTGGAGTACATCAGGGTATATGTAATATGTGAGGAGTACATCAGGGTATATGTAATATGTGAGTAGTACATCAGGGTATATGTAAGCTGTGCAGAGTACATCAGGGTATATGTAATATGTGAGGAGTACATCAGGGTATATGTAATATGTGAGGAGAACATCAGGATATATGTAATATGTGAGGAGTACATCAGGGTATATGTAATATGTGAGAAGTTACTTCAGGATATATGTAATATGTGAGGAGTACATCAGGGTATATGTAATCTGTGAGGAGTACATCAGGGTATATGTAATATGTGAGGAGTACATCAGGGTATATGTAATATGTGTGGAGTACATCAGGGTATATGTAATATGTGAGCAGTACATCAGGATATATGTAATCTGTGAGGAGTACATCAGGGTATATGTAATATGTGAGCAGTACATCAGGGTATATGTAATATGTGAGGAGTACATCAGGGTATATGTAATCTGTGAGGAGTACATCAGGGTATATGTAATATGTGAGGAGTACATCAGGGTATATGTAATATGTGAGGAGTACATCCGGGTATATGTAATATGTGCGGAGTACATCAGGATATATGTAATATGTGAGGAGTACATCAGGATATATGTAATATGTGAGGAGTACATCAGGTTATATGTAATATGTGAGGAGTACATCAGGGTATATGTAATATGTGAGGAGTACATCAGGGTATATGTAATGTGTGAGCAGTACATCAGGGTATATGTAATATGCGAGGAGTACATCAGGGTATATGTAATATGTGAGGAGTACATCAGGGTATATGTAATGTGTGAGGAGCACATCAGGGTATATGTAAGCTGTGTGGAGTACATCAGGGTATATGTAATATGTGAGGAGTACATCAGGGTATATGTAATATGTGTGGAGTACATGAGGGTATATGTAATCTGTGAGGAGTACATCAGGGTATATGTAATATGTGAGGAGTACATCAGGCTATATGTAATATGTGAGGAGTACATCAGGGTATATGTAATATGTGAGGAGTACATCAGGGTATATGTAATATGTGAGGAGTACATCAGGGTATATGTAATATGTGAGGAGCACATCAGGGTATATGTAATATGTGAGGAGTACATCAGGGTATATGTAAGCTGTGAGGAGTACATCAGGGTATATGTAATATGTTAGGAGCACATCAGGGTATATGTAATATGCGAGGAGTACATCAGGGTATATGTAATATGTGAGGAGTACATCAGGGTATATGTAATGTGTGAGGAGTACATCAGGGTATATGTAATATGTGAGGAGTACATCAGGGTATATGTAATATGTGAGGAGTACATCAGGGTATATGTAATATGTGAGGAGCACATCAGGGTATATGTAATAAGTGAGGAGTACATCAGGGTATATGTAATATGTGAGGAGTACATCTGGGTATATGTAATATGTGCGGAGTACATCAGGATATATGTAATATGTGAGGAGTACATCAGGATATATGTAATATGTGAGGAGTACATCAGGGTATATGTAATATGTGAGGAGCACATCAGGGTATATGTAATATGTGAGGAGTACATCAGGATATATGTAATATGTGAGGAGTACATCAGGATATATGTAATATGTGCGGAGTACATCAGGGTATATGTAATGTGTGAGGAGCACATCAGGGTATATGTAAGCTGTGTGGAGTACATCAGGGTATATGTAATATGTGAGGAGTACATCAGGGTATATGTAATATGTGAGGAGTACATCAGGGTATATGTAATATGTGTGGAGTACATCAGGGTATATGTAATCTGTGAGGAGCACATCAGGGTATATGTAATATGTGAGGAGTACATCAGGGTATATGTAATATGTGTGGAGTACATCAGGGTATATGTAATATGTGAGGAGTACATCAGGGTATATGTAATGTGTGAGGAGTACATCAGGGTATATGTTATATGTGAGGAGTACATCAGGATATATGTAATCTGTGAGGAGTACATCAGGGTATATGTAATATGTGAGGAGTACATCAGGGTATATGTAATGTGTGAGGAGTACATCAGGATATATGTAATATGTGAGGAGTACATCAGGGTATATGTAATGTGTGAGGAGTACATCAGGGTATATGTAATATGTGCGGAGTACATCAGGGTATATGTAATATGTGAGGAGTACATCAGGATATATGTAATATGTGAGGAGTACATCAGGGTATATGTAATATGTGAGGAGAACATCAGGGTATATGTAATCTGTGAGGAGTACATCAGGGTATATGTAATATGTGAGGAGAACATCAGGATATATGTAATATGTGAGGAGAACATCAGGATATATGTAATATGTGAGGAGTACATCAGGGTATATGTAATATGTGAGGAGTACATCAGGGTATATGTAATATGTGAGGAGTACATCAGGATATATGTAATGTGTGAGGAGTATATCAGGATATATGTAATATGTGAGGAGTACATCAGGATATATGTAATATGTGAGGAGAACATCAGGGTATATGTAATTTGTGAGGAGTACATCAGGATATATGTAATATGTGAGGAGTACATCAGGGTATATGTAATATGTGAGGAGAACATCAGGATATATGTAATATGTGAGGAGTACATCAGGGTATATGTAATATGTGAGGAGTACATCAGGGTATATGTAATATGTGAGGAGTACATCAGGATATATGTAATGTGTGAGGAGTATATCAGGATATATGTAATATGTGAGGAGTACATCAGGGTATATGTAATATGTAAGGAGTACATCAGGGTATATGTAATATGTGAGGAGTACATCAGGGTATATGTAATCTGTGAGGAGTACATCAGGGTATATGTAATATGTGAGGAGTACATCAGGATATATGTAATATGTGAGGAGTACATCAGGATATATGTAATATGTGAGGAGTACATCAGGATATATGTAATATGTGAGGAGTACATCAGGGTATATGTAATATGTGAGGAGTACATCAGGGTATATGTAATATGTAAGGAGTACATCAGGGTATATGTAATCTGTGAGGAGTACATCAGGATATATGTAATGTGTGAGGAGTATATCAGGATATATGTAATATGTGAGGAGAACATCAGGATATATGTAATATGTGAGGAGAACATCAGGATATATGTAATATGTGAGGAGTACATCAGGGTATATGTAATATGTGAGGAGTACATCAGGATATATGTAATATGTGAGGAGAACATCAGGGTATATGTAATCTGTGAGGAGTACATCAGGGTATATGTAATGTGTGAGGAGTACATCAGGGTATATGTAATATGTGAGGAGTACATCAGGATATATGTAATATGTGAGGAGTACATCAGGGTATATGTAATCTGTGAGGAGTACATCAGGGTATATGTAAGCTGTGCGGAGTACATCAGGATATATGTAATATGTGAGGAGTACATCAGGGTATATGTAATATGTGCGGAGTACATCAGGATATATGTAATATGTGAGGAGTACATCAGGGTATATGTAATATGTGAGGAGTACATCAGGGTATATGTAATATGTGAAGAGTACATCAGGGTATATGTAATATGTGAGGAGTACATCAGGGTATATGTAATATGTGAGGAGAACATCAGGGTATATGTAATCTGTGAGGAGTACATCAGGGTATATGTAATATGTGAGGAGTACATCAGGGTATATGTAATATGCGAGGAGTACATCAGGGTATATGTAATCTGTGAGGAGTACATCAGGATATATGTAATATGTGAGGAGTACATCAGGGTATATGTAATATGTGAGGAGTACATCAGGGTATATGTAATGTGTGAGGAGTACATCAGGGTATAATAAGAGGGTATAATAATGGGGTAAATAATACAATTATCCATAGATGTGTGTTACGCTGTGAAGCGATCCGTTATGCACAGGCCGGTGTCACACTGATAAACGGTTTTCTTTCTTATCCCCCTTCTGTAACGCTCTGCACCTTTTGGAGACTTTTTCTCCTTCGTAGTTTGGGAAATATTGCTCGGAAAGTTTTGGGCTGGTATAATACGGGCACCCTCGCTTCCAGCGGATGTGCCATGTCCATACCTCCCAACTTTTGAATTCGGAAAAGAGGGACATTTTAAGCCACGCCCCCTAACCACGCCCAATATCCCGCATAAGCCCATCAAATCACGGCCAGATCCTTCTTTAAATAACACGCGCACATTCTAACTGCGGATCTCTAGACTGTCTGGATATCACAGATATTATATTTCAGGTTATATCGTCTTTGTGTTACTTTTCCTAACTTGGGTATAACATTTGCTCATCACTCGGCAGCAGCTGCAGGACAAACCTAAAGGCTGAGAACAATGAAAGTCAAGAGGGAGACCCCTGTGGTGGATGACTTTTCAGTTCACAGGTAGCAGAGTTACATGATGGGGAATTGTTTTTCCTATTGTATAACTCTGCTACCTGTCAATGGAAAAATCATCTGCCAGAGGGAAAAATGTTTGCCCACGGCGGAGTACCAAAAAGAAACACTGGGGAATCAGACATGGTGGGGAAACATTTTTCCCTGTGGTGCATGACATTTCAGCTGACAGGTAGCAGAGTTACATGAAGGGGAATTATTTTTCATTGACGTCTAGTATATATCGCAGCGAAGGGAAGAAGTCAGAAGTCGCTAGAGGTGAGGAGAAGTATTTTTATTCTTCATATTACGAACCTTATTATTTTGTTTTGCAGGTTCCGCTGGACCGTTTGGACTACCTCGTAGATTCGTTGGACTACGATGACTGCGATGATCTACGTTGTTTTAAAAATAAAATGGTCAAAGAGGGTTGTGTGGGGGATTTCTTATTTCAATAAAAAAAATATTTTCTTATGTGTCTGTGTTTTTTTTAATCCTTTATTAGCGCCTTGGTAATGGCAGTTGTCTGATTGACTGCATCCATTACTAAAGTGGGGCTTAGTGTGAGCCAGTAAAAAGGCTGCAACTAACCCCCCATTATTACCCTGGTGCCCACCACCACCAGGGGTGTCGGGAAGATCCAGTACCCGACCATCTGTAGTGATGTAGTGTCTTCTTCCCTGCGATGCACTAGAAACTAGACATCAATGAACTTCTGAAATGTCATACATTACAAATTAAAAGGGTTTTCCCCACAAACACATGTATCCCCTATCCACAGGATGGGGGATACATGTGTGATCACTGGGGGTCCGACCACTGGGGCCCCCAGAGATGAGAACTGGGGACAGAAAGTCCCCCGAAGTGGCCAGCGGTCCATTCATTTCTAGGGACTTAGGGGACCACTATCTCCGGCAGCTCCATAGAAATTAATAAAGCAATGGTCGAGCAAGTGCACTAGCACTCCATTCTCATGGAGCACTTCAGTGGAATTTCAGCCCCCCGATCTCATCGCTGGGAGTCCCAGTGGTCAGACCCTCAGCGAACACACATGTATCCCCTATTCTGTGGATAGGGGATACATGTGGTTGTGGGAAAACCCCTTTAAAGGGGTTTTGCAATCCCTTAAAATTGATGGCCTATTCACAGGATAGGCCATCAATAGCTAATGGCTCGGGGTCCGACTCCTGCGACCCCCGCCGATCAGCTGTTTTGAAGGGGGTGCAGCGCTTGTACGAGCACTGCTTCCCCTTAGTTTTTTCTTGCTCACTGTGAATCTCTGACATAGCTGCAGCGGCGATTCACAGGTATTTCAGCCTGTTCTCCCAATTCACTTCAATGTTAGAAGGCTGCAATACTGTGAATCGCCACAACATTTGTGTCGAAGATTCACAGTGAAAAAGAAAAAACGAAGGGGAAGCAGCGCTCGTACAAGCGCTGCACCCCTTCAAAAATGCTGATCGGCAGGGGGTCCCGCAAGTCGGACCCCGACCCATCATCTTTTGATGGCTTATCCTGAGGATAGGTCATGAATTTTTAGGGAATGGATAACCCTTTTAACTCCATATGGAGCATCCATTTAGGCATTTTTATACTTAAAGTGTTTGGTAAACGTTTAACAAACTTCCGACGTGTCATAGTGACATGTCAGAAGTTTGCATTGGTGGGAGTCCGAGCACTGAGATCCCCACCAATCGCTAAAACGAAGACTCTGAAGCGCTTGTGTGAGCACTCAGCTGCTTCGTTTCTGTTCTATTTACTGCCTATTTACTGCTTTTTGTCTATAGGGACAGTGATCAGTTCTCTAAGGGTATGTTCACACGTGCACGTCCGTTACGGCCGAAATTACGGGGCTGTTTTCAGGAGAAAACAGCCCCGTCATTTCAGCCACAACGGCATGTGCAGGCGCTTGAACGCCGCGTCCATTACGGACGTAATTGGCGCTGCTTTTCATTGGAGTCAATAAATAACGGCTCCAATTACGTCCCAAGAAGTGACAGGATACTTATTTGGCGCGGGCGTCTATTTACGCGACGTCTTTTGACAGCGACGCATAAATATATGCCTCGTGTGAACAGACAAACGTCAGCCCATTGCTTTCAATGGGCAGATGTTTGTCAATGCATTCAAGCTGTAATTTCGGACGTAATTCCAGGCGTAAAACACCCGAATTACGTCCGTAATTTGGCCGTGTGAACATACCCTTAGGCTTGCACCCCCTTTCATTTAAGCCTGTGCTTCAGGATTCTATTTTTGTAGATAGATTAGATAGATAGATAGATAGATAGATAGATAGATAGATAGATAGATAGATAGATAGATAGATAGATAGATAGATAGATAGATAGATAGATAGATAGATAGATAGATAGATAGATAGGTAGATAGATAGATAGATAGATAGATAGATAGATAGATAGATAGATAGATAGATAGATAGATAGATAGATAGATAGATAGATAGATAGGTAGGTAGATAGATAGATAGATAGATAGATAGATAGATAGATAGATAGATAGATAGATAGATGATAGATAGATAGTCCACCATCCAGCAGCACCAGTCAAAGGTATAGGTGGGTGCACGTCCCAAGAGCTCGATCACAGCTCCCAATTCCTCAATAGTCGTCCAATAAGAGACAGCACTCCAAGTAGTGATGAAAAAACTGCTTTTTATTAGCCCCTGTGCGACGTTTCGGCTCTTTACATGGAGCCTTTCTCAGTTGCTTGAGATGATAGATAGATAGATAGATAGATGATAGATAGATAGATAGATAGATAGATAGATAGATAGATAGATAGATAGATAGATAGATAGATAGATAGATAGATAGATAGATATGAGATAGATAGATAGATAGATAGATAGATAGATAGATAGATAGATAGATAGATAGATAGATAGATAGATAGATAGATAGATAGATAGATGATAGATAGATAGATAGATAGATAGATAGATAGATAGATAGATAGATAGATAGATAGATAGATAGATAGATAGATAGATACATAGATAGAGAGAGAGAGAGAGAGAGAGAGAGAGAGAGAGAGAGAGATAGATAGATAGATAGATAGATAGATAGATAGATAGATAGATAGATAGATAGATAGATAGATATGAGATAGATAGATAGATAGATAGATAGATAGATAGATAGATAGATAGATAGATAGATAGATAGATAGACAGATAGATAGATAGATAGATAGATAGATAGATAGATAGATAGATAGATAGATAGATAGATAGATAGATAGATAGATAGATAGATAGATAGATAGATAGATAGATAGTCGTCCAGACAGGCAGCACTCCAAGTTTTAGTGAAAAAATTGCTTTTATTTAGCCCTTGTGCAACGTTTCGGCTCAGCGTATGGAGCCTTTTTCAAGCATACAAAAAGTATGTAAAACAGTGGTATATATGGGGAAAAAAGCATACATGTGAAGACATAGTGATCAATGTACAGAGTAAACCAGACGAATATAAATATTGCTGGATGTATAAGGAGCATACGTGTTAATTGATAAGCATACTATGAAACCCTCACATGTGTAAACCATAGGAAATAATTAAAAACAATACCATGTGGAACTTTTCATAAGTTCGCTCATCTGTAGTCAGTGTCTTATGTCACTGTGCACATGGGGCGTTTTTTACAGTGTTTTTTTCAGGAACTTGGTGTATTTATTTTTTACACTTATACCTATGAAATATATCCCTTCTAAACAAAGTAAAACTATACATCTATAGAAATATCATTGAATATTTATTTAATCATTCCTTTTTATATACAGAATAAATCCAGCTTTGAATTGTTTATAATTTTGATATATTGGTGATAGATCCCATTCAGGGAGTTAACTTTATGTAAGCCCAGTTGCGAGGAAGTCGCCGTTCGAAGCGCTCTGCGCGTGCGCCGCTGATACACTACAATAAACCCTTATGTAGATTTCTTCACCAAGATGGCCACTGCCGGCTTCGAGACCGTGATATGCATGCGCGGAAATGCGCCGCTGATACATGGAAATACATGCACCAGCGTCACTGACAAGCGCCCATCAACTTTTAGAATGCCGGATACACACTGGAACGGATCCACAGTACCACATGGTATTGTTTTAATTATTTCCTATGGTTTACACATGTGAGGGTTTAATAGTATGCTTATCAATTAACACGTATGCTCCTTATACATCCAGCGATATTTATATTCGTCTGGTTAAGGCCTCATTTACACGAGCGTAATATACGCGCGTGCGACACGCGTGCTATTGACGCGTGTCGTACGCACCTATATTACTCTATGGGGCAGTGCAGACAATGCGTGATTTTTGCGCAGCGCGAGTGCGTTGCGTAAAACTCACGACTTGTTCTATAATCGTGCGTTTTTCGCGCATCACACACCCATTGAAGTCAATGGGTGCGTGAAAACCACACATGCCACACGGAAGCACTTCTGTGCGAACTGCGTGATTCGCGCAAGACCTGTCAAAAGGATGAATGTAAACAGAAAAGCACCACGTGCTTTTCTGTTTAAAAACATCCAAACAGAGTGTCAAATTAGAGATGAGCGCACCGAACTTCACCGGGTTCGGCCGAACTCGTTTTGACCGAACCCGGCAAAATTTTTTCCTGTACGCGACGTCAGGAGACAGTCACTGTCCACGGTGCTGAAAGAGTTAAACTGGTTCAGCACCCTGGACAGTGACTTCCGATCACAATATACATGAACGTGTAAAAAAAAGAAGAAGTTCTGACTTACCGAGAACTCCCGGCTTCTTCCTCCAGTCTGACCTCCCGGGATGACAATTCAGTCCAAGTGACAGCTGCAGCAAATCACAGGCCAAGCACAGGCTGCAGCCGATCACAGGCTGCAGTGGTCACATGGACTGCCGCGTCATCCAGGGAGGTGGGGCCGGATGACAAGAGAGGGACGCGTCACCAAGGCAACGGCCGGGAGACCGGACTGGAGGAAGCAGGAAGTTCTTGGTAAGTATGAACGTCTTTTTTTTATTCACAGGTTGCTGTATATTGTGATCGGAATTCACTGTCGAGGGTGCTGAAAGAGTTACTGCCGATCAGTTAACTCTTTCAGCACCCTGGACAGTGACTGACGTAGACTAGCCTCATACACTGATGACACACGGAGCTGTCAAGTGCCTTTTGCGCACTTGACAGCTCCGTGTGTCATCAGTGTATGAGACTAGTGGGAGGGGCTATCACTATTTAATGCACACTCCTTCTGCAGCATTTTTTGACCTGTCTGCGTCCTGCTGGGAACGGGTTTTCACCCACCCACCTAGTAAGTATGGCCTTTTTTGTGGTTTTGATGTTTGTGTTTTTAAATTAGGAATGAAAAGTTCTAGTTAGGGACTCGCAAGGCACTGGGGACCCTTGCCGTTGGGTTGCGAGCTTTGCATATTTTGGCCAAAATAACAACTAATACCCCATGTTTCATGGATATATTTTTTACTATGTATACTACTTTTTTTCAGGACACAGCCAGGTCTTATATGCTGGGAGGGCATGATGTGCTGGCGTTTGGTTTGGCATGCAGAGCAGCCCGCTTTAGCTAACACTAGCGGCGTTACAAATAGGCTGTTATTCGGCAAGATATGCTATGCCTGACGATCAGCACATTATCCCTGTACTATTCACAGCACTGACCCTTATTCATCACACATTTATTTATTTTTATTACATGATCACACAGTTCTGACACTTCCATACATACACATTTCTTTTTTACCATACATTCACACCCTAACACTACACTAACACTGACACTCATTTATCGCACACCTTTGAGCACTTAGTTTGCCACTCCCATCAAGACTAGTGGGAGTGGCTATCACTATTTAATGCACACTCCTTCTGCAGCATTTTTTGACCTGTCTGCGTCCTGCTGGGAACGCGTTTTCACCCACCCACCTAGTAAGTATGGCCTTTTTTGTGGTTTTGATGTTATCTATGTCCCATTTTTTCTGCTTGTGTTTTTAAGCAACGAACCGTGGGTCTGAGGGAATCGACCGAGGCGTCCATTCGTTCGACTTAGACAGACGAATAATAAGATGACTGACTCGGTCATTTGCTGTAAATGGGGAACCCTCTCTTGCCCCCCGAAACATGGCGCAGTTCCTTCATTTATAGCTAAATTTGAACAGTTTTAGCAAAATATTTCCGTAACTGTTTATTGTGAAGTTCCGAGCCCTAGAACGTTCATGCATCACCATGTCCTGAGTATGTCTACCACAACTCATGAACCTGCGTTGTGCGGTTCGCTCAGAAAAAACTCGTCACAACGGCTGTATTTTAGGCTCATTTACAATAAAGACACAATATCTGAGAAACTAATCGTCCAAAAGCCGTAACATTTTATATACTCGTAGCCTTTGACACTCTTACCTACACCCTAAAAAATCAGAGCACCCAAACAAACGCAGGTTAAGAGAAAATTACAACAGATTACACATATTTCTGAATATTTTCCTGTACGGCTTTCTTAATGTCTTTATTTCTCAGACTGTATATAATGGGATTGAACAGAGGAGTAAATACAGTGTACAGCAGGGATGTGATTTTATTCATGTCCGATGTTTGTCCACTTGTTGGAAGAACATACACTATGAATATTGTCAAGTAAAATATGAAGACCACAGTGAGGTGGGAGCTACAGGTGGAGAAGGCTTTCTGTCTACTGATATTAGATGGAATCCGTAAGATAGCACGGACAATGTTAACATAAGAGATAACAATTATTGTGCTGGGAATTATCACTAATGGAATACTTAGAAGATACATTTGTAGCTTTAAAGGAAATGTATCAGAACAGGAAATTTCCCGTAAGGGAAGAAGATCACAGAACAAATGGTCGATGATATTATTGCCACAGAACTTTTGTCTTGATATTGTTAGGGTGTCACTAAACGCACAGAAAAAACTGAACAACCAGAATATGATGGCCAATCTCACACAATACCCACTTGTCATGATAGAGGAGTACCGGAGGGGGTTACAGATGGCCACATATCTGTCATAAGACATCACTGTGAGGAGAAGACATTCAAATGATTCGGAGGAGGCAAAAAATAAAAACTGAGTCATGCAGCCGATAAAAGTGATGGTCCCCCCATTATTCAGGAGAAGGTAAAACAAGTTGGGGACAATATTCACTGGCAATAAAATATCACTGATGGACAGTTGTGAGATGAAGAAGTACATTGGGGTGTGGAGGTTCTTGCTGGTGGACACCAGGGTGATGATCAGGAGGTTCCCACATACCGTGAGCCAAAATAATACAAAAAGCAGACAGAAGAGGGAAATTCTGAGCTGTGGGTCACCTTGAAAACCCAACAGGACAAATTCTACAACATCAGTCAAATTGTTCTCCTGTATTTAGAAAAAAAGAAAATGTAGCCAACAAATAATATTAGGTCTAGGGAAACCATTGTCAATCACTTCTAATATAATACTGTACAAGAAATGTATTCAGCAAATTTCATATTCTCAGGTTCATATTTGTATGGTGTGGTTTTCCAACAAATTAGATTCCTCCATTTTGTTTTGATTGCAAAGGGGGCCAGGATTCATTGATTGGGGGGAACTATTTTTTTAACCCGTTAGTGACCGGCCCATCGTGTTTCTACGTCGGTCACTAACGGGCCTTATTCCGATGCTATAGACTTTTTACGTTGCGGCATCTGAATAAGTAAACAGAGCAGGGAGCTGTCAAATCTCCCTGCTCTCAGCTGCTAGAGGCAGCTGAGGGCTGGGGGCATCCCTGCTCTGCCGGGTGAGATCAATATTAGTATCGATCTCACCCGTTTAACCCCTCAGAGCTCCCTCTCTCTCCCACCGACACCCGGCGATACGATCGCCGAGTGTCTGTGTCTCCAATGGCAGCCGGGGGCCTAATAAAGGCCCCCAGGTCTGCCAGTAATGAATGCCTGCTAGATCATGCCGCAGGCATGACCTAGCAGGTGCCTGTCCGTTTTAAACGGATAGGCATAATACACTGCAATACAAAAGTATTGCAGTGTATTATAATAGCGATCACAGAATCGCATAATAAAGTCCCCTAGTGGGACTAGTGAAAAAGTAAAAAAAAAAGTTTAATGAAGTTAAAGAAGCTCTGTCACCAGATTTTGCAACCCCTATCTGCTATTGCAGCAGATCGGCGCTGCAATGTAGATTACAGTAACGTTTTTATTTTTTAAAAACGAGCATTTTTGGCCAAGTTATGACCATTTTCGTATTTATGCAAATGAGGCTTGCAAAAGTACAACTGGGCGTGTTGAAAAGTAAAAGTACAACTGGGCGTGTATTATGTGCGTACATCGGGGCGTGTTTACTACTTTTACTAGCTGGGCGTTGTGTATAGAAGTATCATCCACTTGTCTTCAGAACGCCCAGCTTCTGGCAGTGCAGACACAGCGTGTTCTCGAGAGATCACGCTGTGTCGTCACTCACAGGTCCTGCATCGTGTCAGACGAGCGAGGACACATCGGCACCAGAGGCTACAGATGATTCTGCAGCAGCATCGGCGTTTGCAGGTAAGTCGATGTAGCTACTTACCTGCAAATGCTGATGCTGCTGCAGAATCAACTGTAGCCTCTGGTGCCGACACGATGCAGGACCTGTGAGTGACGTCACAGATCTGCACTGCCAGAAGCTGGGCGTTCTGAAGAGAAGAGGATGATACTTCTCTTCAGAGCGCCCAGCTAGTAAAAGTAGTAAACACGCCCCGATGTACGCACATAATACACGCCCACTTGAACTTTTACTTTTCAACACGCCCACTTGGACTTTTGCAAGCCTCATTTGCATAACTACAAAAATGGTCATAACTTGGCCAAAAATGCTCGTTTTTAAAAAATAAAAACGTTACTGTAATCTACATTGCAGCGCCTATCTGCTGCAATAGCAGATAGGGGTTGCAAAATCTGGTGACAGAGCCTCTTTAATAAAAAAAAAATGTGAAAAAAAAATGAAAAACCCACTTTTTCCCCTTACAAACTGCTTTACTATTAAAAAACCAAAATAAAGTATAAAAGTTACACATATTTGGTATTGCCGCGTCCGTAACGACCCCGACTATAAAGCTATTACATTATTTAACCCGCACGGTGAACGCCGTAAAAAATAAAATAAAAAACAACAGAAAAATTGCTGTTTTCTGTGAATCCTGACTTTAAAAAAATTTGATTAAAAAGTGATCAAAAATTTGCATCTACTCCAAAATGGTACCAAGAAAAACTACAAGTCGTCCCGCAAAAAAAAAGCCCACATACAACTGCATCGGCGAAAAAATAAAAACGTTACGGCTCTTCAAATATGGAGACACAAAAACAAATAATTTTGAAAAAAAAGTGTTTTTACTGTGTAAAAGTAGTAAAACATACAAAAACTATACAAATTTGGTATAGTTGCAATTGTAACAACCCGCTGAATAAAGTTATTGTGTTATTTATACCACACGGTAAACGGCGTAGATTTAGGATGCAAAAAAAGAGGGGCGAAATTTCAGATTTTTTTCTATTCCCCCCCCAAAAAAAGTTAATAAAAGTTAATCAATAAATAATATGTACCTCAAAATGGTGCTATTAAAAAATACAACTTTTCCCGCAAAAAACAAGACCTTATACAGCTATGTCGACGCAAAAATAAAAAAGTTACAGCTCTTGGAATGCGACGATTGAAAAACATAAAAAATAGCCTGGTCATTAAGGTCTAAAATAGGCTGGTCAATAAGGGGTTCAAAAAAAAAAGTTTAAAGTAAGGGCTTATTCAGACAAACGTGATATACGTCCGTGCAACGTGCATGATTATCACGCGCCTCGCACGGACCTATGTTAGTCAATGGGGCCGTTCAGACAGTCCGTGATTTTCACGCAACTTATGTCTGCTGCGTAAAACTCACGATATGTCCTATATTTGTGCGTTTTTCGCGCATCACGCACCCATTGAAGTCAATGGGTGTGTGAAAATCCCACGCAGCACACAGAAGCACTTACGTGGGACGGGCGTGATTCGCGCAACAGCAGTAAAAAGTATGAATGAAAACAGAAAATCACCACGTGCTTTTCTGTTTACAAACATACAGTGTGTCATAATGATGGCGGCTGCTGACACACAGGGCTGTTATGTACCTTTTGCGCGTGCAAAATACCGCCTTTTTTTTGCACGTGCAAAACGCACACGCTCGTGTGAATCCGGCCTAACAGTGTATACAGTCAAGCAACGAAGCCAGGAATGTGGATGTTATTCATCCATTATTGTTGGTAGCCAAAAAAAGCTATTTTAACCCTATACCACCCTGCATCGTAGTTTGTCGCAGCCAACAGCTTGTAAAAGTGAAGCAATGTTTTGTTCTGGAACAGTGAGGGTGCAAAATCACTTAAGGGTGTCAGCTGTATTGTACAGCTGACACCAATGGACAGCCGATATCCCACTCTAACAGCTGGGCTCGTAGATAACTACGATCCCGACCAATAAATACTTTAGATGCCAGACCAAGGTTACTAAAGAATTTGACATCAAATTAGAGTTGATTGTGAGGTTCCAATACGTTACCATGGCAGCTCGGGGCCTAAGAAACGCCCCCAGGTCTGCCAGTGTATCAGTGTAATACTGACAGGCACTAATGATTTTGAGTATTAATTATTCCAAAGCCTTATACAACTGATTAAACAATTTTAGAATCAACCCTATGGGTGGCACTTAAAAAAATAAAGTAACAAAAAACTATTTAAAAAAAATATTTAGTAAACATATTAAACTATAAAATAAAACTTTTTTTCCAACTTTCCAACCTTCCTATTCTACCACTCACAAGGAAATCCTTCACCCTCTGGATTACCTCATCATAAGAGCCATGTTTTTTTTTTTTCGTTTTCTAAAGGCATTACCATATATTTGGATCAATTTGCTTTTGAGTTCCACGTAAAAAAATAAAAAAATAAAAATTATATATATATATACAGTACATACCCATTGTGGTTCTGTCTTTTGCCAGCACCGCATAGAATGGCAGGCAACAATTTTGTCCAGTGCACATGCAGTTTTTGAGGCAGTTTTTTTATTTTTAGCCAAAGCCAGGAGTGTGTCCAAAAGAGCATAAAAGTAGAAGGAGAACTTTAATCTTAAAACTGCAATTGTGTATCCAGCCTTGTATATTGTAGTGCATGAGGATTCAACATGTACAGTAAGTGATTGATGAATATACATTTCTATGTTCATGTGAAATATAAGTTTCTCCTTGTGCACACACCCTAAGGCCAGTTTTATGTGAGCTAAGTATTGGTGCACTCCTTTAAGATTATTATTGTTGTAAATCTCGGCCCAGGTCTAGAGGTTTTAGGTCCCTACGGTCATGCCTGAATTTACGGCCATTATATTCTTATGAGAAACTGGCGTTATGGTTGGGATTTCCCTTACATCGACCTGGACAGGTCATTATTCTACTTGTCTTCAAAACAGAATACACATATATTAAATAAAAGTGAGTAAAAAATTATTTATCTAGTGACATTCAACACGATTTACCCTTTAAAAATTAAATAAATTACAATAATCATGAATATTCCTTAAAATTAGCATTTACTCAACAGAACTTACATCCGGTCCATGTCCATGTTCTGATACAAACATTTCCTTATAGATAAATAATGTATCGCAATTATAATCAATATTAAGAGAGAAGATCCCAGGATGTATCTGAGGACTGTTCAAGATCAGAGGCTTTCCAGTTTAATGAAGCTGTGTGATATAATATATAGTGATCAGACACATGGTCATAGTAATAATATATGAAGTATAAAGTGATGACTACCTGTATATATACACAGAATGAACACAGGTGACGTGTAGATCAACTCTATGGAGATGGTTTCTTCGTTGTCTCCTGAGCTTCTGTTGAGTGAAGAAAATAAAAATCAACTTATTCATCATTAACTTTTACTTTACTTTCTTGATTTGCAGATCATTTAATTTCATCCTTATGGAAATAAAGTTTAACATCAAGAGGAAAAAGTTCAGAAAGTAAAACACTGATTAGAAGAGGAAACTTTTTATTTGATAATGTAAAATGTTCAAGAAATGTATTGAAAACGTCACACGTAGATTAACATCATAAATAATTAATAATAAGAAAATATAAAAAATATAATCACAGGCCTCATGTACTCGGCTATATTACGGCTCTATAGACCAATCAAGTTCTACGGAACAATGTTATGACACCAATAGCATTCTATGGGGCCTTAGGGTACTATTAAAATGGGCTGTGTAAACTAGCGCTGATCAAGGAGACAGCTCGATGATTGGCTTTTGTTTGCTCCTTTCACATGGAGCAATGATTGGATACGAATAAAGACGAATGCTCGTTACTCTGATCACTCGTTCCCATACATTTTCATCATGTCGGCAGAGCAGCTCTCTGATTACATGGGGAGATGTGATGCCAACAACGATGATTTTTAATTCTGCATAAAAGAGCAGATCAGCTGATGAATGAGCGTTTGCTCGCTCATCGGCTGATCGTTGCCCTGATTACACAGGGCAATGATCGGGAAGGAGCGTTCATATGAATACTTGTTTGCCTGATCATTGCTCGTGTATTAGGGCCTTTACTGTACTTTCCTATGCTCCTGATTTCGTGCAGAGGTTTTATTCTGTTGTGTTCTGGCTTAACCCCTTAGTGACCAACAATACGCCTTTTCACGTTCGTCACTAAGGGGCCTTAGGCTAGGCTGACGCCTTTTCACGTGAGCCTAGTATAAGTCCTGCACGGGTCTCCCGTGCAGGCTGGAGCCGGGGCTCAGCTGTCTGATGACAGCTGGGCTCCTGCTCCAACACCCACGATCGAAGTTTACTTCGATCGCGGCCGTTTAACCCGTTAAATGCCGCCGTCAATAGCAACCGCGGCATTTAACTTGTTTACAGAGGGAGTGAGCTCCCTCTGTCACCCATCGGCAGCCGAAAATGCAATTTCGGGTCTCCGATGAGTTGTCATGGCAGCCGGGGTCTTGATAAAAGCCCCCAGGTCTGCCCAGGACATATGCCTATTAGGACGCGCCGGAGGCACGTCCTAATAGATTGCCTGTCAGATTTACACTGACAGGCAATAATGCTCTGGTATACGAAGTATATCGGAGCATTATAGCAGCAATCTGAAGATCGCACAGTAAAGTCCCCTAGTGGGGCTAATGAAATAAATAATAAATGTGAAATAAAGATTATTAATAGTAAAAGTGTAAAAAATAAATAAAAGTACACATATGTGGTATCGCCGCGACCGTAATGACTCCATTAATAAAGTTAATATGTAATTTAAACCGCAAGGGGAACACCGTAAAAAAAAAACGCAAAAAAACAATGGCGAAATTGCAATTTTTTCCCATTGCCCCCCAAAAAAGTCATAATAAAAATGAATCAATAAGTCCCATGCACCCCAAAACAGTACCAATCAAAACTACGTCTCGTCCCGCAGAAAACAAGCCCAAAAAATCACAACATTGATGGAAAAATAAAAAAGTTACGGCTCTTGGAAAGCAACGACGCAAAAACAAATAATTTTAGTTCAAAAGTGTTTTTATTGTGCAAAAGTGGTAAAACATAAAAAACCTCTACATATGTGGTATCGCCGTAATCGTACCGACCCATAGAATAAAGGCAACATGTTATTTACGCCGCACAGTGAACGGTGTCAATTTAAAAACGCATAGAACAATGGCGGAATTTCAGGTGTTTATTATAATCCCCCCCAAAAAAGTGAATAAAAGTTAAAAAAAAATTATATGTACCCTAAAATGGTGCTATTAAAAAGTACAACTAATCCCGCAAAAAACAAGTCCTCATACAGCTATGTAGACGAAAAAATAAAAAAGTTATAGCTCTTTGAATGCGACTATAGAAAAACGAATAAAATTTAGGGCCTAAAATGGGCTGGTCACTAAGGGGTTAAACAATATTCTCATATTCCATCAGATGCCATATTACGAAGTATTGTTTACAGTTGTTTCTGAGTCCAAGTCAATTGGGACCCTGATGACCTTTACTCTCTTAATTTCCCTCCTCTCTTAAAACACACACGTCAGGATCTGAAATCCTAAGATTACACTCAATTATCCCAGTTTGGACACATGATTGCGATTAACATAGACATTCAGCCACAATTCTTGTATCTCAGGCGGTTCCTATTCTACTCTTTGTGAAATTCTTCAAGAGACTCCTGGGTGCACTCTAGAAATTTATTTGGGGCAGTTTTAGACCACGTCTCAATCAGTTCTGTCGGGCCATAAATTGAAGGGTGGATCCAGTCTCCCTGTTTTTTCTTGATTCCATCACGCTACTATTTTGATGAGAATAGTGGATTGGCTCCACAATGGACGAAATAAACAATAGGTGACAAATGAAACGACTACAGTCTCATTATCCCTCAGATCCTTACGGTGGATCTTGCCAGACAATAGACCAGCCTTTGCTGTGTTTACTCTTTTCACCCCTCACTATTTGGATCAGTTGTTGTTCACAGTGGGAGACAAGTAAGTGACCAGGAGGTGGGTAATAATAAATTCCCCACTGGACACCACCTTACAGTCTGACTCCACAATTGAGTGAGTTACCCTAAGAGTTAAAGTCAGTAAAGTGCAGAAGTCAGAAGTGGATGAAGATGTACAGGACTTGTTTATGGCATTGATGAGACCCAAACATGGTGGGGGGGGGGGGATACAGAGAATGGTGATAGCACGGACCGCGGCGATCAAAGTGTTAAACAGCTGGGGTCGGAATGTTTTGGGATCTCAGCTGTGTTCAGGAGGCTGCTCTAAGATCAGGAGCTGTTACAGGATGAGCGCTCACATGAGCGCTCATCAGCCTCTTCTACAGCAACGCCAAAAGACGTCACTGTAGACTAAGCACCTGCACCGCCTGCCGTCAAATGACGGTGGGCAGTCGTTAAGGAGTTAGATCCATGTTGGGAAAGTGTAAAGCTTTTGAGATGAGGAACATGGATAGTTGGTGTTGGGAGTGTAAATTAGATGTCCATCACTGCAGTACATCATACTTATGGGACGCATATAAACTATTCATTGTTGTAACCCTTAGTATCTCCAATCTTCGCTGCTTGGTCTAGTTCACCAACTCCTATTGCACATCAAGAGATTCAAGCACCGGGCAAGTTAGTCGCACTTAAGTTCTGGTGGCAACTGTGTACCATAGACCCTAACCAAAGTCATGGGAAAAGCAGGGTTGTAGCAGAATTGTGCTACCGCACTAAGGAGCTAGGAAAGGTATTTTTGGATGATACAATATATAACATTTTTTGAAGTATGAACATTTTGAGAAGGCTATTATTTCCCATCAAAGACATAAAGGAGATTTTGAGTTGTGCAAACTGATATCTAGTGTTGGCAAATAAAGGGAGGGGTTCACTCTGGAGAAATTCTGGATCTGAGGAGAATGATATTCCTATATTAGCCTTTTTTTTTAACAGATCATCTAAGAAGTAGTATGACATGTTCTATCTTTGCCCGTTTTCCCGGATCCCTTAATAAACTCAAGTCTATGAGGGATCTGTGAAATCAGATCCCGCACGGATGCAAATCGGCCGAGAAAAACTAAAACGCAAATAATTTAACTTGCTGGTTAGATGTCATCTCACTTTGAAACCATGTAGATCCCGGAAAAAAAATTAGGCTCCTATTGCTCTTACTTTCTTTGGAAATCGCACTCTCCCCTTTAGTCTCAAGTGCTTAGCGATGTCACTAGAAGTACGTTGAAGGTATGGCAGGAAATTAACACCCTTCCAGTATTGAAAAATGTCTCATTATACCTATTGGCGTGATCCCTTCCTGGAAGTCAAGTCTTCTGGGCGAAATTTCCTTTCCATGGTCCAAATTGCTTAACATCCCAATTGAATTAGGCATGGACCTCCTCAGCTTACTCCTGGTGGGGTAGAGAAGTGGCCTCACTTTCTCACACTCACTGTCTTTTAGACCAAACTTTCCTTCACTCCATAACACGGCCAATTAGAGACTTGAATGTGTTAGAGAAGTTGCTAACTTTCTCGGCCCCCTGTGTCAGGTCAATGTTGCACATTTATACCGCTTTCTTTTACAGCAAAAAAATACAAAACTCTATTTTCTGATGGAATGGGGGAGCGAGCTGAGCGTGCAAGTCTGAAAAGCGGACATCAAATCCATGTTCTCCCGCTCATGTGAGAATCTAAGATAATTCATTTAAACTACTTACGAGATGGTATAGAATCCAAACCTTTACAAAAAGGGTGAATCTTTGTTACTCTGACCTTTGTTGGCGATGAGCAAAAGGAAAACGAAAAATGGAACCAAAGTGTAGCAGAACAAACCATTTTTAACCGTAAACATTTTTGGGACATTCTGTTTAATACTGTGTAGTTTGCTGTGTGCAGTCAAATTTCTTAAAGTTTTAGCTCTTCTATACGTGATTTTTGGTTTAGCCGGAAGAATTGTTTTTAGAAAAGGATCATTGGTGAGGTTATACCAGTGTTTCTTGAGAATTGATGTAATGAGTTTACAGCCATTGTTAAAGGAAGTAATAAAATTGCATTTATGGTCACTCTGTTTTTTTTTTTATTACTCATTGCTGCTGCTTTGATACACTCCATTTGTGTCAGATTCTTGGCTTTTGATTCTGCACCCTTAACCCCTATCCGCACGAGTAAGTAACTGTACGTCATCGCGGGAGGACGACGACAGCTGACACTCCACTCTTGCCGGCCAGCGGTCCTTTGCCGCTGATTTCGGCAAATTAAACCCTTAAATTTGGCGATCGGTTGCAATCGCCAAATTTTAGTGGTTCCTAGCATATCGACAGACCCCGGTCCGAAATCGCGGGGTTTGACGATAGTTAGTTTGGCAAACAGAAGCCAAACAATGGCTTCCGTGTCTGCCATGGACGGAAGCCCATCATGACAAACCTTCGGCTGGTCCTGATAGGCTTCCTGTCAAAGTGACGGGAAGTCACAGTGTCGTTCCTGATGCACACTGTCGGCGACAAGGCGTCCATTGGGAGCTTAGAGATCAACTGTCCCCGACAGCTGACACTCCAGTGTTGCCGATCAGCGGATTTTGGCAATTAACCCGTAACATGTGGAGCTCGATTGCGAGCTCCGCATGTAGGGGGTTTGTAGCACATCAGCAGCCCCCATGCAATCGTGGGGGCTGCTGATGCTTGTGATGACATCCAGGCAACGGCCTCCGGGTCTTCCATGTATGGAAGCTTATGAGGACCAGTCTCTGGCTGGAACCTCGTAGACTTACTGTCAGAGTGACTGTGACGTCACACTGACAGTTGGAATACATTACACTACCTAGGTAGTGTAATGTATTCTAGCAGCGATCAGAGCTGCAGGTCAAAAAAATAAAGTGTAAAAAGTAAAAAAAAAGTGTAAAAATAAAAGGTTTTGTTTTCCTATAATAAGTCATTTATTATAGGGAAAAAATGAAAACGTTAAAAAAAAGTGCACATATTTGGTATCACCGTGTACATAACGACCCAAACTATGAAACTATAATGTTCATTTTTCCGGTGAACGCCGCAAACAAACTAAACAAAAAACTGTGAGCATCGCTATTTTTTGGTCACCACCCCTCACTAGATATAAAATAAAAAGTGATCAAAAAGTCGCATTTACCGGTACCAATAAAAACTACAACCCGTTCCGCAAAAAACAAGACCTCCCACAGCTTTTTTGACGAAAAAATAAAAAAGTTACGGCTCAGAATAGCGTGTCTCAGAAAATTAATTGTTTTATAGAAACGTAATTTTATTGTGCAAACGCTGCAAAACTTAAAAAAAGCTATACACATATGGTATCGGCGTAATCGTACCGACCGGCAGAATAAAGTAAAACATAATTTATTGCGCACGGTGAACGCTGTAAGAAATAAAGAATTTAAAGCGCCAAAATCTCTGTTATTTGGTCACCTTAGCTCTAAAAAATGCTCACTTTACCCATAGAAAAATTCCTTGAGGGGTGTAGATTCCAAAATAGGGTCACTTTTGGGGGGTTACCGCTGTTTTGGTCCCTCCGGGGCGTTGCAAACCCGACATGGCACTGAAAACCAATCCAGCAAAATCCGCGCTCCAAAAGGCGCTCCTTCGCTCCTAAGCCCTGCTGTGGGTCCAAACATCAGTTTATGACCACATATTGGGTATTGCCGTAATCAGGAGAAATTGAATTACAAATGTTGGGATGCTTTTTCTCCTTTATTCCTTGTAAAAATGAAAAAACTCTATGTTTCCACAGAAAAATAGGTGATTTTCATCTTCACAGACTAATTCCACTAAATTCTGCAAAAAAACTGTGGGGTAAAAATGCTAACTATTCCCCTAGAAAAATGCCTTGAGGAGTGTAGTTTTCAAAATGGGGTCACTTTTTGGGGGTTTCGACGGTTTAGGTACCACAAGACCTCTTCAAACCTGACATGGTGCCTAAAATATATTCCTAAAAAAAGGAGGCCCCAAAATCCACTAGGTGCTCTTTTGCTTCTGAGGCCGGTGTTTCAGTCCATTAGGACACTAGGGCCACATGTTGGATATTTCTAAAATCTTCAGAATCTGGGCAATAAATATTGAGTTGCCTTTCTCTGGTAAAACCTTCTGTGTTACAGATTTTTTTTTTATTACAAATGAATTTCGGCAAAAAAAATGAAATTTGTAAATTTTACCTCTACTTTGCCTTAATTCCTGTGAAACGCCTAAAGGGTTAAAATACTTTCTGAATGTGGTTTTGAATACCTTGAGGGGTGCAGTTTTCAAAATGGGGTGATTTATGGGGACTTTCTAATATAGAAGGCCCTCAAAGCCACTTCAGAACTAGTCCCTGAAAAAATGGCCTATTGAAATTTTCTAGAAAATATGAGAAATTGCTGCTAAAGTTCTAAGCCTTGTAACGTCCTAGAAAAATAAAAGGACATGAAAAAAATTATGCAAACATAAAGTAGACATGTGGGGGATGTTAACTAGTAACTATTTTGTGTGGTATTACAATCTGTTTTACAAGCAAATACATTTAAATTTAGAAAAATGCAAATTTTTGCTAAAATTTGAAGTTTTTCACAAATAAATATTGAATTTATCGACCACATTTTTTCACTAACAAAGTACAATATGTCACGAGAAAACATCTCAGAATCGCTTGGATAGGTAAAAGCATTCCGGAGTTATTACCACATAAGGGTATGTTCACACGGCCAAATTTCAGACGTATACGAGGCGTATTATGCCTCGTTTTACGTCTGAAAATATGGCTACAATACGTCGGCAAACATCTGCCCATTCATTTGAATGGGTTTGCCGACGTACTGTGCAGACGACCTGTTATTTACGCGTCGTCGTTTGACAGCTGTCAAACGACGACTCGTAAAAATACAGCCTCGTCAAAAGAAGTGCAGGACACTTCTTTCAGACGTTTTTGGAGCTGTTTTCTCATAGACTCCAATGAAAACAGCTCCAAAAACGAGTTGGTAAAAAAATGAGTTGGTAAAAATGCGAGTTGGTAAAAAACGTCTGAAAAGCAGGGTCTGTTTTCCCTTGAAAACAGCTCTGGATTTTCAGACGTTTTGGTTGACTACGTGTGAACATACCCTAAAGTGACACATGTCAGATTTGAAAAAAATCATCTGTGTCCACAAGGCCAAAACAGGCTGTGTCCTGAAGGGGTTAATAAGACTCTTAGGGAAAAAAAATTATTTTAATCTTTTGCTTAAAATGTCACATGTTAGAAAAAGCTGCATCATCTGAACAATTTTGTATCCTGCTAAACTGGCCAAAAGGAACATTTTTTAGCCATGGCGGATAATGAGCACTTTTAAAGTCTAAATAGCTATTAACATCAACAGTTTTAAAGTGGGTTCTGGTGGAAAAATAATGGGCATTCTTTTCAATTGTTAAAGGAACAGTGTCATCACAAATTATTTTTTTATATGTTAAAGATGTTAGTGCTTTATTAAAAACGTTTATATTTATTTGTGTGTTTGTGTTTTACTTTTTCTTATTTTTACACTTTTTCTTCCCTATGGGGGCTGCCATTTTTTGTTCCATTTCTGTATGTGTCGATTAACGACACATACAGACATGGAATACGGCAGCCACAGTCCCATAGGGACTGCGAACGAGTCCCGTCCCATTCACTTCTGTGTACGGCGTCTGTGTGGGAACTGCGCATGCGCCGCTCCCACACAGTCCAATTTGAAATTGGCGCCGTCCGGCGCCATTTTCCTGTGGACCGGAAGTCGCGGCCGGACAGTAATAGTACTACTTCCGGTCGCGGCTTCCGGACTTGTGCACTTGGACCAGCAGCAGCAGACGGAGCGGACGGGCCGGAGGGAGCCGCGGCGGCAGGAGCAGGTAAGAGATTTCAATGTATGTTCGTGTTTGTGTGTGTTTACTACTGTATGTAAACCTACTACACTGTGTGTTAGCTCAAAAAATGGCGACACACAGTGTAGGAGGTTACACCGTTCAAACCCCTCGTTTATCCCGGCACTAGCCAGGATAAAGGAGGGGGGGGATGCTGAGAGCTCACTAGAGCGAGGGCTTTTTACCCAATTTTGCAATGCTGCAATTTTGGGAATAGCTCCATCTAGTGACCAGAAATGGGAAATATTATAAATTAGAATTAATTTATAATATATCCTGACTCGTGAAAAAAATAAAAAAAATTTGAACAATGTTTAATCACCCACACACTAAATGTTTAATTAAAAAAAAAAAAACATGTTTTTCTGGCAACACATTCCCTTTAAATCCAAAAAATCAATCATTCTATCTGAATACGTGTGGGTGAGGGCTTATTCAGACGAACAGGATATATGTCCGAGCAACGCGCGTAATTTTCACGCGCGTCGCACGAACCTATGTTAGTCTATGGGGCAGTGCAGACAGTTGCGTGATTTTTCCACAACTTGAGTCCGCTGCGAAAAAGTGATGACATGTCCGTTCTTTGGGCGTATTTCGCGTATGCCACACGGAACTTCTTCCATGGGACGCACGTGATTCGCGCAAGAGCTGTGAAAAGGATGATTGAAAACAGAAAAGCAGAACGTGCTTTTCTGTTTACAAACATCCAAATGGAGTGTCATAATGATGGCGGCTGTGCGAAAAGCACGCAGCCGCGCATCATACGGGGCTGACACATGGAGCTGTCAAGTGCCTTTTGCACGCGCAAATCGCACACGCTCGTGTGAATCCACTATGGCTATGGCACTATGTACAAGGGGGTGGGGTTGTGTGGGGTTGTGTGGCCCTATGTACAAGGGGGAGGGGGGTTATTTGGCACGGAGTACAAAGGGGGGCTGTGTGGCACTAAGTACAAAGGGGGGGGGCTGCATGGCACTATGTACACAGGGAGGGTATTGTGGTCCTAAATACAAGGGGGCTGTATGGCACGAAGTACAAGAAGGGGTGTGGCACTAAGTACAAGGGAGGCTGTGGCTCTATTTACAAGAAGGGGTGGAACTTAGTACAAGGGTGGGCTGTGCTCAATATCTTCAAGGGGGAATGTGTGTGGTGCAATCTTCAAGAGGGGGTGTGGTGCTATCTACAAGATGGGGCTGTGTGTGGCACTAGCTACAAGAGGGAGCTGTGTGGCATTAATTACAGGAGAGGGGCTCTGTGTGGCACTATCTACAAGGGGGATGTATGGTGCTATCTACAGGGGGCTGTGTGTAGAGATATCTACAGGGGGCTGTGTGTGGAGCGATCGACAAGGGGGGAGCTGTGTGTGGAGCTATCTGCAGGGGGCTGTGTGGCATTATATACAAGAGGGGGGCTATATGTAGCGCTATCTACAAGGGGGCTGTGTTTAGTGCTATCTAAAGGGGACTGTGTGTGGCCTCGTTAATTTATTTTATTTTATCTTATTGTTAAGTTAAACTACCTTAGAACTATATCGCTTGTAAGGTGTAGAATTTTTTTTATGCTCGCGTTACATGCAAAAAAATTTGAAAAAAATAAACCTCATTGATTGGTAGAGAAACAAACATGTCGAGGGGGAAGGAGATGTTGGGAAATAAGTTGGGGGGCGCCAATCTGAATCTTTGCCCGGGTGCAGGAGAACATAGCTACGCCTCTGTCACAATCTGTGGGTATGTGGACCCACTGGGCCGTACCGCCGTAGCAGGATAGCAGCTGGCCAAACAGTATAACAATTTAATACCCTACGGGACACAGCAGAACGGAGCGTTAGTGAGTGCTGGCATCACCTGGGGAGGAGATGCGGGCCAGCGCTCACAGATCCATGGCTGCGGCCGAAGCTCCAGAGGGCAGGAGTATTGAAGTTCTCTTCTGTCTCCCAGGACCTTTTCTCTGGACCAAACCCCTTCCAATCCACCAAATAAAACATTCTTCCTCCTACTTTTTTTACTGTCACGATCTGTGTGTATGTGGACCCACTTGGCCGTAACGCCGTAGCGGGATAGCAGCTGGCCAACAGAGTACCATGTCAATGCCTATATAGTCCAAGCACAAGGGTACCTGTAGCAGTTCATACAGTAGTAACGGCTTGGCTCAGATGGGAACTTGGCAGCAGACACCTAGCGTGGTGTACCACAGCAGGCGTGACCGATGGCACAACACGACTCCAACTGTCTAAGGCACAGGAACAACGGTTGCACGGGATACAGGTAGCAGGTACGGGAACACTGGGAACAGGATAACACTAAGGGAACATTTTCAAGACTAACACGGGTAAACACAACAACACTCAGGCAATGGGTGAAGGGGCAGTGCCCTTTTTATAATCCAGGGTGATCATGGGTTATTTGATTGTTTTCATGTGTGCATTAGGACACTCAATCGCAATCGCATTGCGGGCGCCAATGGCAGACCAAGGGAGCCCCCCAACCTCTGTTAAGCTCCTTTGATGTCACAGTCTCTATTGACTGAGGCATCTAAGGGCTTAATTGGCCAAGATCAGAAGTTTCAATCACAACCGGACTCCTGTTGTTGATCTTTTAGGTACAGTTCCTGTGCCCATACGATTATCATGATATAACTGCAAGCCAGGGAGCCTTTAGTTAGGGCAATCCATAATGTGCTGTTATGTCATGTGCTTTAACCCCTTCCCGACATTTGACGTATCCATACGTCAAAGTCGGGTAGGGGAAGTATGGAGCGGGCTCACGCAGTGAGCTCGCTACATACGATGCCGGTGTCGGCTGTATGTTACAGCCGACACTTCAGAGTAACTAGCGGCATCGCGCTCGAGTGCAATCCCGCTAGTTTAACTCGTTAAATGCTGCGGTCGATACTGACCGCAGCATTTAAATCGTCAGAAATAGGGGGCGACCCACTCTAACAGCTCATCGCGCCCCCCACAACGCAATTGCGGGGGGAGGGGGGGGTGATGGTTGCTATGGCTGCCTGGGGGCTTAATGAACACCCCCAGGTCCACCATCTTTGTACACATATTAAGCCTTGCCTCCAGCAGGGCTTAATAGGTGCCTGTCAGGATCACAATATACTGCAATACATTAGTATTGCAGTATATCGTACAAGCGATCTAACAATCGCTGGTTAAAGTCCCCTAGAGGGACTAATTAAAAAAAGTAAAAATGGGTTCAATAAAGTTTTTTTTGGTGTAAAAAAAACGAAAAAAAAAATTTAAAGTTCAAAAAACTCCCCTTTTCCCATTTTCCCCCTAGAGCATAGTAAAAAAATAAATAAATACACAGAATTGGTATCGCCACGTCCGCAAAAGTCTTAACTATTGCAATATATCGTTATTTAACCCGCACGGTGAACGCCATAAAAAAAAATTAATTAGTAAAAACGCCAGAATGTCTATTTTTTGGTCACCTCATCTCCCATAAAAAATGAAATAAAAAGTGATCAAACCGTCGCATGTACACCAAAATGGTATTATTAAAAACTACAGCTTATGCCGCAAAATAAAAGCCCTCATACCACTTAATCGACGGAAAAATAAAAAAGTTGTGGCTCTCGGAATTTGGCGATGTAGAATACATTTTCCTTTTTGCACTTAGGTTTTTACATGTAAAAGTTGTAAAATATAGAAAAAACTATATATATTTGGTATCGCCGTAATTGTATTGACCCACAGAATAAAGTTAACATGTTGTTTTAATTGCACAGTGAATTCCGTAAAAACGGCGCACACAAAAACATTTTTTCATTTTCTACCCCACAAATAATATTTTCCCGTTTCTTAGAACATTATACGGCAAAATAAATGGTGCTACGAAAAACTACAACTCGTCCCGCAAAAATCAAGCCCTCATAGTACTATATCGACAGAAAAATAAAGACGTTATGGCTTCTGGAATGTGGGGAGGAGAAAATGAAAATCTGAAAGTTGTTTACGACGGGAAGGGGTTAAGGGCTTAAAGGAACAGTGTCATCACAAATTATTTTTTTATATGTTAAAGATGTTAGTGCTTTATTAAAAACGTTTATATTCATTTGTGTGTTTGTGTTTTACTTTTTCTTATTTTTACACTTTTTCTTCCCTATGGGGGCTGCCATTTTTTGTTCCATTTCTGTGTGTGTCGATTAACGACACATACAGACATGGAATACGGCAGCCACAGTCCCATAGGGACTGCGAACGGCTCCCGTCCCATTGACTGCAGTGTACGGCGTCTGTGTGGGAACTGCGCATGCGCCGCTCCCACACAGTCCTATTCGAAATTGGCGCCGTCCGGCGCCATTTTCCTGTGGACCGGAAGTCGCGGCCGGACAGCAATATTACTACTTCCGGTCGCGGCTTCCGGATTTGTGCACTTGCACCAGCGGCAGCAAACGGAGCGGACGGGCCGGAGGGAGCCGCGGCGGCAGGAGCAGGTAAGAGATTTCAATGTATGTTCGTGTTTGTGTGTGTTTACTACAGTATGTAAACCTACTACACTGTGGGTTAGCTCAAAAAATGGCGACACACAGTGTAGGAGGTTACATCGTTCAAACCCCTCGTTTATCCCGGCACTAGCCAGGATAAAGGAGGGGGGGATGCTGAGAGCTCACTAGAGCGAGGGCTTTTAACCCAATGTTGCAATGCTGCAATTTTGGGAACAGCTCCATCTAGTGACCAAAAATGGGTAGTATTATAAATTAGAAATAATTTATAATATTACCTGGACTCGTGCAAAAAAATAAAAAAAATTTGAACAGTGTTTAATCACCCACACACTAAATGTTTAATTTTTAAAAAGAAAACATGTTTTTCTGGCAACACATTCCCTTTAAATATTATGTGCTCATCTGATAATACATTCCTTTTCAAATTGGGTTAATATGAAATGTAGGCGTTCCACTAGACTGGTATTGGATTAGCCATCGTGGAAGTTGTCCTGACTGTAGGACGTTTTTAGTCTTTTGTGTCAGAGTGGGGGGAGGGATTATATATTAATAGACACTTATAAGATGTCATGATCTCTGGGTATGTGGACCCACTGGGCTGTACCGCCATGGCGGGATAGCAGCTGGCCAGCAGAGTACCAAGTCAATTCATAAATAGTCCAAGCACAAGTTTACCTATAGTGGTTCAGACAGTAGCAACGGCTAGGCACAGATGGGACCTTGACAGCAGACACAAGGTGCAGGTATATGGCACAACACGACTCCAACTTTCTAAGGCACAGGAACAATGGTAGCATGGCAACAGAGCAGGCGGAACCGGTGGCACAACACGACTCCAACAGGTTAAAGGCACAGGAACAAATAGAACGGGATACCGGGTACAGGTAACAGGGCACGGGAAACAACGGGAACAGGATAAGGGACCATTTGCAAGACTAACATAGGAAAACACAACAATGCTCAGGAAGTGAGCGCTGGCGTCTTCTGGAGAGGAGATGCTGGCCAGCGCTCACAGATCCATGGCTGCGGCCGTCGGGCGGTGAGTAATCCTCACGGTCCGCGGCCATCGATGCTATAGCCTCTGACCAAGAGCAACACACTTCATCTATGTTCCTTCTTTTGAGAAGATCAGGACAACAAACATCCACCTTTGATCGAGAATATAAAATAAATTAAGAAAAAACACCCCTAAAAATGAAGAGCAACTCCCAGTAAAACTGCCTTCAAGAAAACTATAGGGGAAGATGTAAGTTATCGGTGCTTTACAGACCAGGTAGAAAGACCAACTTATTTGAGGGCAGAAGACATGTTCCTCATGAGCTTTCTAAGAGCCTGTTTAATATCTCTATTACTCAGACTGTAGATCATAGGGTTAAGAAGTGGAGTTATAACCGTGAATAACAGGGAGAGGATTTTCTTTACATTGACGGTATTCTGAAATAAATAGATACTAATAAGTGACCCGTAATAAAAAGTCACCACAGCCAGGTGAGAGCTGCAGGTGGAAAAGGTCTTCTGCCTCCCAGTCACAGATGGGATCTTCAGTATGGTGAAGATAATATAAACAAATGAGACAATAATCATAGTAAATGGACAAAGTGCAAATGGTACGGCCAATATCATGTCTTCTACTTTCACTATAAAAGAGTCTGAGCAGGAAAGTTCAAGTAAAGGATCTAAATCACAGAAGAAATGGTCAATGATGTTTGGTCCACAGAACTGTAAACGACTCATTGTTACTGAAATTATCAATATAACAGCAACAACCATCACCCAACACAAGAGAACAGCTCTTCTACAAAATGTGAGGTCCATGACGGAGGTGTAATGTAGAGGGTTACAGATGGCCTGATACCTGTCATAGGACATGACGGTCAGGAGAAGACTTTCTAATATTTCTGTAGCTAAAAAAAAATAAAATTGTATCAAACATCCGATAAAAGGTATAGAACTTCCTTCATACAACACATTATGGAGAATGTTGGATACTATGGTGGTGGAGAGTAGGATATCTGATAATGAGAGTTGTGTGAGGAAAAAGTACATGGGAGAGTGGAGCGACCGGCTGTAGGACACCACTAGAATGATGAGGAGGTTTCCACATACAGTCACACAGTAGATGATCAGAAGCAGAAGAAAGATACAAATTTAGAAAATTCTGAAATCCCAGGAGCACAATTTCAGTCACCGTGCTGGAATTACCGTGCTGCATATTCAAAAAGATGAACTTCTTACTGAGAGAGACAAAAAATTTTTTGAGTACAACATATTCTGATAATTTCTACACTACAATTCTGCTGTTCAGTCACATGTACATGCAGTAGATAAGACTACTGACTTTAATAAGAACATTTAGTAATATTATTAATACGATGTGTTATATCATTATGTGAATTAAAAAAAATATATAATAACATTCGTAATAATAGTAAGAATATATTAATACTAGGAATTTTAATGTTAAATATTTGTCTTTAGAACTAAACAAAACAATATAATATGACATAAAACATCAAAAAATAATTAAATGGCCGGATAGGTGATAAGCATTGACTGTGGGGTAACCCCTTTAATAGTTAACACAGGGGGTTGCTAAGGTTTTAGGGAGGAAAATAACCTGCTTGTAACTTGTATATTTATAACCAGGAAATATTTCTCCAAAGATGTATTTTCCGTATGTGCCGTACGTGACAGTATTCCCACTGCGGGGCAGGGACAACAAGCGACATACATAACTATGATGCTAGGAGCCCGGCTCCCTGAACTGTCTTTGGTCCGGAAAATGAGGCCGACATGCGGTCTGTATATCACGGACTGAACACGGCCGAGCAAATAAGGCCCAACTAATTCAGTCAATATTCAGACCATCTGTCATCACCTCACTCACGCTTTAATTAATTCTGCCCTCCTCTCCCTCTCACCTCATCCTATACCTACACCAATCACCTTGACCATTGAACTACTGTATTACATTGGTTGCTATGAAAGCCAGCTTCACCCCCGCCCACTGGGAAGACAGAGAAAGAGGAGGATACAAAGAATGAAGACAAACACCGGGGGACACGTAAAAGGGTGAGACAGCAAAACACGCAACCATTTACAATACCTGGTGGTTGACCGGGAAACACTCCACAGGTGGGACCGGAATAAAATGACAGTTTAATATTACAGTATAGGGCAAAACCTACCACTAACCTACCACTAACCTTTTAAGATTTTAGGTTTACTGGAATAAAGAAATTGGCATTCACTTCTCAACTAATACAGTGACCATCTAACATGTCCACACACTGTAAGGCCTCATTTACACGAGCGTAATATACGCGCGTGCGACGCGCGTGCTTTTCACGCGTGTCGTACGCACCTATATTACTCTATGGGGCAGTGCAGACGATGCGTGAATTTTGCGTGAAAAGTCAATGGGTGCGTGAAAACCACGAAGGTCGCACGGAAGCACTTCCGTGCAAACTGCGTGATTCGCGCAAGAGCTGTCAAACTCTGAATGTAAACAGAAAAGCACCACGTGCTTTTCTGTTTACAAACATCCAAAAGGAGTGTCTTAGAGATGAGCGAACCGACCTTCACCGGGTTCGGCCGAACTCGTTTTGACCGAACCCGGCAAAAAATGTTGCGGTACGCGACGTCATGAGACAGTCACTGTCCAGTGTGCTGAAATAGTTAAACTGGTTCAGCACCCTGCACAGTGACTTCTGATCCCAATATACGTGAACGTGTAAAAAAAAAAAAAGTTCTGACTTACCGATAAAACTCCCGGCTTCTTCCTCCAGTCTGACCTCCCGGGATGACAATTCAGTCCAAGTGACAGCTGCAGCCAATCACAAGCCAAGCACAGGCTGCAGCGGTCACATGGATTGCCGCGTCATCCAGGGAGGTGGGGCCAGATGTCAAGAGAGGCGCGTCACCAAGGACGCGTCACCAAGGACGCGTCACCAAGGCAACGGTCGGGAAGTTCTCGGTAAGTACGAACCTCTTTTTTTTTAAACAGGTTACTCCATATGGTGATCGGAATTCACTGTCGAGGGTGCTGAAAGAGTTACTGCCGATCAGTTAACTCTTTCAGCACCCTGGACAGTGACTGACGTCGACTAGCCTCATCTCTATGATGGCGGCTGCGTGAAAATCACGCAGCCGCGCATCATACACGGATGACACATGGAGCTGTCAAGTGCCTTTTGCGCACGCAAAACGCTGCGTTTTTTCCGCGCGCAAAACGCACACGCTCGTGTAAATGAGGCCTAATAGTGAGAGAGAGAGAGAGAGAGAGACTAGTGAATTTTATATCAATAATTTCAAAATAGTAATAATATAATAATTATCTGAACTAGGTAAAAATATTTTGCTCTAGAAGTAAATAAAACCATATAGTGTGATATATATATATATATATATATATATATATATAATAAAAAAGATAAAGTACAAAATATAATATCAAAAACAAAACATTATGGAATATATCAATCATATATTTCTGGATATTGTAATATTTTTTCCAGTATTATTTATTAGCAGAAATCTCCGATAGAAGATTGTAGAACGCACATAACATACTGTACATTGTATTGCTGAGGGAATTTAAAGATGAAGTTTCTTGATTCTTCTGTATATAACAGAGCAGAATCCTTTCTTCTTGTCTGTGGAATATATAAGACGTGAGGTTATTACTTTGTGTCCTTTTTATAGAGGAAATATTACACAAGCGGCGTAACGAAGCCGGGGGGGGGGGGGGATTCCACTATTCCACTAATCATCTCTGGTGGGAACAGTTATATTCTTAAAACTGGATATTAATAAATCAAAAAATAATAATCTTGAAGTTGAACAGGAAAAAGATTCCATATATCTTATGTAGCGTCCATGGCCATGGACCGTCAGGATTACTCACCCCCCCGGGCGGCCACAGAGATGGATCTGTAAGCGCTGGCCCGCATCTCCTCCCCAGGAGATGTCAGCACTCGATTCCGCTCTGGTCCGCTGTGTCCCGTAGGGTGCGCACTCACGCTCGTGCCCGGCCTTAAAGAGCCAGCGTGCGCACATGGGAATTATCACTAATTAGCCCATGATCACCCTGGACTATAAGAAGGGCCCTGCCCCTTTGCTCATTGCCTGAGAGTTGTTGTGTTTACCTATGTTAGTCTTGTGAATGGTCTCTTAGTTTTATCCTGTTCCCATTGTTTCCCATGCCCTGCTACCTATGCCCTGTATCCCGTGTGATTTGTTCCTGTGCCTTAAACCTGTTGGAGTCGTGTTGTGCCACTGGTCACGCCAGCTGTGTTACACCACGTCTGGTGTCTGCTGTCAAGTTTCGATCTATGTCTAGCCGTTGCTACTGTCTGAACCACTACAGGTACCCTTGTGCTTGTACTATTTATACAGGGTGAGCCATTTATATAGATACACCTAAATAAAATAGGAATGGTTGGTGATATTAACTTCCTGTTTGTGGCACATTAGTATATGGGAGGGGGGAAACTTTTC